>NC_138514.1:6278200-6826238 GCF_964252035.2 Podarcis erhardii
TTAACCCCCCTATGGACATGAAAGCATTGCTGGCGGTACATCTGCATTGGTGGACTTTTCTGTCACTGTGTGATGGGGGCTTCATTCGGAATTCAAGTGCCACCCTAGTGGTATGATGAGCTGCAGGATAGTAGTCCAAGTGGTTTTGCAAATATTTTTCTGCCCGGTTTTGGACATTCAGATACCAAGTGTATAACACCAGAGATGTTGCTAGATATTGAAAGGATTTTGAGCAGGGGTCAACAGAGCACAAATTTGCAGTAAATAAAACAAGTGGTCATTTATATGCACAGGTGTAAACATCTGAGCAACTTTCAGAGAAAAAACAACAACTTTCAATGGAGAGTATTCAAAAGAATGAAAGTGGCTATTGTTGTGTGAAGAAGTTAAGAGGTGCATGTTGTGGTAACCTTAGTGCCATTGCTTAGCAATGTCAAGAACAACACTGTGCTTTCATGTTTCCAAGGAAGAATCTCAGTTACTTGTACAGTCTACAACACAGGGAAGATAGAGTAAAGGGAATAATAATAATAATAATAATAATAATAATAATAATAATAATAAATTTTATTTATATCCCGCCCTCCCCAGCCGAAGCTGGGCTCAGGGCGGCTAACAACAATAAAACAGTACAAAAGTACAGCACAAACAACACTCTAAAATCATTCATTATAAAATTAATTAAATTCAAGCCCCTGGCCACCATTGGGCCAGAGCTCTGCGAAGATTGCCGAGGGAGGGAATCAGCCTGGCGGAACAGCTCTGCCTTGCAGGCCCTGCGGAAAGATGTCAAGTCCCGCATGGCCCTAGTCTCTTGTGACAGAGTGTTCTACCAGGTCGGAGCCACAGCCGAAAAAGCCCTGGCTCTAGTTGAGGCCAGCCTAACTTCTCTGTGGCCTGGGACCTTCAAGATGTTTTTATTTGAAGACCGTAAGTTTCTCTGTGGGGCATACCAGGAGAGGCGGTCCCGTAGGTACGAGGAACTGGAGGCTATGGCTGTCTGGAAGGGGCTGGGACCCTTGTACCACTGAAAACTGGTTGTCCAGCACCCCGTTCCCAGCTGGCATCCTGGGCTCTGTCTCAGCCTTGACATATGGTCTTCGAAGATAACTCCCTGGTGTTGTCCTTGTAGGCTCATACTGGTGCAATGGGGATACTTGGATAGGTTTTGCATGCAATCTTGCCAGCCCCAAATATGGTACCCACCAAATTATGTTTGTACAAACACACACACACACTTGTGCAAAAGGAGTTGTGAGAATGCAATGAACCACATTTTAACTCACACACTGAACTTGTGTCAGAACTACCCAAACTTCATTTTATCCTCCCAGATGGGAAGGTCAGGAGGAACTTTCTCAAGACAGATCATAGAATCATAGAATGGTAGAGACCCAAGGATCATCTAGTCAAACCCCCTGCAATGCAGAAATCACAACTAGATCATACATGGCAGATGGCCATCCAACCTCTGCTTAAAAACCTGCAATGAAGATAGTCCACTTGTTATAATGCACATGCTCTGCCAATATTTTTATCTGATGCCATTTTGGGAAGTATATTGTTAGCTATTGTAGTGCATCGTTTAATACTTTTTCAGTATTCATTTGTACTGTGACTATGGCACAAAGGTGGGATATAAAGAATTCATTCGTATAAATAAAAAAATCATTCCTAGCAAGATGGGCTGATAATTACATGGAAATTGGACATTCTCATCTCATAGAATGGGGGGTGCCTCACACTCTGTCAACTGAAGGGTGTATATGTGTCTGTCTACAAGTCATGACATAACTGTAGCTGGTAACTCATTAAAATAAGAGTACAAAATCTCATTGCATATCCTGCGTGTTTTGTTTGTGTTTGGCTAGAATAAGTAACACCTCCCCCCCTCATTATTTGTCTACAGATCCCTTTTAGATTTTCATTGCACTTTTATGAGTTTCACTTGACCTCAGAAGATGATGTTTTTTATGGGCAAAGAGAAAGAAGATGGGATTTAGGGCTTTGAAAACTATGGCTGCATACATAAAGGTAAAGGGACCCCTGACCATTAGGTCCAGTCGCGGACGACTCTGGGGTTGCGGCGCTCATCTCACTTTACTGGCCACACAGTTAATGCACACTTAAAGCAGACAGTGCACAAGAATCCTGGGAACTGTAGTGTGTTAAGGTTACTGGGAATTGTAGCTCTGTGAGGGGTAAACTACAGTTCCTAGGATTCTCTCCCCCCCCCCCATTTGGCAAAAGGAGCTTTAAATGTATGGTGTATATGCATCTACAGAAGCAAACATTTAGTTGTGCCAGTTCAATAGCAACATCAGTTCTGTATGCTCCTTGCCTTCTCTCTCTCTCCCCCCCACCAGTCCCAATGAGCAACAGTCGCCACTGATAGAGTAGAAACCAGAAAGGAGGGAGAGAGAATTGTGAGAGGGATTCAGAGATGCCTGTGAAGTGTGTGTGTGTGTGTGTGAGAGAGAGAGAGAGAGAGAGGATGACAGCGAGAGAGAGCGTTCTGGGATATACATGTTAGAATTCCTGCTCCATGATTGCAGTCATGGGATTTTTGTCTATCATATGACGGTATATGTTTTGACTCCACAGAGTGGGAAGTGACGGAGACAGGATGTTTGTGTTACTGTGTTCTGTGAAGTGGGACTATTGTCCTTTGTTCTTTTTCTCTGTCAGATGCTAGAGAGAGAGGGAGCCATGTCGCAGCACTCCTTGTGTGTTTATATGTAAATAAAGTAGATTAGCCAAAATGCTGAGTTGCTGAGGTCTGTTACGCAATTGTGCAAACTCTGCGGATCCCTAAGTGTGCCGGTGTCGGTTGGCATCGGTCGCTGTGATGTTCAGGCAGAAGAAAGATTTTGAAGCTCCCGAATGAAAGACCAGGAGGGAGAGAACATGCCAGTCGGGCATGTGTCTCTGCCAGGGTCGTACTCAAGTGTAGGCTGAACTCCTGACAATACAGAGAAAATGTGGTTAACAGTTAAAAAGAAAACGGCGAGTTTAAATTGTAGCAGGAGTAATTTTCCGCAGCGAAAATGTGATTTGGCCTCTTGTTTTAAATACGAATGTCAGAGTTGTCCTCAGAGTGATTTGAGAGTTGCATGCCCTTGCAAAGCCTTAATCAGCTTGCATTAGTTACTCAAGTGAAAGGAAATTGGCTCCAGCCAGTTCCTAATCATGCCAATGGTGCTTCAGACACACTGCAAATCAGTTCCTCCTCTGGGCTCCACTCCTTCCTTCTGCTGCCCACAGCTCTTTAGGGATGTGCCTGATTACCTTTTGTGCTGAGTCTTCTTGAAATTCACACCCTTGATCAATGAACTCTGAACAAGGGGAGGGAGGGAGGGAGGGAGATGGGTGTTGGGATCAGAGCCGTGGACATGTAAGAGACAGAAAGAACGAGGAAAACTCGCTTTTTGGCCATGCAATTAATCCATGTTAAATTCGGCTCAAGGGAAATATGAACTAATGTGGACTGGGGGGGGGGGCGGGAGAGAAGTGACCTTAGGCTCAGGGTTCAAATGTGGCACTCCAAGCCTCTCTATCTGCTATCAGTCAGCGTAGGCAATACTTAGCTAGACCAATAATCTGACTCAGTGCAAGGGAGCTTCCTAAGTTCCTGAATTCTTTTTCATACATCACATAATGAATTGGTAGAATTTGCTGCCTCCAGTGGTGGAGATGCCAACTGGCTTGGATGGCTTGAAAAGAGGTCTTGACTATCAGCTTTGGTTGACGGGCAAAAATGGCACTGAGACGAAAGGGTTTATCTCCTACCCCTCCAGTCCCAATCAGGAATATGCTTTCTCCCTATGGCTGCTGTTTGAAGGAGATTTGTTCACATTTTGCTGTGGCTGTCGTGTCTAGTTCAGCCTTGAGCAAAGGGTGAGAGAGTGAGCCATACTACTTTCAGGACCTTAGTCATACTGCAGTCAGCAGGATTAAATTGTGTGGGCCTGCGCACACACCATGCATTTAAAGTGGACCCACCCAAGAACCCTGGGAACTGTCTCATCAGAGTGGTACACACGCTCTGGCCAGTGTGGTATAGTGGTTAAGAGTGGTAGACTCGTAATCTGGTAAACCGGATTCGCGCCTCCACTCCTCCACATGCAGCTGCTGGTTGACCTTGGGCCAGTCACACTTCTTTGAAGTCTCTCAGCCCCACTCACCTCACAGAGTGTTTGTTGTGGGGGAGGAAGGGAAAGGAGATTGTTAGCCACTTTGAGACTCCTTCGGGTAGTGATAAAGTGGGATATCAAATCCAAACTCCTCCTCCTCCTCCTCCTCCTCCTCTTCTTCTTCTTCTTCTTCTTCTTCTTCTTCTTCTTCTTCGGTCCTGAATACCTAAAGGAGCATCTCCACCCTCAACACTCAGCCCAGACACTGAGGTCCAGCTCCGAGGGCCTTCTGGCAGTCCCCTCATTGGGAAAAGTGAAGATACCGGGAACCAGGTAAGAGGGCCTACTAGGTTTTGGTGTCCGCCCTATGGAACGCCCTCCTATCAGATGTCAAAGAGAAAAACAATTACAGGACTTTTTGTAGACATCTGCTTTGGGAAACTTTTAATGTTTGATGTTTCATTGTGTTCATTTATATTTTGGTGGAAGCTGCCCAGTCAAAAGGGTGGGGTACAAGAAACAAATTATTAGTATTATTAGTATTATTACTATTATTAATATAGCTTACCCCCCACAGAGCTGCAATTTCAAGCCCCCTTAACAGACTACACTTCCCAAGATTCTTGGGTGGGGGGCATTATGCTTTCCAGCATAACTCTGCCATTTTCCATGGATAATCTGTTGGTGGGTATCATATGACTTTCTTCCACCTTCCTGTCTCCATCATCCACAGATTTTTGATAGGCTTGCTGGCTTGCGTTGTGCTATTGTCAAAAAGTCTATGTCAAAAATGCATGCAATTATGGACCTCATTTGCTGCTTGAAAATTGGCAGTAGGAGACATTGGAAGCCCCAGGAAGTGGGCAATGAGCACAAAAGCTTTGTGGAGCAGATGTGCAGGAATTGGTTGCATTTAGGATGCTCCTGGAGGGCCACCCTAACCTCAGCATGAGTTGCATAAGAAGAGTCTGTGCCTTTGCTGAAAACCTCCTTTATTTCTTCCTGTTGACAAATTGGCAAATACAGGATTATGCTAGTGCCTACGGAAAGGGAAGCATTAGCACCAGAAGCAAAGCAGGGGCATAGCGCTGTTTGCCAGTGGCCGGGGCGGGAGAGTGCTCTTCTCCTCTGCTCGCCAGTCCCTGCTTCTGCCAGGTGGTCGATCGCGTGCTGGGCAGGGCATGATGGGCATGCAATGGGGATCTTTGTGGCGGGTGCCTGGTTCATGGCCTCCCTAATTGTGCAGCCGGCACCCCCCAGGCTACACCACTGAAGCAAAGCACAAGGCAGGTGGTCAGTGGAAGGTGCACTTGTGGCAAGGATGATTGGTTCTACTCTGATTGAGGTTCGGGTTTCTTTTTGAAATTACATAGGTGTTTCCTGACAGTAAGAGCTGTTCGACAGTGGAATTTGCTGCCAAGGAGTGTGGTGGAGTCTCCTTCTTTGGAGGTCTTTAAGCAGAGGCTTGACAACCATATGTCAGGAGTGCTCTGATGGTGTTTCCTGCTTGGCAGGGGGTTGGACTCGATGGCCCTTGTGGTCTCTTCCAACTCTATGATTCTATGATTCTATGTTCTAAAAGGTAAAGGTAAAGGGACCCCTGACCATTAGGTCCAGTCGTGGCCGACTCTGGGGTTGCGGCGCTCATCTCGCTTTACTGGCCAAGGGAGCCGGCGTACAGCTTCCGGGTCATGTGGCCAGCATGACTAAGCCGCTTCTGGCGAACCAGAGCAGTGCACGGAAACGCCATTTACCTTCCCGCCGGAGCGGTACCTATTTATCTACTTGCACTTTGAGGTGCTTTCGAACTGCTAGGTGGGCAGGAGCAGGGACCGAGCAATGGGAGCTCACCCCGTTGCGGGGATTCAAACCGCCAACCTTCTGATCGGCAAGCCCTAGGCTCTGTGGTTTAACCCACAGCGCCACCCGTGTCACAGGTGTTCTAGTTCACTTTAATTGTTTCTTTTGGCATTGGTCTGTCTCGGGAGACAATGAAGGAAAGTGCCTTTGTGGGTGAGGCCAAGCTGTTGGCAGGTTACAGTGCCTGCTGTGGCTACAGAAGCCGATACAGGAGAGGTGCATTTCGTTGCAGCTGGGGCAGATGAAGGCGTCCGGTTGTGCAAATGCACCATGGTCTTTAATTGTACAAACCCTATGCTTTTTTCCCCTTGGGGGACACAGGGGGACACATACCCCTAAACATTTTGTGATTCTAAGTTTGGCCTCATTGAGGGGCAGTATTTCAATATGAGCAGGAAAATGAGAGTACCCCTAAGCATTTTTAAAGAAAAAAAGCACTTGTCAGGGGCTCAGGAGCAGAAGCACAGGGAAGAGAGGAAATGGAGAGTGAAGGGGAAGAATCGGAGGGCAGCGTAGGAAAAGATGACAGTGGCCCGAGAGATTCCATGAGCCTCTCCAGCGAATCGGAAGATTCACAGAAGGGGGCGCCGGTGGCCAGGGCAAGGGGGGTCCCAAGGGGGACACTCCAGAAGCAAGGGGCCAGCGGGGACTCTCAGAGCAGCAGTTGGAGATCAGGACCAGCTTCCCCACCAGAGCATAGTGGGGGGGGGGAGAGTCCCAGGTATCGGGACCAGCAGGGAGAGAAGATGAGTCAGGGCTGACCATGCCTCCATCGGACAGTCAGGCAACGGAGGTCAGGTCCAGCTAGCATCCCGGAAGAGGGAAGCAGTGACAGAAGCAGTGTAACGGTCAGGAGGAAGGTCCTACTGGGTTGGCGCGAGAGCCAAGTTCAAATGTACAGGCGCGCGGGACAGCAGAGAACCAGGATTGGGAACCAGGTCCTAAAGCCCGCCGGAGGCAGGGGGAGGAGTCAGGGGACTCAGCGTCAGAAGAGTCCAGAAAGGGGAATGCCCCAGCGGACAGGAGGACCCAGAGGAGGAGAGAGCAGAGGAAGAGGTGGAGCAGGGCTAGAGTCTTAAACTGGTGTCAGGGGGGAGGAGATTCAGACGGAACTTCGGCGGTCTAGGGTTTAAGACGTAGAGCTGCGCGCCACGGCTTTGAAATGGAAACTGAACTTCAATAAAGACTTTTGTATATAACGACGACCTGGCGTTGGTCCTCTGTGAGCTGGGATCTTGGGCAGCTCTGACAGCACTGTACTGTACAAACCTAAAATTCCAGGCATGTACACAAATCCCTCCCACAGTATGGAAGCACTCTAAGTGGACACCCTAATAATATTGCCCATGATGGAATGTGACCTTTGAGTACATAAGGTCCCCCACCCCTGGCCTAGTGATTGTCAGTTATCCTCATGCCTTGGCACTCATTGGCCAGAACACTGGAAGCTGGAAGCATGTTTTCTTCCAGTTAAGCCAATGGGTAGAAAGCTTCAACCATTTAATCTTCAAAACATCCCTATGAGGTAGATTAGGCCCTGAGATGGTAACTGGCCTCAGGTCATACCATTAGCTTCATGGATGAGTGGGACTTGAATCTGGATCCTCCTCATAGCCTTAACCATAGCCTCTAACCACTACACCAAACTGCCTCTGCTTTTACAATGCAAGTTGTACCCCCCCCCCATGCCTACAGCTTTGGGTCAATTTTGCATTTGCCAGTCTTATACTGATGAGTCACCAGACAAGTGATATTCAGCAGCTGATACTTTCAGATGTAGTGCAAGTTTTGAATATGGATCGGAGCTGGAAATAGCTCTTGCACAGTTAGAAGTATATGAACAATTGCTCATTCGCAAATGCTGCTACCATTTTCGGAAATACATTATTGGGTGTTCTATAGATAGGAGAGCAGACCAGTAATGTGTTTAAACTTCCCTTGGAAGCCAGAAAATTGTCTCAGTTAAAACAAGGCAAAAGTGGGTCAGGTCTCACATTGGCCTGTTCGCTTCAGGCTTTTTCCTGTACAAATGAGGTTGGGGCAAGTTCAGAGGTGATGTCTTGCTGAATCCCCTGCAGAACATTTTATGAACTAGCAACAGGGACAGCCCACCCAAGAGGGAAAGTGAGGCAGCGGATTCGGCCTCCAAGGAATTCATTTCCCGCTGCTGCTGCTAAACAGTGCCAGATTTATGTATACATAAACAAGCTTTAGCTTAGGGCCCCACTCTCTTGGAGGCCCCCTGAAAATTTAAAGGAAAAGAAAACTGGATGTACATTTCCAAAATATAAGATAAAAAACAAATAAAATAAAACCTGCATACAGCAACAGTGTTTTAATGTACTTCTTAATTGTATTTCCGTTCAACAATTACTCTGATAAAATACATATTTTGTTATGTGCAAATGGCTTTAGATACCTATTAGGTCCATAAATTACCATATAGCATATATTCAACACAAAAAACAGAGACAATTTGTTGTTGACAAAGGACAGCTGGACATATAAAGGGTCCCATTATCTTCAGTAGCATAGGACCTCATCAAACCTAAATCCAGCCCTGCTGCTAAGACACACTCCTTGGAGCTGGGCTCCCCAAACTAAGGCCCACGGGCCAGATAAGGCCCAAGGGACTCATTTATCCAGCCTGTGGCGATCCCTGCCGCCCGCTCCTACTGGCGCTGTGCTGCGCAGCTGCCCACTTTTGGGTCAGAGGAGCACCGGAAATAGCTTGTGCACATGCGCAAGCATTATTTGCACATGTGGAAGTGTTATTTGCGCATGTGGAAGCATTATTTGCACATGCGCAAGCATTATTTCCGGTGCACATCCGGGTCGGAGGAGGCCCATGCTCATGTGCACAAGCTATTTCCGGTGCTCTTCTGACCCAGAAGTGTGCCGGAAATAGCGCGTGAGCATGTGTATGGGCATGCGCTCCCCTACCCTCTGGCCCACCACATGATCGGCACTGGAGACACCGCCCGAGGCGCGGTAACCTTGCTGACCCCTGCCTTGGAGGCTGGCTCTGCTGTCACCTCAACAGCCCCAGCCCATAGCTGTCTCTTTTCTTGCGAGGAATCCTATTCGGAATAAGGGAATATCCCTTAAAAAAAGGGAAACATTGACAGCTATGCCCCAGCCATGCTGCCTTTACAGTAGCCTCTAGAAGAATAGGAGGTGCTGCTGGGCATCTGCTACCCCTAGGGAGGAAATGCCAGGGGTTGCCCTCTGGAATGTCCTGTGCTCTGCACCCACCTGCCATGATTCAGAGCGCTTCCCCAATGGCCTTTGATTCCCATTTCAACCTTCAGGTAAGATTGATTTGATTCCCCCCTTGTTCCTGATGTAGATCTTTCCTACCCCTTCTTCCCTAGCTGGTGGGGGAAGGCACCATTTTGTGGTTTGCCTCAGGTTCCGAATGTATCAAGTCAACCCTGACTAGCAAGATGCATGTTCAGTGCTGTGCAAAAAGAAAACTTCCCTTCAATTCCCTAATTCTTTTTCTTTGCCTGTGATAAAGGCAACCAGTGTTCTGTCTATGTTTTTCTTTCCACTAAATATTTCACCAACACTGCAGCTTCCCTGGGTGTCTGTAACTTCCTGGCAGGACTTACCTCATGCTGTCTGTTATGTACTGAAGTTCTCACCCTGGGCCAACAGGGGGATACTGTAGATAGTTATGCAAATAAGGGATCGAAAGTGACGTTCAGTGACTGGATAGTTTTAGAAAATTGTTACAGTTACATTGTACTGGAGCTCTATATAAGCAGGCTGACTGAACCCTTCAGTTCAGTTCTGTCCTGGCCTGTGAATAAACAAGAGCTGTTTGAAGAATCGCTGTATCGTCTGATATGTTCACCCACAACTTAACACTGTCTACCCCTGGGTTTTAACTGGGGAGGGTAACTATGGAGATTGGTGCACATAAAAGTTTTATTTTCAAGGGAAGTCCTTCCTTTTACCTATAAAAATAATTCTACACAATTCCTTTCAAAGTAAAAAAAGTCTCCTCACAAACAACACTTGTCAAATAGGCAGTAGGCAAGCCCTGTCCGCCCTTCCTTCTGCATTTACAGGAATGTCTAGCCAAGAATTCAGGAGATTTGAGGGTGTGTGGCACCTGGGAAGGCTGCAGAGTGCATACCAGCAGAGAGATGCTTTGCAGGATGAAAGAAAGGATATTCACAAACATCTCTTGGCCACCTGAAAAGTCAGGTGAATGCATCAGAAATTCTGCTTGAGCATTTCTCTCCTGCCTGGCCATTTGATTATCTCCTTCTAATCACTATAGAAAGTGTCCTTTCATACTGCATCACGGTGTGGTACACTGGTTTGACATCAACTGATAGGAAGTGCCTATAGAGGGTGGTGAATACAGCACAAGATATTATGGGCTGTCCCGTGAATCCGCTGGATGAAATAGCAGAAGAACGTTGCCTCGGGAGAGTGAGGAAAATTCTCAGGGATGATTCACACCCTGGCTGGCACTTTCTTGATCTCCTGCCTTCAGGCAGAAGATATAGAAGCATGATTAGTCGCACCAACAGGGTAAAGAACAGCTTCTATCCGTGGGCTGTTAGGGTGCTGAATGAAAAGATAACAACAGGGCAACTGACTTTTGGGTTTGGTGGGTGTGCGTCAGTAAAAGAGGGGAATTAAGACTAAGAGAGCTGAGTGGGGGGTGCTCGTGTAATCCCACTGCATACAAGTTGTACAAGTGATAATAAATTATTTCAATTTAAGAATGCAGTTTCTTTTCTTGTTACTTGATGGAAAATGCTCACGGGGGGGGGGCGGGCAGGAAAACACAAATATTTTTTCTCATAGAAGTAATGCATGTTATGGAAAGGGGCAGGTATTGTGGGATCCCTGGGAAGTCCCATTTAGTGTCAGGGCTGGGCAGCAATCTTAGGTGAGTCAAGAGTGGGAACCCGTTAAGTCACAAGACAAGCCAGTAGTTGGTACTGAAGATCAAGTCAGAACCAAAGAGCAATGAAAGGTACAGAGCTCATGTCACTATTTTAGATGAATTCAATTACACACCAGTAAATTTAGGTTTGTGCCATGAATGTGGATGAAAGTGCTTTTGCACTTTTGAACAACATACCCACTTAAAGATAAATTAAGGCTGCCAACATCTGTGGTTCCTGCGAGTCGGCCAAATGTCCAGAAAAACCTGGATGTATGGCAACTCATTGGGGAAGTGTGTATTTTCCTGTAAATAAAAAATAAAAAAATTCTTGGCTCAACAATTTTGGCCCAAAAATAAAAATAAAAGCAATCTTAGATAAATAAACATAAAAACAGCCTTTTTTGGTAAGGAAAGTGAGAGGGAAATGCAGTAGAAAGAGCAGGATAAAGATTTTTTTGACAGAAAGTCATTTAAACCTCTGTGCAAGGATGATATTGCTGCTGCTGCCTCTCTCCATGGCATCTTCTAGGTCAGTGGCCTTTTATTGGCAGCAAATATTATTTATTGGTAATCTATAGGCAATCTTTACTATAATGAAAGAATGATGGACAAAAACAAAGAGAAAAACAATGAAGGTAAATTTTCTTGCAGAAATACATATGAATGTGTTTGAGATATTCTCCACTCTGAAAATTATAATTGCACTGCAAACCGACAAGGGATCATAATCACCATTAGGTGTCATAGACCCTTATTAAGTGACACAGCAATTAAAATTGATAATTGCAACAGTATATCTATAGGCCTTTAGTCACATCATTTTAATTATTTTAAGAGATGGAGGCTGCTGATTACACTGAGGTTACAAAAAGCTTGTGTCTTTAATTACCTGAGCACTGGCCCTGGAAACTGATGTCCAAAGGAAAACATTAATTTTCGTTTCAGATTTGGAAGAGAGAGGAGAGATCACTTCTTGGATGATTCACACCAAACACTACAAAAGAGAAGCAGGGGGAACAATTGGAAAGGTCCATCAATAGCTATTAGCTACCACAGCTAAAAACAGAACTTCTATAGATAGAATAAAGGTCTCTTTTGGAGTGTGGGAGGCTGGATGCTGCTACCAGCCTGCTGTGCACTGGGTCCCTTGCCTGGAGCATTAGTTATGAATGAATGACAGAAACAGAGAACTGGGATAATGGGTGTCCTTCTGGGGGCTCACTCAGAATGGCAACTCGTGTTTTTCAAACTAATGTTACATCCTGTTTTTGTGGCACAGCAGCTGTGCAGAAACACTCCTGTGCTCAGATGATCACGTCTCCTCAGTTATTTGTAAAGCATTGATTACGTGGCAGGATAGCACAGGAAGAAAAGAAGGTGGTACATTTCAGGTCACCTAGCTCAGGGGCAGTCAATGCATGTAGCATCACAGAAGAGAACTGTATCATGAGGAGACAGGATGGCTCTGTCATCAGTTCTCCCTTGAAGGCCTAAAACGCCCAGACCTCGCACTGCTTGCTATTAATATCCCATACTTGTAGGAGTTAATGTGAATCTGTATATTCAAGCATTTATTCAATAGAAAACAGCAGTATGTCACATGGTTGGTAAAGTATGAGAAACAATACACTAGCTGGGAAGATCAAAGTTTGAAACCAGCTGGCCAGTTATCCTTCATAGATAAGGCATCAGTTTGGCTCACGCTGTTGCTTTCGGTTCAAAGCCATGAGAATACCGTATTTTTCGCTCTATAAGAAGCACAGACCACAAGACGCACCTAGTTTTTGGAGGAGGAAAATAAGAAAAAAAATATTCTGAATCTCAGAAGCCAGAACAGCAAGAGGGATCGCTGTGCAGTGAAAGCAGCAATCCCTCTTGCTGTTCTGGCTTCTGGGATAGCTGCGCAGCCTGCATTCACGCCATAAGATGCACATACATTTCCCCTTACTTTTTAGGAGGGGAAAAGTGAGTCTTATAGAGCAAAAAATACTGTACTTACAGTAGACCTCCCTTTCCCCCAGAAATGCATAGGGAATGTTACAGTGATGTATAGTCCATGTGGATGCGACAAATGTGCCAGGCAGGCTTGTCAGCATAGTGCAACGCTATATAACAGGGGGCCAGGGAGCTAGAGGAGAAAACACACCTCCAGCCAGCTGGAGGCAAGACCCAGAGCTGAGGGACCATGCCCTTTGCTGTCCAAGAGTCTAAACAATTGAAGCACCATGAGCAGCAGGGCCTTGCTTGACAGCCTGTTGCTTGGCTTGTAAGCTAAGCTGGCACAGTGTGCTGTTTCATGCATTTATAGAAGCCAGGTCTAGTAATTGCGGTTTCCTAACGGCTAGCTTTGCGCCAGCCGCACTGGGCAGCTTCCAACATATCTAATAATAATAATAAAACAATAAATAGACAATCAAAACTTCACTATACAGGGCTGCCTTCAGATGTCCTCTAAAGGTTTTTAAGTTATCTCCTTTTCTTGGGGCTTGCATAACTCCATACCCTCCAACATTTCTCCGATGAAAATAGGGATGTCCTAAGGAAAAGCGGGATATTCCAGGATCAAATCAGAAACTGGGATGGCTTCTGTAAATCTGGGATTGTCCCTGGAAAATAGGGGCACTTGGAGGTTTGAGATACAACTTTCATTGACCCTGCATTGCACCTCCTGGAGAGTTTTTGCCTGGTTGAGCCTGCATTCTTGAACTCTGATAATGCCTTTTGGTTTCCTGAATAGAGGCCAGAGAGTGGTGAGCAGGCATCTGTAGAAGCTAGCCAGCTGAACCAAGGTAAGATTTACATGCATTGCTCTGTCCACTTTGGCCTCTGACACCAGCCACTACTGGCAAGCCCAGAAGGGAATGTCGCCTTCAGGCTGAAAAATGGTTCTCTGTCCCTATCTATATAATCTCTTTTTGTCGGAAAATTCCATAAATCACTGCAGGAAAGGGTGAAATGAAAACCAATGCATGCCATTTTCTCTGCTCAGAGATGGCTATGGAATATTTAGGGCTGGGCTAAGTTTTGAATGCGCAGGCCCATTTCCAAGAAGGAGGATGAATATGAATCTAATGACTGACATAGCTAAGTTAAGATCAGATGCCAGCACAAGTTGTCACCATGGCAATAAGAACCATTGCCTTTGGCTTGCCTTAAACATGGGATTGACGTGAATCACACCATCATCAGCAGTCTTGTATGGCTCCTACCATGTGGCTGCCAAGTGCAGAACTGAGACGGGGGGGGGGGGGATGTCACCCAGCCTTAGCTGTTCAGACTTCCACTGAGCATCTCTCTTGTCCTGGGCTCTCCTTTCATCCCAAAGTGAGAAGCTAATAAATGTCACCATGTCCAAGTTTAAGCTGATGAGTTCACTAAGGAAGTAAAATGCCAGGTATTGCTCATGGTACTGTCAATTAGCCCACAATATTGTGGGCTTAAGAAAAAAAGTGCTTAGAACAGATATAGATCTATTTTATCTTCTTTCTTGATTTTGTCAAGGAAGGCCTTGGAGAAAGAGTCCTCCAGAAATTGTAGCTCCAAGGGGGAGGTGGATTTCCAAACTGGTCTGTCCCGTGAGGGTTCATCAGCACATGAGCCTCTGCCACCAAACTCTGATGGCAAAAAACTCTTTAGGAGACCAAGTGAACCTTGATGAGAGATCACCGCAGCTGTAATACACTTGACCACTTCATTAGAAACAGCAAAACAAACCATGGTGCTGGGTTCATATGTGATGCCAAACCACAATTGAAGCAGACCAGCTATTAATGCGGAGTCAAGTCACAGTAATATACCATAACCATTGTGGTCTCCAACTCCTGTTATGCAGCAGATCTGCCTGCCACTGTCAGTTCTCCTGAGAAAGGCATTCACCACCCTAAAATGTTTCCAAACATTCTAGAGATTCCATCATGAATAAGCCATCTCCTAACAACTTGCTACCATATTGGTTACTGTGGCCATTAATAGACAGTAACATTTTTATCCAATGTCCAAACTCTAATGAAGGCCAAACAAACCGTGGTGTTGGGCTCAGACATAATGCCAAACCATAGTTGAAACAAATCAAGCTAACAGCAGACCATGGTTTGTTAGGAGTAAACTAAAGAAACTGCTGGGCATGGTTCAAATATAACACTGGCCATGGCATTATGTGCAAACAAGGCCAGTAATAGAGCAGATGGGTTCACAGGTGCAGTACAAAACATCTCTTGTCTTCATTCTTATAGGACTTTTTAAAGCTGAAACCTGCCTATCTCACATCAACAGACAGTTAGCATTAGACCAAACAGAAAGGAAACAAAGAATGCCAACTATCTGAAAGACATTCTTCTCCCAGAAGCCTTTTCCTTTCACACACAAATCCTGCCTGGGCCTGTGGTCTTGACTGGAAATCAGCGATAACTTCCCCTACCTCCCAAGGGAGCTGAAACTAGTATGATAGAGGCATTGTGGGATGTAGTAGGCAAGTGCCCTATTGGACCTGGTGGATTGCAGATTTGTGCAGTACTTCTGAAAGTTTGCAAAGCCCGTCTGATCAAAGAAAACAGTAGGGCAAAAATGTGTGTGTATACACATCCTGGGCAACAGTAACTCCAATCATATATCATAACATTTTTTTTACTATAACATTTTTAAAGAAGCTATGGTCTAGTCAGCAGTCACTTTGAAGCTTGCTTTGGGGCTGAAACTTCAGTACTGTTTGAATTTCTGGAATGTTATTATCCACATCCCCCCCCACCCCCCTTTTCTTTACTGTGTGTGTGATTGTAACTGCCTTTAAGCCAACTCAAATTCCATACTGCATGCTAAAATTGTCCTTTTGGAACTTGAAAAGGATTTCATTCCTTACGCTGCAAGATTCAAGCAGCCTGGTCTGGAGGATTGGTATCTGCAGGGCCTGCAAATCTCAGTTCTTTTCTAAACCCTGCTTTGTGAGATGTGCAGCATGCCACCAGAAGGGCCAGTTCAGGGTTGGTGGGGAGGGGGGAATGTATGCTGAGGTAAAAAGAACGCCAGGTTTGCATAAAATGTGCCAGATTTGCATAAAATGTGCATAACAGTGTTAACTCTGGATGCAAACGGGATCTGTTCCGGAGCCCCGTTCACATCCTGAAGCAAGCGTAACATGCGACTGCACATCTGCGGGTTGCATTTTGCCGCTTCCGCCCACGTGCGTGATGTCATTTTGAGCGCCTGGACATGCACGAGCGGCGAAACCCGGAAGTAAAGCATTCCGTTATGTCCGAGTCACCACGGAGCTCAACCCGAAAACGCTCAACCTGAAGCGTATTCATCCCGAGGTAGGACTGTACGTTAATCGATATGTACAGATGCAAATTTAGAACTACGACCTCACTGCAGTGGGGAAGACGATGGCCAGGTGGCCTGTGGCACTGCTCAGTATGATGTCCAGGTGCTAAATGCTGAGGGACAACTTCAAGGTCCCTCCTGCTCTTTGTTCTTAGGGGTCTTTATTTTTAAGCCAGACTTTGCCCTTCAAGCAAAGGACAGCCTTTGATAAATAGTACACATGAACACACAACTAAAGACCCCTCTCTTCCAGAAAGCTGCTTCCCACAGAGGCTGACGTGATGCCTCTTGGAGGTCCACAAGTGGGACACAAAGGGAGCAATCTCTCCTCCTATTTCCCTCCCTGCAACTGATATTTCATGGCACACTGAGGTGTTGTGTTGCATCCTCGTAAATACCCTGATGGTACTCCTGGTTTTGCACGTGTTAGTTACTGAACGAATTGCTGCTGTATAATACTAGATAAGAATCACCTGCTCCTATGGAGAAGGTACCATTGATGCAGGTGTAAACAAGGAGCAAAGCACACCTTGTGTTCATTAGGGTTTGTTTAAGCGTGGGGTACCTGGAGGGGGGGGGGATTTGTGCAGTTGGAAAATCTGCTTTTTAAAAACCCAGTGGCTTGCCACTTCTGTACATCAAAATGCTATTTAGCCACCATGACTAAAAGCCACTGACAGACTCCATGAATTAGTCTAATCTTATTTTAAAGCCATCTGATCAGATCTCCCAGCATTGAATTTCATAAATTTCATAAATTAATTACACCAGATAACCCCAAGGGTTAGTGTATGTGCATGTGTGTATACCTGCTACATATTTTGGAAAGTGCTTTGTCTGTCCATTTGTCTGTTTGTTGTCTGTACATTGGAACACCTCTTCGGATAGGGTCACCAAACTTGGCATGTGGGTTCCTAAGGGGTGGGGGTGGCACTCTTCTTAAAGTTTGAGTTTTGGCTGCCATTTTGAATCAAGATGGTGGATTGAAATGTGACTTTGCCTACTTTTTGGGTCAGCAGCCTCTCCAGATATCATCACCAAACCTGGCATGAGGGTTTCCATTTTGAATCAAGATGGTGGACCAAAACAAGATTTTGGCATGACTTTGCCTGTTTGGGGACACATATATTTGAGGGTGGGGGAGAGCCTTCTAGCCAGCCAGCCATTTCCCCACAACCTGCAACAGGTCTGAGGAGCGTCTGGGCATCCCTATGTTACTGCACTGCAACTATTCCTACCATCCCAGACCGTTGGCAGCGTTGGCTGGGGTTGATGGGAGTTGGAGTCCAACAACGTCCGGAGGAGCACAAGTTCCCCATCTTCCCAGATAGTTCTACAAGGAAGCAATGTTGTGCCTGCTTCATCAGGTTTCCATCATGCAGTGTAAATACTATTCTGGTCATAAGAACACACTTCAGAATGTAAGGGAGAGAGGTTGTGTATGTGGCAATTTTGTCTTCTCTGGGCATGAATGTGCATGGGAGGAGGATGTCCCCAAAAGAGACAGATCTTCTGTGAAAGGGAAAATGATGTGAAATGCTCCAGTTTGACAATGTGTGGGTCATATGGATCAATTGCAATTTCTTTTTTAAAAAAATATTTTATTGGATTTTAACAGTAAAAAAAAATTATAAGACATAGAAGAAAAAAACACAAGAAAGATACAAAAACACAAAAATACAAAAAAACAGAAATGCAAACATTTAACATAGAACAAAACAAAAACAAAAAACAAAACAAAAATCCCTCTTTTTTTAATTTCTCATTTTTGATTAACTTATTTTCCTGACTTCCTCACGCCTCCCTTTTTTGTATTCCATTTAAAGATTGGTTCAGCAAATTCATATCCTGTTAGTTTATCCTTAATTATTTTTCCTCACATATTATAGCTTCAAATTTTCATCTAATGTCAATCCATTCTTACATATTCTTATACCTTATTACTAGAACCCCTTCATTTCATTTCAATGTCATTAACATTCAAAAACTTTACAGTATTTCTGTAAATAGATTTTAAATTTCTTCCAATCTTCTTCCACCAACTCTTCTCCCTGGTCTCGGAATTTCCATGGGGAATTATTATCCTCCATTAGGGACCATCTTGTCAATTTCACATATTCCCATGGAACAGGGGTGGCCAACTCCAAAGAGACTGCGATCTACTCACAGAGTTAAAAACTGGCAGTGCTCTGCCCCCCTTTTAGGGGTTCAGGTCAAAGTTGTTGAAGTTTTTTGGGGGAGGAAGGAGGCCCGGTTTTGGGGGGGAGCCAAAGCTTTATAGCTTCCTTAGGGGGAGCCAGTGATCTACCAGTAGATCAAAATCTACCTGTTGGGCATGCCTGCCACAGAAGAAAAGCAGCAGGTGGATGTGTGGACTGTTATGAAAAATATGTGTATTGTTAACATTCTTTTTTCCAAATTTCACTGCTATACTAACTGGAAGAGATGGGAAGTGTTGGGGTGCTTTGCAGATTACAAAGAGAACAGGTTCTTTCCCTGATGAACTTACAATCTAACATTAAAAACAGAGAAAGGGAAGGCAAGTGGAGACAACACCAAGCATGGGGAAAATGTGCTGAGGATTGGTTGCAGGCCTAGAGCCCCCTCCAGACTGTTCTCCCTCCTGGATATATTCTGCAACACTGATTGATTGATTGATTGATTGATTGATTAAACTTATATCCCTTCCTTTCTGCCAAAGGAGCCCAGGACAGCGAACAACAAGCAAGAATACTCTGTTTAAAAACCACCCATGAAGGAGCGTCCACACCTTCTGAGGTATTCCTTTCCACTGCCAAGCAGTCCTTACCATCGGAAAGTTCTTTCAAATATTTAGTTGGAACCCCCTCTCTTGCATTTTAAATACAGTGGTTTGGGTCTTACGCTCTAGAGCAGGAGAAAACAAGCTTGCTCTCTCTTCCATGTGGCAGCCCTTCAGATATCTGAAGATGGCTCTCATATTGCCTTCAACGGAGTTCCCTGCTATGTACACATAACAGTATCCTCAAGTTTTCATTTTGGCCAATAGGTGGTGGTGGTTTGCTGCTTGTCTCAGGACAAGAGACTTTGAAGGTGCCACTATCTTTACAGATAGGTAGCCGTGTTGGTCTGCCATGGTCAAAACAAAATAAAAAAATTCCTTCCAGTAGCACCTTAAAGACCAACTGAGTTAGTTCTAGGTATGAGCTTTCGTGTGCATGCACACTTCTTCAGATACACTTCTGAAGAAGTGTGCATGCACACGAAAGCTCATACATAGAACTAACTCAGTTGGTCTTTAAGGTGCTACTGGAAGGAATTTTTTTATTTTGTTTTGACCACTATCTTTAGTTTGGCACTTGGGGTCAGTTTGTTAATGAAGTGGGAATAGTGTTAATGCTTTGACAGTGGCAGAAGAAACTATGGGGTGGGATGGCAGAGAGAGGGAGAGAGAGCTTGAAAAAAACATTTGTAAAGAACTATGAAACAGTTCAAACATGCAAAATCACCGGAGATGTTGAAAGTAGGTCTTTCTAAAGATAGAAACAGGGGAACATGCATGCTGTTAGATTATTATTAATGCAATAAATGAGTAAAAGGGGTGTAAAACAGGGTGGAAGGAGTTGCACAATATTTGTCTACATATTTTTTAACTTGCCTAATGCAAAACAATATTGTGATGAGCATGGCACTAGAGTTAGTGCTACAAACCAATTAAGGCAGGGCACATCTTGTGGGAGTGTTGATGCACAGAAATAAGCCAACCCATATGTGTGTATGTGCCTGTGTTTTCTTCCTATGCACATAAAAATGTATGGTTGGCACCACGCTGCCATTGACATAGCTGCCAGAATGCAGCTAACCAACTCCACTGTGATGGAGTTGGCTCAGGTAGCTGAGGCAAGCTATTTAACAAGGGTGGGGGGAGCGCTTCACAGAGCAATTGGGGCAACTGCTCTATGAAGCACCCCCTCCCCATGTAAAATGCAGGGTGGCTCAACAGAGGCTGGGGGGGGCACTTCAGAAAACAACTCTCTAAAATGCTTTCCTTCTCCTATAAAAGGTTGGGAGTGGGTGGAGAGCTGTGAGTGGAGGGGCTTTGGTTGAACCAGGAAGGGATAAGAAAAAGGTGGGTGAGATGTAAAGGAAGGGAGATTTGATCAAGTGTAGAGTAAGGAAGGGTTGGCTAGTTATAGGGGAAGGGGGTTGACAAAGAGATTAGCAGGTAGCCATGTCTGGTGAGCAGAGTGAGCAATGGTGGCAGTCCCTAGTTTTTACACACACACACACACACCCCCACACACCTAGAGACAGTTATCATGCTAATGGTGGAATATATTACATGACATCAAATCACGAGAAAGTGGCCCAGTCTACATAGTAAGACTGACAGTTAAGTCCAGTCGTGAATGACTCTGGGGTTGCGGCGCTCTTCTCACTTTACAGGCCGAGGAAGCCGGCGTTTGTCCACTTCAGCAGACAGTTTTTCTGGGTCATGTGGCCAGCATGACTAAGCCACTTCTGGCAAAGCCAGAGCAGCACATGGAAATGCTGTTTACCTTCTCACCTATTTATCTGCTTGCACTGCAGGCTTTCAAACTGCTAGGTTGGCAGGAGCTGGGACCAAACAACGGGAGCTCACCCCGTTGCGGGGCCTCGAAACGCCAACCTTCCAAACGGCAAGTCCAAGTGGTACAGTGGTTTAAACCCACGTCCCTAGTCTATACAGTACTTGCCCCCAAAGAAGTAGACCATACCAGATAGCCATCAGCCTAGGGATAAACAAGATCTATTCAGAACAGTGAAGCACTGAATTGATGGAATGCCGATTCTAATCTGTGTCATTTGTTGTGCGAATAATGTCACAGAGTTAATCTGGAACAGAAAAGGGATTAAGATATCTTTATACAATGAACAGGAAATAGTCACTGAAAATAAACCTTACCCTTTTCCTATCTTTTAGCCGCCCTGGCTGTGTGAACAAGAGGAATTCTGATCAATGACCTTTAGGTTCAGATATTTATGGGACAGGACAAGCTTTGAATGGAAGAGTGTTGTGGGTCTCCCTCCTACCCTTTAGGAAAGGGAAGTGGCTCCATGGTTGAACTACTGATGTGAATGCAGAAGATCCCAGGTTCAGTCCTGGTAGGAGAACCCTCTATGTCTAAAGTACTAGAGAACAACTGCAAGTCTCCGTAGACCAGAACTGGGGAATCAGAGGTCCTGCAGATGTTGTCGGACTCCCATCAGCCCCAGCCGGCATGGCCAATAGTCAGAGAGGATGAGAGTTGGAGTTCAGCGACACCTGGAGGATGGGAACTGTATTTTGTTTAAACTGTTGAGAATTGTAACTCGGTGATGAGTGGACAAATGTTCTTTAGGAGAATCCATGGGCTGTAAAGGTATACTCTGGATGTGGCCATTAAAAAATGAGTCCAAAAGCAAGGTGGCAACATTCAAATTTTTCCACTTCCAGTATAACGATGTATAAAACGGAGGCTGAGAAAAAACAAAAACTGTCCCTGTTCTTAATAGAGAGCAATGAGTCCCTCTGTTTTCCAATATTCTGGGAAGGGGAGCCAGCTTGGGATGCTCCAAAGGAGGCCACCACTCCAGTTCAGTGAACATTGTGATGCTAAGAGGGACATTACTTCAAGGCCCCAGATGGTGATCCAGTTATCAGGGAGGGGATGGCACAGGAAACGAACACATCCTTCAAAAAGAGGATGACATCAGCATTGATCCCTCAGCCCTTGAAAGCCACTGAGGCTATGAAACTAGAAAGGCCTGCCACCATTTCCTCCTCTCAGTAAATGGCCAATTAAGAGGTCAAGGAACCCTTTGAAAGGGTGAAGCCGGAAGCCAGTAGGAGCCTTGGCAAACCAGAGGATTTTCAAGTGCTGCGTATTTTCAAGGCTACACAAGGTCATCCTCCTATAGGTTTGTTGTGTTCCACAGCAAAGATATTGAGGTGGTGTGCAATATATATATTTTTTATCAGTACTGCAAGGACTGGGCTGTATAGGCAAGAGACTGTGGTCAGGAAGGAGCCATAGGCAAAGCCCATACTGTACCTGGGACTACAGAGTAATTCATAACCAAAGAGCAAACCAGGAGGCAGGTTTGAGTAGCAAACCAGAAATGTTGGGTGGAGTATGTGCTTCTGGCTACCACTTGCTAGTAGTCACAAGTGGGGAAAACTGTTCTGCTTGCAGGTTTCTCTGGTTGCCCGGGGTGTGAAGAGCATGCTGAACTAGATGGAGCATTTGCTTGATCCAGCAGGCTCTTCTGATCTTAGAAGTCAGGCTGAAAGAGTTGAGGATTCAGAAACACACAGGAACTCTGAGGGACTTTGTTGCCCAAGCCAGGCTCAACAGGAAGGCCTCTTCTACCTGTAGTCCTTCTTCTCCAGGATGATCCACTGGTCAGTCCAGGTGGGCAAGGTTAGTCCAGACTCTGAGGGTACTTCACTGCAAAATTGCCACCTGCAGTTCACCGGCTCACCATAAGGAAAAGCTCTCCATAGCTCTGACACATATGCCTTTTATTTTGACTATTAAAGACCTCAGTTGTTATTCATTTCTTTAAAAATGGCATTCTTTTCATAAGTCATTTGTTTAGATGTCAGTTATTTTGTCACTTGTGTTAATTATCTTTGCTGCTGCCTGAGATGACAGTAATTATAGCAGAGCTGTATTCAGCAACTACTCCTTTATTTTGGAATTCTTTTTATTGAAGTCTTCACAATACAATTAAAAGAACAAACTACTGTACTCTACAAGAAATAAAGGGGGGAAAGAAATGGAAGAAAGAAGAAACAGAAAAATAAACTACAAACCCTCTCTCACAATTTTCAGCAACTACTCTTTATGGCTGCCATTTTGTTTTCTAAGAATGCCTTAGATATTGCATCATGCTGTGGCTTTTTGTGGTGGGTAGGAATGGCCGCTACCACAAACAATGGTGGTTTGTGCTGGTGGTTGCCATCCCCCACACCAATGTCCTGCTAGGACTTGCCGATCAGAAGGTTGGTGGTTCAAATCCCCGCAACGGGGTGAGCTCCCATTGCTCGGTCCCTGCTCCTACCCACCTAGCAGTTCAAAAGCATGACAAAGTGCAAGTAGGTACCGTAAATAGGTACCGCTCCAGCGGTAAGGTAAACGCCGTTTCCGTGCGCTGCTCTGGTTCGCCAGAAGCGGCTTAGTTATGCTGGCCACATGACCCGGAAGCTGTACACCGGCTCCCTCGGCCAATAAAGCAAGATGAGTGCCACAACCCCAGAGTCGTTCGCAACTGGACTTAATTGTCAGGGGTCCCTTTACCTTTACCTTTTTAAAGTCATATCATTAGATTTTAACCTTTGCTGGATCCAGGAATTAGAAGGGACTGAGGCATACAGCCTAACACAAAAACTGCTCCCCCACCCCACCCTGAAAAAACTACCACTCACTAAAGAGGATTTATGCTGCTATATTCCCCAGATCACAGCTCTTTATCATGTACCACTGTTCTGTACTCCCAAAATTATGTATGTTCAGAGACAGCTGAGAAACTTCTAGAGATGTTACGGCTGCTTCCTTACCCTCTGGCCTCCAGTTTTTACTATTTCCCCCCTCCAGGCAGCTTCGTTAAGACTGCTTTAGCCAAACGGCACCTTGTTCTGCCCTCCCTGTGTGTATATACAAAAGGCAGAATATTTGAAATACCTTTTCCCGTCTCTCTCCCTTACACAATGCCCTGTGCACAGTGATTTATTTCCACCCTCACATCAGCTCATGCCCCCTGGCATCCTGGGCTTTTGTCTCCTGTGCCGGTGTGGGAAATTAAGGATGGAACCAACCCAAAAGGAAGAGCCATTGTTAAGGATCTTGGGTGTACCATTCCTGTACCAGCCTGGCTCTGCTCTGAGCTAAATTGGATCTGCAGAGATTTGGCATAGACAGGGCCAAGACAGAAAACAGTTACCAGCCTTATGGGCTCCTTCTCATGGAAGGAGTCAATCTGTGTATGGGTTGCAGCAGACAATTTCTGTTTCTCTCGGATTCTCATTCTTCCATTCTTAAGTTCACTTCTCCATATTTCCAAAACTGCCAGAAAAATCAGAGAAGTGCCCATTTAGAAAGGTGTCTGTGTTTTGGTTCGCAGATTGTTTCGGAAAGCATGACTTAGGTACGTGAACTGAATCAAATGGATCTGCCATCCCTATTCAAAACAAAACAAATTCCTTCCAGTAGCACCTTAAAGACCAACTAAGTCAGTTCTTGGTATGAGCTTTCGTGTGCATGCACACTTCTTCAGATACACTGAAACAGAAGTTTCCAGACCATTCTATATAGTGAGAAGGTGGGGAGGGGTATTACTCAGAAGGGTGGTGGGAATGGGTGATTGGCAGATAGCTGTGATGAGCCTGTTGACGACTCTTAACGACTGCAATAGGTCTTACAGGAAAAAGCAAGGGGTGAAACTGCCATCCCTATGTACCACCTCAATGAAGTGGGGAGGGGAGGAGATGACTAGGGCAGAGACTTGCCTGCATCATCCCCTTCTGCCTACAAACGTGTTCAATTATGGTCACAACTTACTTAAAGTTTTGATGTTCTTTTGAGTCCCTCCTGCAAAATAATGACAGTCCAGTAGCTCGCACCATGACATATCTATATTGCTCAAATAATGTTAAAAAACGGGAAGCATTCTTGCTAGGGACTGTTGGGAAAGACCTGCCAAGGAAATTTAAGAATATCTTTATGTATGCGACAACTGCGGCAAGAGTCTTAATAGCACAAGGATGGAAGAATGAAGAAACCCTGACTAAAGAACTGTGGCAAGAGAAACTGATGGATTAGGTGGAACTGGCGAAATTGACACACAAATTGCGGGACAAGGACAACTGTGACTTTAAAGAAAAATGGGAACCTTTTACAAAGTACTTAAAGAAACAACAAAATGAATTGGACTCCTTGGCAGGTTTTGAATAAACACTCATAAATTTATTATTAATAATACATAGACAGATAAGTTAAGGATCTTGACAATTTTACAATAATAAGTATGGAAAAACCAGAGAGAGGAGCTGAGGGAAGTCCGGGGGGGGGTGTTCTTTTTTGGAAAGGGGGGAAGGGAAAAATTAGGGGAAAATTTGTTTAGGGCATGGGATTTTGGATCTTAAGTGAGCTTGGAAAGCCCTTGACACAACATGTTAAACTGAAAGATTAGTTGTTGTCAATTGCCTAATGCTTATATTCCAATCATGCTTCTTTATTTTTGGCAACCAGCAGTGTGTCGCAGGGTGCAAAAAGTGTGGTTCACGATCCCCTTTGCTTCTCACATCCCAGCTGTCCCATGCTCTTATCTGCTTTTCCCATGGAAATGTGTTTATCTTCATTGGGACTAAAAAAGAAGGAATGCCAACAGAGAAGATTGACTTCGGGTCATTTTCATTTGTGTGTGTGTGTGTGAGTGCCCCTCAAAATATAAACTTATTTTTTCATTACTAAAAATAGCCTGTTTCATTCTTTTACAAAGGCTGGCACTTCATGAAACAAATTCCATCCGGCATGATAAAGTCCAGCTCAATGTGTTACTGATGAGACAGACAAACAAGCTGAGGGAGATATGCCTCCAGGGGCAACAACCACATATTTTAGTGGTTAATGTCCCAAAAGACAGGTACTTGGGCTCAAATGTACCTAGAAGCCACACACCCTAAACTACCTGAATCTGCCCCAAAACAAGTCAGATCAATGGGAGGTGGGGTGGACATAGCTCAATATGCATTGTATGCACTGATGCCCGGGTTCAATCCTTGGCATCTCACCAGGTAAAAGGATCAGGTTGCAGATTATGGGGAATGTCTCTGCTTTGAATTCCAGACAGCCGCTGCCAATCAGAGCAGACAATACTGTGAAAGATGGGCAAAGAGTTGAACCAGATATAAAATATTTTCTGATTGGCCATTAGTCATCTAGTCAGTATTATCTGCTCTGACTTTGACACCTCACCTTACTTCAGCTCCAGTGAGAACTCACTGCTGGCGTTTGAAGCCATGTACACATAACATTAGCCCCAATCCATATCTACCTGTACATTCTTGAGAAATACTGCAGTTTAACCCATCATGAGAGGGTTCTAAGAGGGATTACAAAATGGGCCCATTTTGATGCTGTATGGCAAAGGTTTTCAACCTTTCTGAGTCCATGGCTCCCTTAGCCAACTACATTCTTTCTGTGGTACCCCTGTGGGGCTCAGGAACCCAGTTATGTCACCCCTTGCTTGCAGAGCTGGCAGCCTCTCACCCTTTTATGAACACCCTCCCTTGTGAAGTGTTCCCTCAGCCTCTTATCTCTACTTGGGAGTCCTTTGGGCAGCTGCCACTGCCACTGCTGGTCTCTGAGCTGCCCCCCTGCCCCAAAGAGAGGTGCTGGCAGGGACTGGAGGAATGGTGGAGACCGCCTCCCCCTCCTGACCTTTCCAGGGAGGAGGAAGAGGAAGACAGTATAGATTTACAACAGGGGTTTGAGGGAGGTTGCAGCTCAGAGGCAGATTATAGGGAAAGTTGGGAAATCATGGGAGGGCCGGAACAACACCCAGCTGACACATTGTCATTAGAAAGCATTACAGACCCTCCTTCTTCCAGAACCTGGAGAGCCTTAAAAGTAGGAGAGCAAAGAGTGCAAAGACAGAAGGCACATAGCAGCACCTGTAGAAGTGACGAATGAGGAAGTGGGAGAGACCGGGGCGGGTGTGTGTGTGTGGAGATCCACTTGGGACAATGCCATTATCCAAGAGGCTGGATTCTATAGCCTCTCTGTAAAGATTGAAATAAAAAAGGGCGGTAAGAAACTTTCCCTTGTCTTTATACTTTCCTGGGTAACCAGCCAGGAGCTGCTGACAGCATCTTGACAGGTGCCTCCTCACACTGCTCCACAGGAGCCTGGGATTTGTCTATCCATTCCCAACAGCAAGGACCGGCAGACTGGTTGGCTGGGCTCCCTCACCTGCCTGCTTGCTTACTTTGAGGCCACTTCAGCTCTTGGCAACCAACACCCCCTGGCCAGCCCCAGAGGACCATTTGCCTAGACTGCTGCAACAAACAGCTGTGCAAGACTTTGGGCGGCAGACGCAAGAGGGCATTAGAAGAGGAAGGGAAGGAAAGAGGGACAGTGTCCAGTTGCCCGTGGCACCCCTGACCATCATTCAAGGCACCCCAGGGTGCCATGGCACACTGGTTGAAAACACCTGCTCTATAGGCACCAAACAACCTTTCTCCCTCCTCTATATAAAAGGATGTCACATAGAGGAGGGAGAAAGGTTGTTTTCTGCTGCAGAGAAGTGGACACAGAGCAATGGTTCCAAACTACAAGAAAGAAGATTCCACCTAAACATTAGGAAGAACTTCCTGACAGTAAGAGCTGTTCGACAGTGGAATTTGCTGTCAAGGAGTGTGGTGGAGTCTCCTTCTTTGGAGGTCTTTAAGCAGAGGCTTGACAACCATATGTCAGGAGTGCTCTGATGGTGTTTCCTGCTTGGCAGGGGGTTGGACTCAATGGCCCTTGTGGTCTCTTCCAACTCTATGATTCTATGATTCTATGATTTATATGCTTCATCAATAAAAATAGCATTCTGCATAGTGCCCCGCTGACACATGCCTTGATGTGGCAATGCTACCTCATTGCTACATGACTCTTCCTTTTAAAATCTCCCTTTGTGGGATTTGTTTTGTTACAATTTCTGCAAAAGTGTACTCGGCCTTCTGTTTATTTTATTTCAACTGCAATAATGGGCTCCGCACGGTCATTATCTTTTTGTTTCTTTTATTGTTCTGTTCGAATGTTGTTGTTTGTAAAAACTTAATAAGCATACTTCCCCCACCCCCATCCCATTTGAAAGTGTAAGCCATGTTCACTTTGCATTTAAGATGAGGTGTGTACATTTGAGGCAGCCGTTGCACATGTGCAGGTGACGGCTTCATAAAAAGGGCGTTGTCAGAGAGTTTGCAGAAGTGGGAGTGCGCATCAGGTATGTGCAGCAACATGCAAATGTGACTTGAAATATGGAGGGGGGGCGGGGGGCGGGGCGGCGACCTCCCTACATAACCTTAAGCAGCAGATTTCCCCATTACCTTCTCTGTCGTCCTGCCAGGGATTGAACATCAGATTTTTTGCATGCAAATCAAGTTCTCTACTGCATCTGGTATCAAATCAGCTGATCAAAGATGCAGCCAAAGAAAATCAGATGAGCTTTGCTGAATCAGACCAAAGAGCCAACTAGGGCAGCTATTGCTGAGCTGAATTTTGCAGGTTTCAGGGGGACAGGGGGATAGGAGGAAAACCCTCACGCCATCTGAAGATTGTATTATTACAGAAATAGAGGCTCTTATACAGTCTGCTAGGGCAAGAGGTGATCAGAAATTACATAATATCTTCCCTGCTGCTCTTATTTTACCAGATACTTAAACAACCAGTTGCTGGATGGGTGGATTTGCTTGGAATGCTGTTAGCAGCAACAAACCCAGACAAATGAACAGGAAGACGGCTGGTTGTCCCCTGGCTGTGCACTGACTTTGTGCCATATGCACTAGAATCTTTGAAAAATCTCCACAGGCATACTGTCATTTAACAAATAATCCATGCCCTTGTATCATTGCATGCTATGTACCATTCTATGTCGCTGTGACTGAATGCTGATATCATATTGGAATGATTTCCCTCCCTTTCCTTTCCCCTGAAAAGCTGAAATGATTGTGCAACCATCTTGATCTTAGAAGCCATCAATCACTTGACCCCATCCATCAATCACTAGCTGCACCATTACATGATTATGGAAATGGATTTGCAGGTTTATAAACCACTTTGCAGCCAAAGGCTACTGAAGTACTGTACAATAAGAGAAAATGCCAAAGATTGCAGAACAGGCCCTGTGATTGAGGGGAGAAGGATTTCATGACGTTACCATGCCATGCACACACACTTCATAGCATGACATGCACAGCTGCTGCTGAACTTGGCCCCTGCATTGAAAATTTGGGGAGCCTTGGCCCCCCAATGACCTGTACTTGGTGCTGGTGTTGCAGGATCAGTAAATGAAAAGCACTAAAACAATTTCTGCCATTGTCCAGTTAATATTCCCTCAGTTGACTAGGCACCATTTCATAAAATGATCAGTGAGACCATATTTGGTTCCAGCTAAGTACGGTAACTTCTACTCGAAGTAGACCTGTTTAAATTAATGAGCCTAAGCTACTCATGTCCATTATTTTCAATGGGTCTACTCTGAGTAGGACAAACATTGGATACAATGCCTAGATTTTCAAAGGCAAGCTAAAAGCATCACTTTAGGAGTCAGTTTTAGAACATCTCCAGGTTTTCTCTTTCAGACTGATTTCCTCTCAGCAGCGGTGACAGATGAGTTGACAGATTTTTGGCAGGTATTTTAAGAGGCATTTTGCCACTGCACAAGTGACAGAAAAGAACTCTGTTATGGAAATACGGCCTCAAGGAAATGCCATGATGACAGTACTTGGTGAGGTCTGAGATAACAGCTTTGGCAGAGATAAATGCAGAAAAAGCCCTTTGTTTGGGATAGGATAGACCCAATGGGATTAACCCATAGCTGTACTGTTTTTGTGGAACTTTGCCAAGTGCTTGGGGTCAGGGGAACAAAGCAGCCTGAGGTCAAAATGACCACTCTAAGCTCTGATGGCCACTCCAAATGGTAACACCAATCTCTACGTTTTCAGAGAGACAGGAGATATAGAAGGAGGCGGGGTGGGGGAGTGTATATGCGCCTTAGTTCCATGAGATCTTCTCCTGGTGTCCACAGAGCTTCCAAGTCCACTTTGCATAAACTCCCTGCTGCTTTGGTCATGAGGTGATGAGTGTGGTTACCCTTCTTTCCGTTGAAAAGTACACAGAGCTGAAGGAGGGAGTAGCAAGTGACACTCTTTCCCACTTCGTCTTTCAGCTCTGGAAGTGCTTTGGAAGGCTCAGATGAATTCTAACTTGATCTGACTTTGAATAGAGAAGGAGCTGCTGATGGTGCTAGCTCAAAAATCCATAAGCGCCCACGGGCCTATAAAGGTTTTCTACCTGTGTCTTAGCTTATAACTGTAGTATGTCTATAATCCTAGGGCAGAAATGACAGGAGGCAGTGGCCCTCCAGACAGTGGCGTAGCATGGGGGACAGAGGAGCAGTAGCCCCGGGTGCAAAATTCTGAGGGGGGTGCAATCAGGCGCCCCCACGACAGGCTCCCTCACTGAGGCCGTGTGGCTGAGCTCCTGCAACCTTCCCAAGTTGCATGGAGGCAAGCTGTGCCCGGGCCTGGCCTTTGGGGCAGTGCCTCATTTTCCTCATGGCTGGCAAAGCAATGCCCACATGTGCCCCACCCTGCCCCTTGGCTGGCCAAGAAGAGAGGTTGGGCTGGCTTGCCCATGTGCACTGTGCAGTGTGCGCTGGGCCCACTGGGAGGGAAGGAGGAAAGGAGGGCAGGATCAGGGAGGCTCCGCAGATATGGCAGAAGCCACTGGCAGCACTGGAGTGCCCAGCTGCTCACCCACCAACTGCCCGACTGCCTCCTCTCCAAGCCAGCTGCTCTCATATCTTCCTCAATGTGTACCATGGTGTTGCAAGCCTTAGCCATGCTCTGCGCCCCACAGCAACAGCAGTGGGGGACCATGGTCAGTGGGCAATGGCAGGGCACGCTGCTGGGATTTTTGATTATGTGCCATTCTGTGCAGCTTCACACAGAGTCAATTAAGAGTTGGCCGGAAGCCAAGGATGACTGAGCAGGGAGGAGTTATTCTGTCTGGAGATATGGGACCTTGGATACAGCTCTACCATTGGTTGAGGATTCACACAGGCATGATGACTTATGACCTTACTGACTGGAGTGTTTGTTGGTCAGTGTGGTGTTCTGAGTTCTGAGAGTTGTTTGAAGTTTGTTAGAGAGAGCTAGTTAAGATCTGTTTCTGTTCATGTATATAGTATATAGTATATAGTATATAGTATATAGTATATAGTATATAGTATATAGTATATAGTATATAGTATATAGTATATAGTATATAGTATATAGTATATAGTATATAGTATATAGTATATATACTATATGCTATATATACATGAATATATAGTATATATACTATATACTATATATTCATGTGTATATATAGCATATAGTATATAGTAATCAAAGGTAAAGGTAAAGGGACCCCTGATCATTAGGTCCAGTCGTGGACAACTATGGGGTTGCGGTGCTCATCTCTCTTTACTGGCCGAAGGAGCCGGCATACAGCTTCCGGGTCATGTGGCCAGCATGACTAAGCCGCTTTCTGGCAAACCAGAGCAGCGCATGGAAATGCCAGTAACTTGTAGAGTCTGCTGTAAATAATAAACACCTCTAAGTAATCAAGTTATTGGTAGCAGTGTTTTGTTCCTGCTTCGTCCATCCTGCCTGCAACTGATTGCTTTCTGGAACTCTGTGTATGCTCTGCTAAGGTCTGGCTAAGGTCCTGCAACAGGTCAAAGTTGCGAAACACCAATACACGCAAGGGCAGCACCGAGTGAGGCATCACCACTTGCATGCCACCTAGCCAGGCCAACAGGGAGGGGAGGAGAGTGCCACTGCCGCCACCACTGAGGAGGGGGGAAGAGGAAGGCAGGAAAGCACTCAAGGGAAGAAGGGGCTGCCACTCTCCAAGTGGTGTTTCAAGTGCTGACTGCACTGCATAGTTAGCTCCCAAATCCGGGACATGATGTTCCTGCTGATATACAACAACAACAACAACAACAATTTATTATTTGTACCCTGCCCAACAAAGCTTCCAACAAAGATTAAAAATACATTAAAATGTCATACATTAAAAACTTCCCTGAACAGGGCTGCCTTCAGATGTCTTCTAAATGTCAGGTGGTTGATTATCTCTTTGACATCTGATGGGAGGGCGTTCCACAGGGCGGGCGCCACTACCAAAAAGGCCCTCTGCCTGTTTCCCTGTAGCTTTGCTTCTCGCAGTGAGGGAACTGCCAGAAGGCCCTCAGAGCTGGACCTCAGTGTCTGGACTGAACAATGGGGTTTTTTATGTACTGAAGTTCTCACACTGGGCCAGCAGGGGGATACTGTAGATAGTTATGCAAATAAGGGATTGAAAGTGACGTTCAGTGATTGGATAGTTTTAGAAAGTTGTTACAGTAACGTCGTACTGGAGCTCTATATAAGCAGGCTGACTGAACCCTTCAGTTCAGTTGTGTCTTGGCCTGTGAATAAGCAAGAGCTGTTTGAAGAATCTCTGTGTCGTCTGATATGTTCACCACAACTTAACAGGGGTGGAGACACTCCTTCAGGTTTACTGGGCCGATAGAACCTTAACAACATATTGGCTCATGTTCAAATTCTTATCTGCTAGAAATCATGACTTTTTCAGAAGTGCTTCTATTCTCGCCTGTAATCCTCCTCCCACAATCCAATCTTCCCCTGCTATCCTCTTCTCTTGGACTTCCCATTGCTCATTCTGGGAAAGGCCAATTCAGCTGCTGCCAGGATAGGGTCTGGGGCCCACCAGATGCAGCTGGACTACAGCCTCTATCATCCCTGACCACTGGCCATACTGGTTGGAGCTGATGGGAGCTGGAGTCCAACAACTTCTGGAAGAGCACAGATTCTTCACCCCTGGTCTTAAGGCACATGAGGTCATCACCTTGTTGAAGCTAAGCAGGTCTGAGTCTGGTCAGTGCCTCGATGGAAGGCCACCTGGGGACCAAATGTATGCTGCCTTAGGTTCCACGATGGAAAAAGAGGTAGGGTATCAATGGAAGAAAACAAGTAGTATGCAAATAAATGTTGTGACCCACATAGGGAGGTGTTATTAATTTTGGAAAGGCTGGGGCTCAGTGGCAGAGCACCTGCTTTGCAAAAGGTCCCAGGCTCAACCCAGGTAGGGATGGGGAAAGACTTCAACTTGAATCCCATAGGGAGATTCTGCAGGTCAGCATAGACAACAGTGAGCTAGATGGACCAATAGTCTACTCAGTATAAGGTTGTCATGGGTCCCAAGGGGTAGGTGTGTCCAGACACAGCAGATGATCCCAGGGAGGGTCTTAGTGGGATTGGACAGACCTTGCCAGAGCCTTGGTAGGGAGAAGGATCCTGAGGAAGGTGATAGAATGCCATCCCATCTCCCCACCAGTCACCAGGCATGTGCCATCTGTGCCACCTCCATAGTCCCCAGGGTCCACATCTGACTTGGACAACATGCCTCCACAGAGGTGGCTGTCCACCCCTTCTGCTCCAGAGGAGTTGCTAATGGCTTCTCCATCACCTAAGTCACAAAGATGCCAGCACAGGCAGGGACAGGTCAGGGTCAGCCTTTTCAAAGGAGTGCTCATTTTCTTGATCAGTTTAAGGAACACTCCTGCTTGCCATATTATGTTTTGCCCACCCCATTCCCATATAACAGGGTCAGGGAGTGAGGTTTCACTTGTTGGATCAACATCTTAGCTTGCTTAACCTTGCATTGTACCTACTGTGCTGCTGAACTCTGTTTATGTATTGCGCTGCTCTGATAATTAAAGGATTGGGAGAAGTGAAAATCAGAATTTGAGTTCTCTCAGTGACAGCAGGACAAAGGCAGCTTCTTGTATCCTCACTTTGATTTTAGCTTTGTGGAAATCCACATAATTCACAATGCTGCAAATCCAAGGGATTCCAACGAAAGAGACAGAGGAATCCTCACCCACTATCACATGGCCAGATCTTTCTTCTATGCCAAGCATGAGGAAGAACGAGATGTCCTCACTGTTTCTGCCTGTGTGGGGGTGATTTGGTGGACCTAATGCTGAGGGGAGGGGCTTCTCTTCTCTCAGGCCATGACCCTCACCAGGCCTGTTCCACCTTATATAATAATAATAATAATAATTTATTATTTATACCCCGCCCATCTGGCTGGGCCTCCCCAGCCACTCTGGGCGGCTTACATAAAAACCAAAAATATAGTAAAATATTACACGTTAAAAACTTCCCCGAACAGGGCTGCCTTAAGATGTCTTCTGAATGTCAGGTAGTTGTTTATCACTTTGACACCTGCTGGAAGGGCGTTCCACAGGGCGGGCGCCACTACCGAGAAGGCCCTCTGCCTGGTTCCCTGTAACTTTGCTTCTCGCAATGAGGGAACCGCCAGAAGGCCCTCGGCGCTGGACCTCAGCGTCCGGGCAGAATGATGGGGGTGGAGACGCTCCTTCAGGTATACTGGGCCGAGGCCGTTTAGGACTTTAAAGGTCAGCACCAACACTTTGAATTGTGCTCGGAAACATACCTTGTTTTCTCTGTCCATTTTTGCCCTTCACTAGGCTCCCCTCCTGGCCCAGCTTGCCTGTCAGTGAATGTGAGCCTTAGGCTTAGAATTGCTGAGTGAAATCTTAGGATGAGGAGCTGGAAAAGGGTAAATGTCTATTTTCTACTTGGCATGAGAATCTCTGCTATTTATTTATTCATTTTATTTATAGAACTTATACAGGGCAAGCCAAAGACATTTTGCTGACTGAGGCAACGGACAAGATGGCATTGCCTTCTGCATTCCATGCACAGAAGCCAAACCAGCCTGGTTGTTGAGTCTTCAACCACATCTGTGGCATACATTAAGATTACCAGATTTTTTTCCAATGAATCCGGGGACACTTTTCAACTTCAATGGATTTTGTATGGGGACTGATTTGTAAATCCAGGGGCTGTCTCAGGGAAATGGGGACGTCTGGTAACCTTAGCATGCATATAAATCTATATAATACCATTTTAGACAGTCATGGCTCCCCCTACTCCCCCCATCAAAGAATCCTGAGAACTATAGCTTGTTAAGGGTGCTGAGAGCTGCTAGGAGACACTTATTCTCCCCACAGAGCTACAGTTTCTAGAGTCGTCTAATAACCAGTTCCTCTTTGTAGGGAATTCTGGGAGTTGTGGCCCCAATCCTTCCCCTAACAGAATCTTCTCCCTGATCTACCAGGCACCATCCCTTTGCTTCTGGTGGAGCCTAAGGAGTTCCGGCAGCCCTATCAGTTCTTCACTATCAATTGTTCCTTAGAGTCTCTCAATCAGTTTCCTAATGCCCAACCCATTTCCCTGCCAAGCCACATCCTGCTATTTGTACTGGTATCCTGATGCTTCCCAGTGGGGCAGATGCCATCGCTCTGCCCTGTAGGGACGGCTTTGCGTGACAAGATGCTCCCCCCATGACCACCACACATTTCAGGGTGGGGGAGTGTTTATGGCCTCTTGTGAGTGCAAAGGGACTGAGCTTGGACTGCCACGGGCAGCGAGGGGGAGTTCCTGCTGGCCAATGCGCTATTATCTCCAGTACTTCCACCAATACTAACTGGTCTGCTAATTAAAAGTGAGTTCACCCGAGACAGGAAGAAAAAATAGTGAGGGGAGCATAAACATCCCCTGTTCCGTAAACAGCCAGCTACAAAGCAAAACAGAGATAGTGACGGTGAGGGAAGTGGGCACAGGAATTATCCTTTCCTTTTTGTGATGCAATTGGAATGTTGCTCCCTTTGTAGAGCCGGCTTCTCTTCTCAGGCACCAAAGGACCTGACCTTTGCTATGCAAGTTTGCCCCACCAACACCAGCATCACCAGCTCAGGGCTTCTGACGGCACACAGCAAACACCACCCCACAGAAATGTGTGCTGAGAGCCACATAGATAGTGTTGATTGAATGGCATTTCCTACACACACACACACATTTTCTGTGTAGGGATTTTATTAAACTCTCTACTGTATGTTGAGATGCACATATGCTTCTTTTGCCTCTGCTTTGTCTTCTGACTCAAATAAACAACTCAAATAATTTAGATGCTGGAGTTAATGGACTTGAGGGGCACCCTTTAGCCCATGATGTTTTGCTGCTTAAGCCATGGTGGTTGGGACTGCTCCACCAATTTCAGTTTGCCCTCGCCAGCCAGAGTGTTGTGGCTGCCTCGACCATGGTCTCAGTTTTGCCCTCTGGAGGGAAGAGGATGGGAGCAAAACTAGCATTGATTGATGCTGCCTGTCATTGGCTCTGCCTCCGTCTACTGTTGGTCTCCTGGTCTTTCACAGTGGCGTAGCATGGCATAGTCCCAGGCACATTTTTAGGGGGTGAAATCAGGCGCTCCCATGACGGGTTCCCTCATCACGGGAAGCCACACCTGGGTCCTATCTTCAGGGCTGGGGTGGCAGCAGCAGCTCTTTCTCCTTAGGGCCACCCTTGGGCCAGCCGAGAGGGATCAGGAGGGCACAGCTGCCAGCCGGCAGATGCTCCACTCCCGAGTCAGGCCATGCAACTCCCAAAGAACTGCTGCCTGCTATTTCATAGAATCATAGAATCATAGAGTTGGAAGAGGCCACAAGGGCCATCGAGTCCAACCCCCTGCCAAGCAGGAAACACCATCAGAGCACTCCTGACATATGGTTGTCAAGCCTCTGCTTAAAGACCTCCAAAGAAGGAGACTCCGCCACACTCCTTGGTAGCAAATTCCACTGTCGAACAGCTCTTACTGTCAGGAAATATTTAATACACTGCAGGTGCTGAAGCTCATCCTGAATGCTTGATAAGCTAGCAATTGTGTCTGGGACCTTCTGCATGCAAAGCAGGCATGCACCTGCTCTCACTGAGCTACTGTCTTTTTCGAAGAACAGAGCTGCTGCAACTACCTCTTCTGCAAAGCCCACCTCCGCCCCTTCCCAGTCCACTTCTTGCATCCCACTGCCTTCCAAATGCGACATCTCCAGTAATAGCTGATGATGACAGGATGATGCAGCAGGTGATTGTGGAAAACCCTGGATTTTTAGTTTTATTTAATTTCTATATCTCTTCATAGATTTTAAAGTATCTCTATGCGGTATGCAAAAACAAACAAACTCCGAAGCAGCAACAGACAACTTAAAAGGAAATTTTTCAAAAATGCACAGTTACATATAAAAATGTTACATTAATGCAATTTAAATAATACATATCAATCAATATCCATTTGTTTTCCTTCTGATACATGCTCCCTCTCAGCCTTCTGAGTTCTCACTCAGGGCCCAAACAAACTCTCAGCTCACCCACGAAAGTTTCACAATGTTCCCGGAAACAGCAGACATCACAGACTTCCTTTTTCATGGGCAGGCCCAAGGCAGATGGCGATTCCTCAGGCTGCCCGCTGCTGTGCCCCATTCAGCTGCATGCTCCACACTCAGTTCCAGGTTTGTTGTGTTTCCAAGCAGGTCCAGAGGATGGGAAAAGGGACACACACACACACACACTCACTCCTCTTTTTTTACCCTCTGTCCTCTCCTCCTGCTCCAGCTGCTCAAGGTGTTGGGAGCCCATGTTCCAACATGCCAGGGACTCCTCAGATCACACAGCAAGGCCCCTCAGAATAGCATTCAGTTTCTCCTCTTGACGTCAGCCTGATGAGACACTTCTGATCTGTGCCAAACTTACATTCCTCTCTGTTTGCCAGCCACAATAGCATCCAGTTTGCCTCCTTGCCAGCCCGTTTGGCACACAGATAAATGGTGCCCCAGTAAACAACCTCATCCTGCTCTCAGGAAGCTCCCACCCACTCCGCCAGCCTCCACCTGCGCTGCCAAGAAGCTAGAGGAAGTGAAGCATCCTTACCAGAGATGAGAGTTGCCAGCAGATGTCACTGGGCCTCAGCCTGACAAAGAATTATCTGCTCCAAGGTTGAATTGTAGCAGGAGTTGTAAACCGCCCCCACCAGACAATTTGCTGTGCAACAAGTGGAGAATACAGTGATACCTTGGGTTAAGAACTTAATTCGTTCTGGAGGTCCGTTCTTAACCTGAAACTGTTCTTAACCTGAGGTACCACTTTAGCTAATGGGGCCTCCCGCTGCCGCCGCGCTGCTGCAGTGTGATTTCTGTTCTCATCCTGAAGCAAAGTTCTTAACCCAAGGTACTATTTCTGGGTTAGCGGAGTCTGTAACCTGAAGCGTATGTAACCTCAAGCATCTATAACCCGAGGTACCACTGTATCTGACTGCTGCATCTCAAGGTAATGGGGGAACAGTATCCATTTGTCAGGGGTTCAGGGAGAGAGGCGCAGATGAGGGAGGAGACAGAGAGCGAGGGGGAAGGATTCCAGGGTGACGAGGAAGAGGACGACAATGACCCAAGATTGAGAGGAAAGAGAGGAAGAGGTGGACCAGTACAAGCCTCTTAAACTGGTGTAGAGGCGGGACTGACTCAGAGGGGACTTCAGCGGTCTAAGCGTAACAGACGTAGAGTCACGGAGCTCGGATGCGAAGCTAAGAATGTTCTTCAATAAAAGCTTTTGTACATAAGCCGGACTGGACTTTGGTCTCTTGTGAGCTGGGACCACGGGTGACTCTGACACCATTGAACAGCTGCATGTTGGACTACTTAAATACATCTAGCTTAGAAACTAAAAACTTTTTAAGGATACAGATGGAATTATCTCCATCATTTTTAAAAATGGGAGAGGGCTGTTACAGAGCATCTGCTTTGCATGCAAATGGTTCCAAGTTCAGTTCTTTACATATCCAGGGAAAGCCTGGGGATGTTCCCTGCCTGAAACCATGGAGAACCAGACTAAACTGGCCTAGACGAGCCAAGGAACCAGCTACACATATTGCAGCTTCCACCCTATAATCCTTTATCCCACCTTTTCTCCAACAAGTTCAGAGTGGCACACGTGGTTTGACTCCACCGCTGTCATCCTCATAACAAACTCCTTAAGGGAGTCTCAAAGAGTGTCATTGGACCATGATCAACCAATGAACTCCATGACTGAGTGGGGATTTGAATACAGTACTAATATCTAGCCATTACACGGCTACTCTGAAGCCACCAAAACATCTCCCTGAATGTTGGTGTTCCTGATAATCTGCAAATATATCATTTCTACAGATCCTTCTTTCAGAAAATTGCACAGTGTACATGTGCTGCTTTTTTTCTTCCAATTTTAATCTATGTCTTCATGTCCAGCTTCCAGTTGATGACCTGGAATGCATCAAGAAGCAGGATTGTAGTTAGGGCAGGGGTCAGCAAATTTTTTCAGCAGGGGGCCAGTCCACTGTCCCTCAGACTGTGGGGGGGGGGGCTGGACTATACTGTGTGTGTGTGGGGGGGAGAATGAATGAATTCCTATGCCCCACAAATAACCCAGAGATGCATTTTAAATAAAAGGACATATTCTACTCATGTAAAAACATGCTGATTCCCGGACCATCCATGGGCTGGATTGTGAAGGTGATTGGGTCGCATCCAGCCCCCAGGTCTTAGGTTGCCTACCCCTGAGTTAGGGGATAGCCCTAGGTTTTTGCACTGAGACTTCCTCAATCTCCTGCTCCACCCCCTTATTTTTAACCTTAAAATGAAAAACAACAACACATTTATAGGGTGTTTTCCCCCCCTCTGAAAATCACTTCAATATGCAAATATATATCTACAAATTAGCATATGCAAATTTTATGCACACTTGTGTCCTGCGCATGTGACCTGAGTCCTTAATGATCTAGCAGCAAGTCATAGAATACTGGATAGCTCTTTATGAAGCCCGCTGATTGGAAAACTGCAGCAGATTAGTGAGGAAATTGCAAATGGTGTTCAAGTTGACTAACAACAACACAAATAACAATAACACATATTATAATACTTTTTTAAAAGTCCAAATGGAAATAAAATGCAAAGTAATAGAGAAACATAAAACAAATGCAAGTTAACCAATTAAAAAACCTCAGTTAAAATCCATTGCATCCTGTTTTCTAAGTCAGCTCATGGATCAGAGGCTTGTCTAAATTTAAAAAAACGATCATAAGAGCCCTGCTAGACCAGGCCAAGAACCCATCTAGTCTAATATCCTGTTCTCACAGTGACTAACCAGGTGCCTTGAGGAATCCCATGAGCAAGGCCTAAATGCAACAGCACTCTTCCCCACTTGTGAGTCCCAGCAACTAGTATTCAGCATCATGCCGCCTCCAACAGTGGAAAATGTATTTGTCTGCTGGCAGAAGGTCAACAAAGACAGAACTAGAAGGGCCTTCCTTGAGAAAGAATTCCAGAGCCTAGGAGCAGCCACCAAGAAGGCCCTCTCTGACGTTCCTGCCAAATAATAGAATGGAGCTGGGGAAATCAATTTGTTCCATATGCCACCATTCTACTGCAGACCAGCTGAGGATAATCCTAAGGCTGGTTGAGATGTTCTCACACACACACACACACAAACACAAACACAAGCTCTTAGAGTTAATCTCCATATGTGCAAGAACAACAAAATCATGAGGCATGTGGACAGGTTAAAAATAGACTCCTGGCATGGGAGGGCAATGGCCAATGGACAAGGAGTTTCACAACTGCTGGCCAAGCAGGAAGAGATATCAGAGATGTATTTTTTCCCCATTTCATAAACAAAGCTTTGAGCCCAGGATAAACAGTTGAAGCCCTGTTGTTCTCTCTTTCCTAACTTGGGGGCTTTAATGATGCGAAGAAGCAGAAAACACCCCTCCCCTTCCCATTCTATAGCATGGAAGCATTTATTGCTTTTTTTTCTCTGTCTCTAGCATCCAGAACATTCTGTGACGGAGGAATGTCACTTGCAGGAACAATTGCTCTGCCCCTCTTTGACTTAGTTCCAGCTGGAATGACCAGGCCATTCTGAAAGACAATTGACAGTGATCAAGGGGTTTCTGCTGGAATTGCAATTTATGTCTGAGGCACACTTTGACTGGCCCAATTATTAGGTAGGGTAGGGTGGCTACACATCACCAAAAAGAGGAAATATATCACCAGAAGACAAAAGATGAGAAGGACTTATATAACATTTGCATGCACTGATGACTATGAAGATTTGCACATTTGGAAAGAATTAGTATAATTTAAACAGAAATACATATCCTAGTGTGTAAGACCTGTGTGCCTGTTTGGGTTGGCTGTGCGTGTCCTCATTGTTGATGGATAACTTCAAGGGCCATGCTGGTTTTATTTCCAATGGTTCTTTTTCTGGACCAATTGGACTTGGACAAAACAGAGCTGTGGGATTACTCCAAGCTGCAGCTAAGCCTTGTTGTTGTTGTTTAGTCATTTAGTTGTGTCCGATTCTTTGTGACCCTCTGGACCAGAGCACGCCAGGCACTTCTGTCTTCCACTGCCTCCCGCAGTTTGGTCAGACTCATGTTTGTAGCTTCGAGAACACCATCCAACCACCTCGTCCTCTGTCGTCCCCTTCCCTTGTGCCCTCCATCTTTCCCAACATCAGGGTCTTTTCCAGGGAGTCTTCTTTTCTCATGAGGTGGCCGAAGTACTGGAGCCTCTGTCCTTCCAGTGAGCACTCGGGGATGATTTCCTTAAGAATGGATAGGTTTGATCTTCTTACAGTCCATGGGACTCTCAAGAGTCTCCTCCAGCACCATAATTCAAAAGCATCAATTCTTTGGCGATCAGCCTTCTTTATGGTCACTTCCATACATCACTACTGGGAAAACCATAGCTAAGCCTAGCTTAGCTAACCATAGCTAAGCCTAGCCACCATTTTAATTCCCCACTGCACTCCCAGCATAATGTAGTTGTGGTAGAGTGTCTGCTTTGCCTGAAGAAGGGCCCAGGTCCAATCCTTGGTGTAGGAATGCTTCCCAGTGCAAGAATTTAGGGACCCAAGTCTATGGGCTCATCCCTGAGGAAGAAGACACAAATGATTTCAGCTTGGGATGCCAGGGCTGTCACACACCTGCCAGGTAAAGATATTTTTCCCCTACCAGAGAAAGGAAAAACAACCAACCCAAGGTCATCCAAAATAAATAACTGTTGGCACGCCCTCAATTCTGATTACAGCATTTCTGGATATCAGCTTAGTGCTTACACTAAAGCTCTTGTCCCCTCCCCCGCCACACATTCTCTACATAGTATTTTGGATGTACAGAATACATGACAACCTTTATTTGGGGCTACCACTAGTCCTTCTCACAAGATGGGGATGCCACATTTCCAGATGCGCATATAATGGCAGCACAGCACATGTAGATGGCTGTGAGAAATATGGTTGCCATATTTCTTATGACTTCTAGTTTGAGCCTGGAAGGATAAATACCAACTGATTATACAGTGATCTAAGGTTTCCACTGCCCTTGCTACACTTGAACGTATTTTTTTATATAAACACCAACTTCACATGGATATCTGTACGGACACCTGGTGGGCTTATATCGACCTATATGTTTAATTTAGATGGAAGTACTGACAGCTACTGTATTCTCAATGTGCGTTGACAGTGTGCATTGCTGCCTGTTTCTCTGTCCTTTTAAAAACATTCCTTTGTTGTTGCTTTCCTCTTTGTTAAATTTGAAAGGTTTTCGCCTGGAATTCTGCCAAAGGAGCAGGATTTAAACACCACGCATCAGCCAATGAGTGGGGATTAAGTCCCACACAATTTGTCTCTGTGCCCTTGTTCTATACTGCTAAGAGGTATGCGCAACCAACACAGGATAATCTCGACACCATTTGATGATGTCATGAAGCCCATCAGCTGTTAGGCATGGCTTAGGGGGAAATGGCATTGTGGGCCGACTTGGACTCAAGACGGTTCGCTACCCTGGGGTAGGTATTCATTTTTAGACTGCATAAAAACCAATATGAGTTGCTTATGTGTAATACAGTGAAATAACTTTTTAAGACAATTAAATAAATGTAAACACGCCAGGCTACCTCTGTTTATGTCCAGGCTTGTGCAATGATTTCTGCTCTGCACAATTTTTGGCTTCAGACTATTAGTCTGATCATGATTAATTTACCCCGCTTTGGGGACTCTGGTACATACATTTTGCAGCTGTGTCTGGGAATTTCCTCAGCTCAGAAGGGTAATGCAGTGCTATTCGTTTCAGCCATTCCCATAGACGCCTTCGGGATTTCCCAATTCCTTGCATACAAAGCTCTGTGGGAACAGCCTACTGAACAGCAATAACATCAGGGCTCTGACCCTGAGCCAACAGCGCACTGAGCATGTGCCCTGATGCTGGCATCCCCAGTGCAATGCAATGCACCCTCATTCAGGGTTACGAATTATAAAGTCTTCTCATGCAAGTCTGTGGAAAACAGGAAGTGTGTGTGAACTATGGAGGGAATGCCAGAGGCATTTATAGATTGTTATAGAGTGATGGCTGGGACTGAAAGAAGCTTCAAAAGGCTGAGGTGACACCCTGGGTGAAGGCATCTGGAGGGAACCGCATAGCCCCCCCATCCCCCCGGATGTCCTTTTTATTGCACATTCATAGTGATTTGTGCTTATGGTGCTATTGGAAGTTTATACGTGAACCCACTTTCAATACTGTTTGTGCCTGCAAAAGTTTCAGGACAGACCTACTGCTTCATTTACAGTCAATGTGCGTCTCAAAGCTTCCCGCTAAAGTCTTGTATACCACACTATGTTCAACCTCTGTTGCCAGAGGCTTTATGCCACTGAATACCAGTTGCTAACAATCCCAGGTGGGTCAGAGTGCTGATGCTCTCAAATCCAGTTTGCAGGCTGTCCACAGGCACCCAGGCAGCCATTATGTGACCAGAATGCTGGACCAGTTAGACTACTGACCTGATCCAGCAGGCTCATCTTATGCTTTTAAATGTTCCAGGGTTGAGCTTAGGAAAATGCTTCATAGCAACATGGGCTCAGTCATAACCATCAGAATTACAGCAGGGATGGGGAGATTTAACCAGCTGAGGAAGGGTTACACAGGGAAGAAAAGAGAGCTGGGAGAGAAAAAGACCGAAGTGCCTTTTGCTGGCTTCTGTACAGTCAGAGGGACGCGGGTGGCACTGTGGGTTAAACCACTGAGCCTAGGACTTGCCGATCAGAAGGTCGGTGGTTCGAATCCCCGCAACGGGGTGAACTCCCATTGTTCGGTCCCTGCTCCTGCCAACCTAGCAGTTTGAAAGCACGTCAAAGTGCAAGTAGATAAATAGGTACCACTCCAGCGGGAAGGTAAACGGTGTTTCCGTGTGCTGCTCTGGTTCGCCAGAAGCAGCTTAGTCATGCTGGCCACATGACCCGGAAGCTGTACGCCGGCTCCCTCATCCAATAAAGCAAGATGAGCACCACAACCCCAGAGTCGGTCACGACTGGACCTAATGGTCAGGGGACCCTTTACCTTTATACAGCCAGAAGCCTGGAGGCAAGAGAAAGAAAAGGCAGGAATAGGGGACTAGTTATATCCCATTTGCTACTGAACTCCAACTCCCATCATCCCTTACAATTGGCTGTGGTGGTTTGGGCTGATAGGAGTTCGAGTCCCACAACATGTGAATGGGACAGGTTCCCCACCCATGTCAGTGGTGGCTGGTAACATTTTGATCTGGCAAAGCTGCAATTTTAACCATTCTGTTTTCACTGAAATATGACTTGTGCAGCACTTACGGTATTTAGGAAAACATGCCATTGTACACATGTCATCATCTCCTCAGTAAAAAAACCAAAAACCTTAATTATTCTCTGCAAAGGTATAGACAAGAGAAGGACTTTCATGTAAGTACAATTTTCAGACACGATTGACTTCATACATCTTATTTAGAAATTAAACCATGCTACATGATCAGTGGTGTGGTGTGGGGGAGGGCAGGGGCAGTTGCCCCAGGGGCAAAATTGTTTTTTAAAATTCATGTATTGTTTACACCTACCCGTCCATTGCCAAAGAACTAAGCAAGCACACAAAATCTGAGGAAAACTTGCTTCAGTTCCATGAAGTCTCCCCAAAATCAATTAAACTCCTCCCATATCTGCTATAGTGTCTGTGCTGATGGAGTAAAAGCCATCCTAATAGGACTGAATCTCCATCAGTCATGTGTGTTTTTTCTGCTTAGCTATACTTTTGTATTAGGATTTGCCTGAGCGGTGCAGATAGCTGATTGGCCAGAGAACAGGAGATTAACAAATACAGTACTTCTGTAAACCGAAGGAAGTATAAAATGTGTGCAGAAAGAGATTTGAGATTTTGAGGAGGAAGTGGTTAAAAACTCCTTGACCTTTTCAGTGGCAGGTCCATGCCCCAGTAGCCAAGTGGACCAGCCTTCATTGATCCATGTCTTAAGATGTTGCCTTCTGTAGAGCAACCCTCAATTGGTGGGTTACAGTTGTTGTGGAGCCTGCAAGGAAAGTTGCATGGACAGGTTGTGGATGTTGGATGACAGAAAGTGCTTCTTCACACCATGCATGGTTAAATTGTGGGATTTGCTCCCAAAAGCGGCAGCGATGGCCACCAAATTGGGTGGCTTAAAAAGTGGAGTAGGTAAATTGATGGAGGACAAAATTATAAATGACTACAAACACTGATGGCTATGTGCTGCCTAAATTGTCAGAACTAATATCAGTGTACTAGAAGAAGCAAAGATCACCAGTGTTGAAGCAATGATTCTTCAACATCAACTTCGTTGGACTTGTCATGTTGTGTGGATGCCTGATCATCGTCTTCCAAAGCAACTACTCTATTCCGAACTTAAAAATGGAAAACGTAATGCTGGTGGTCAACAAAAGAGGTTTAAAGACTGTCTCAAGACAAATCTTAAAAAATGTAGTATAAACACCGACAACTGGGAAACACTGGCCTGCGAGCGCTCCAGTTGGCGAAAAGCCTTTACCAAAAGCGTCATGGGCTTTGAAGACACTCGAACTCAGGACGCAAGGGAGAAACGTGCTAGGAGGAAGGCATGCTTGGCAAATCCACACCGTGATCAACTCCTGCCTGGAAACCTCTGTCCCCACGTGTGGATCCAGAATTGGCCTCCACAGTCACTTATGGACTGATTGTTAAAACAGTGTTTATGGAAGACAGTCTTACTCGGCTATGAGTGATTGTCAAAGAAGAAGAAGAAGACATTGCCAGAGGCAGTACATTTCTAAATACCAGTTGCTGGAAACTACAGGAGGGGCGAGTGCTGTTGCCCCCAGGTCCTGCTTGCGGACTTCCCATGGGCATCTGGTTGGCCACTGTGCAGTGGCATAGCGTGGGGGGTGCAGGGGGGGCCCGGCCGCACCGGGCGCAACATCTGGGGGTTAGGGTTAGGGGGCGCAAATCCACAGGTTAGGGGACGCAAATTACTTGCCTTGCCCTGGGTGCTGACAACCCACGCTACGCCACTGTGAGAACAGAATGCTGGACTATAGGAGCCACTGGTTTGATCCAGCCAGCTCTCCTTATATTTTTATGAGATATATTGGATTTTTTTTTTACTTTAATTGCAGTAATTATTTCTAAATAAACATATAAACTACCACATGCAAACCCTCTTTTATCCCTTTCCTCTGGCAATGTATAAGTGGTTGCCCTACCCACAGAATTGCTCCCATCTATGCAGTTGGGTGGCGCTGTGGGTAAAACCTCAGTGCCTAGGACTTGCTGATCGCAAGGTCAGCGGTTCGAATCCCCGCGGCGGGGTGAGCTCCCGTCATTCGGTCCCAGCTCCTGTCCACCTAGCAGTTCGAAAGCACACCTGAGTGCAAGTAGATAAATAGGCACCGCTTTATAGCGGGAAGGTAAACGGCGTTTCCGTGTGCGGCGCTGGTGCTGGCTCGCCAGATGCCGCTTAGTCACGCTGGCCACGTGACCCGGAAGTGTCTCCGGACAGCGCCGGCTCCCGGCCTCTTGAGCGAGATGAGCGCGCAACCCTAGAGTCGGACACGACTGGCCTGTATGGGCAGGGGTACCTATACCTTTTTATGCAGTTGGGCTGCTGAAATATCCCCCAGCAATGCAATACTTTCTTAGGATAAACAGCACCAGTATCACTGGGGAACCAGTATCACATGTACAGAGCATCTTGTGGAGGTTTACTGGCTACAGCCTTCCTGGGAGAGACAGTACCCAGTGGGTTAAAGCTGCACGCAGTGTTTTTTATGTGCTGATGGGGAAATATGATGACAGATCATTCCAAACAACTTCAAAGCTAAATGCAGTAGGCTAACATGGAAACTATTCCTAAGGGTCCAGCAAACGAAACCAGACTAATTAGCACACACACACACACACACACACACACAAAAACCATTAAAGGAGGAAGCTCAATCCAATGCCAAAGGCCTAGGGTTTTGATTGGCTCTGAGCCCATCCACATCAAACTACATGGCTCAGCTTTTCTCTCACCATCCATTTAACGTATCAAGCAGCCAAAGGGGATTTGGGGCTAAGTTTGTAAATTAGCATTTCTCTCCTTTTCTATTCCCCTCCACAAAAAAGGAACACAAATTGCTTTCTCTTCAGAGACCTCAAAGACCTACATCAGGCCTTGAGCTGACGTGAACTTTATAAGCTTCCATGTTGACTTTTGCTTGTCAGATCAAAGAAACTACAATGACACAAGTGGTGGCTGGTTCATTTCTCAGGCTGACCTCATGTCCAGGCATATGATTCAGATGGATTTTTAGATCTGGACCTGAAATCAATGTTGCAGGGCATTCAGAAGGAATCTTCTTGGACTCAGTCTTGCAAAAACAGGGCAACGGCCCAGAATGAGCTGCCAGCCAAACATTCTGACCAGCTCACAAGGAGGGGCTTGCCACTTGTCATTCATATGTCACTCATATGCCACTCACACGGTGTCAAGTCTACCTTCCGTTCCCACTAGAAATGTTTTCCGTTGCTTGTTCTGGCTCACAAGCAGCTGTGAACAGATTTGCAGGAAAGCTATGAAGGCAGTCCCTTTATAATCTGTTACTCACAGCATCAGTGGCACTGGCTTAGCATTTGGCATTTAAGAGTCCAAATGGACCTATTTGATCTTTACTGGCTCAACAGCCAGTGTGGTCTGGTGGACAAGGAAAGCTACCAAGTCCGATCACTGGTCCATCTAGTTCAGGATTGTCTACAATGATTGGCAGGGCCTTTGAAGGGTTTCTGAAAGGGAATATTCGCAGCCCTATCTGGAGATGCCAGGAATAGAATCTGAGACCCTCTGCATGCAAAGCAGATGCCAGACCCTCCAAGTGTCCCCATCTTCCAGGGATGTCCCTGATTTAGAGAAGCCGTCCCCATTTCTGATTTGATCCCAGAATGCCCCACTTTTCTTTAGGACGTCCCTATTTTCACTGGAGAAACGTTGGAGGGCATGGAGTTATCTGACCCCCAAGTTGACTGAAGGCAAACCTGTATAGGGAATCTTTTTAAATGTTTAATGTTTTATTATGTTTCTATATATGTTGGAAGCTGCCCAAAGTGGCTGGGGCAACTCAGTAAGATGTGTGGGGTATAAATAGTAAAATTATCTTTATGGAATGGGGCGTCCCTATTTTCATCGGAGAAATGTTGGAGGGCACTACCACTGAGCTATGGCACTTCCCAAAGTGTCAAATCAAACTTTCCCTGTCAATGAATATTGCTGTCAATGAATATTGACGCCATTCATTTATTTAGAATGCACACAATTCCCCCTGCCCCGAGACTGCAACATTCCTTACATTTTCCAAGGAATCTTCTGTTGCTGAAGAGGAGGACACCATATAGTGCAATAGCAAAGGGGGTTGCAGTGATTATTCACAGAACTGTATTTGGTAGTACAGTGGTACCTCACATACGCTTCAGGTTACATACGCTTCAGGTTACAGACTCCGCTAACCCAGAAATAGTGCTTCAGGTAAAGAACTTTGCTTCAGGATGAGAACAGAAATCGTGCTCTGGCAGTGCAGCGGCAGCAGGAGGCCCCATTAGCTAAAGTGGTGCTTCAGGTTAAGAACAGTTTCAGGTTAAATACAGACCTCCGGAACGAATTAAGTACTTAACCTGAGGTACCACTGTAATATGGTAAGTGACTTGTCTTATAAGCAGAGATTGGAACTGGCCACGTGAGCAGGTGAAGAGAGAGTTAACATCCCTCCCCCCCCCCTTGGTGATCAGCACTCTGTCCACCCACATCTGTTGCTGTTTGCATTTTCAACTTAAAGATCAGAGATATGGAACCTATGCATCTCCAGATGTTGTTGGACTACACCTCCCATCATCCCTGATCATTGACCATGCTGGCTGGGGTTGTTGGCAGATTTAGTCCAATTGCATCTGTTGAAGCACAGCTTCCACATCCCTGGGTTTGACCCTAAGCCAAAAAGAGGTCAGCTCCTGCCAGCTTCATCACCTCATCAATGCATTAAAATGTTCTCATGAATTGTTCTTGTAACTGCAGGGGGTTTTTTTATTTAAAAAACCAATAATAATTACCAAACCAAACATCATTTTTATTAGTTAGCCAAGAGCTGTGGATACTATATAAAAATCACTCAAAATGTGATAAAAAAAAAACCATAAAATCTAGTCTTCTACACTACAGCAATACCAATAAACAGTAGCACATTACAAAAAGGAAAGGAAATGCAACATATATTTGTAATTTAACTTGGCACTTTTAACTTAGATTTAGCACCCATGTCTCCTCCCTCTCCTTTTCTTCCCTCTCCACATTCACTGTTTCAGAAATCATAGCTGAGTCAGAAATGAATATTAATCTGCATCCTGCAGGAACCTTATTACTCAGGCTTGCTTCCATTCCTGAGATATCACAAGCAAAATCCAGCACTCAGCAGCCCAGAATTCATCTTCTTACTTTTTACTTTAATCTTATGAAAACAATGGCCAAGTTGCAGACAGTAAGGTGTCAATAGCCAACATAACAACAAGATGACATCACCACGAGATTCACTCCAATCAGACAGGCTTGCGGCAGCCTATCCCCGCCTCCCCATTACTAAAAGTCTCCAGTCCATGCCCTGCTGGACTTCAGAGTTCTGGGCAACCCTACAGAGTTCTCCTGTCCCAGGCTCACCAGAGGTATCTGAACCACCATAAACGCAGTTAGGGACTGAGATCTACAGTAATGGTTGGAGCTCTTTAGCTCCATGGAAGAATACAGCTGTGTGTTCTGCACCTCCTAAGCTAGGACCCCTCTAGATGGGTGTTATGTACTAAGTTTGGATCCTAGAACAATAGGCAAGTAGGATCCTAGAATGCAAAAACTGATTGGCTTGCAGGAAAAGACCAATCAGGCTCCAGGAGGGAAGCCGGATCAGCCAATCAGATGGGACTCATTGTTTAAATAATGTATATAAAAGCCTGAGGTTTGGGGGGCAATTCAGTTACTGTTTTACAAGCTGCAATAAAGAGCATGAAATCACTACAGGATTCTGAGTATATTTCAATGGGTGTTTTATTGAAACCAGACAGGCACCTACAGTTCTGATACGTTGTCATCTCTTCTGTTCTGTATTTCATAATTGTTATGATTTTAAAAATGTTTTTATTGTACACCAGCATGAGTTGGCAGTTTATAAATATTCTTAAAAGTAAGAATGAAATAGATAATGCTTAACGTAACAGAGAATTTGGTTATTACAGACCTGGTGAAGCTCCTTTGTATAACCTGTTAGCACCTCTTGCTAAGTAAACATTTTTTAAAAAAGATTTATGAATTAACCTTGATCACAATCATCTTTGTTTAAGGGCTATTGTCATCTCTGGTTGAAGCTGTGTAAATGGGGCCTGGAATAGGAAAAGTCCCCTCCCATTCGTTTCCACAGCAAGCCTTTTTACATAGCCAATGGTGGTCAACATCTCCAAAGGGTTGTGTTAGGGTTAGCTCTACCCCTCAGCCACAGAATAGTCTGCCAATGTTTGCCTAAGAGGAAACAGCCAAAAGTTTACTAAAATTTAAGACATATAATAAAAGAGACAGTGATGACTACCAACTTTAAAAAGAGGATCAGACTAATTCATAGAGGATAAGGCTATGTTCCGCCTCCGTGATTGAGGCAATACACCCTTGTAAGTTGTTGAGAATCACAAGTGGAGAGAGTGCAGTTAAGCTCAGGTTCTACTGGATATTCCCACAGGACCAGCCTGGCCTGGTCCAGGGTCCTTCTTAGGTAAACGCTTACTTTGGAGCATGTATTATTATTAGTAGTATTAGTACTAGTATTAAAGAAATTACAACATAAATGTCATAATCCAAATGCATATCATAATATTCATAAAATAATAACAATGATATAAGCCCACCCTGCATAATCGATCACAAGATGCGGTGCAAACACACCATTCAAATGGCAATGCCCATCAACTTCAGGGGGAAGCCCTCTCAAATATTTTATTGCAGGGGCCAAAGGGAGCTCAGCCCCTGGGAGTTGGCTCCTATGGTTCCCAGGATTCTCTGTGGGAAGTTTTGAATGTGTGTTAAGCGTGCTTTGGATACATGATGTGGATGTGAACTTACAGAGCACGGAGGGCTGCAGAACCCTTATCACCACCTTTGTGACATCATTGGATACAACTCACTGCATATTAAACAGAATCTTGCTGATAAATTCTAAAAATACATTTAGGAATGACTCCCACACTTCAACTGTAGCGCGCAACATGCAATGTCCTCTGAAGCCAAATGAAACATGAATGTTTCGTACTTTGGGTAATGTACCAGATTGCTTCCTCCTGCCCACGCTGGAACAGTCTTTTGAATAAAGAGGACTTGGAGACTCCGGTCCACCCTTCGGACATTTGCAAAAAGCCCACGTTCTACTTACAAGCAACCTACTAATTTCTTTTCCAACTGAAATGCCTCTCCTTTCTTCCAGTGACAATTCCCAGAGCTGTTGGCCAAGGAATGTATGAATAACAAGTGACATTACCGCTTCTCACTGGGATTCCATAGCAACACTCTGCAGTATGTTCTCAATGTTCCAGGATAGAGAGATCACAGGAGAGCAATCTTGCAACATCTTGTACTAGATATACATATAAGGTTCCAAGGATTTTCACATCTAGTGCTTCTTCTTTTTTTCACATTTAGCAAGAGAAGAAAGGACATCTGCACTAAGCCCAGCTGTGTGAAACAAGGCAGGGTTCCTCCTATGTGAAAAAGAAAAAAGAGTGCTCTTCTTCTTTCCAAACAGAAAACAGGAAATGGGTCACTTGTGCTGCATTAAGAATGGACGTTGGTTAGATAGGGTGATCCTTCTAACTGAACCAGCTGCAAAAATTGTTTGGCTGCATAGAACTGTTCATCTGCCACTTCGACCACTGAAAAACAGCTACAACTAGATACTGAACAGAAGAATGTGAATCCATCATAAAAAGAAAAATGCATCATCAGGTGTGTAAAAGGCGAAATAGAGCAATAAAGGACAGGGAGCAGGGCCGGGGCAGGAGAGTGCTAGAGTCCTGTCTAGTCAAGTTGTGTGGGATCGATTGCAATCTGTTACCCCCGAGGATGTGGACAGGCTGCTTGGACAAGTGAAACCAACCACCTGTCTCCTGGATCCTTGCCCATCCTGTCTTATAAAAGCTAGCCGGGAAGGGCTGGGCAATGGGCTTCATGGGGTGGTGAATGCTTCTCTCTGTGAGGGAGCCTTCCCAGACTGGCTGAAAGAGGTGGTTATCAAACCGCTTCTTAAAAAACCATCTTTAGATGTGGCCAATATGGCCAACTATCTCCCAGTCTCAAATCTTCCATTCTTGGGCAAGGTGATTGAGTGAGTGGTTGTTGAACAACTCCAGGCATGCCTGGAAGAAGCAGACCATTTGGATCCCTTCTAGTCGGGATTCAGGCCTCATCATGGGACTGAAACTGCCTTGGTCGCACAGGTTGATGATCTCCAGCGGGCTAGGGACAAAGGTGAGAGCTGTTTCTTAGTTCTGCTGGATCTCTCAGCGGCTTTTGATACCATCAACCATGACATCCTTCTGGACCGTCTTGAGGGGCTGGGAGCTGGGGGCACTGTTATACAGTGGTTCCGCTCCTTCCTCCTGGGCCGTGTTCAGAAAGTGGTGGGGGGGGATGAGTGTTCAGACCCCTGGGCTCTCACTTGTGGGGTGCCTCAGGGTTCTGTCCTCTCCCCCATGCTTTTCAACATCTACATGGAGCCGCTGGGAGAGATCACCAGGGGGTTTGGGCTAGATGTTCATCAATATGCAGATGATACCCAGCTCTACCTCTCTTTCAAATCAGAACCAGTGAAGGTGGTGAAGGTCCTGTGTGAGTGTCTGGTGGCAGTTGGAGGGTGGATGGTGGCTAACAGATTGAGGTTGAATCCTGACAAGACAGAAGTACTGTTTTGGGGGGACAGGAGGCAGGCAGGTGTGGAGGACTCCCTGGTCCTGAATGGGGTAACTGTGCCCCTGAAGGACCAGGTGTGCAGCCTGGGAGTCATTTTGGACTCGCAACTGTCCATGGAGGAGCAGGTCAATTCTGTGTCCGAGGCAGCTGTTTCCCAGCTCCATCTGGTATGCAGACTGAGACCCTATCTGCCCGCGGACTGTCTTGCCAGAGTGGTGCATGCTCTGGTTATGTCTCGCTTGGACTACTGCAATGTGCTCTATGTGGGGCTACCTTTGAAGGTGACCCAGAAACTACAACTAATCCAGACTTCTGGGTTAGCGCCTCCGGCAATGGCGGAGCTCCTCCGATTGGGAGGAACTTGCTCCGTGGAAAGCTGGGTCTGAACCGCCATGGCGAAGGCGGAGACCCTTGGAAATCACAGGCAGAAGAGCCTGTGAACTTGGGATTCGGCTGGCACCTTTTGCGCCCTCCCTACTCGCGGGGAGACCCGGTATCGGGAATCCGGAGCGACGTGGGGTGAGCGGCGCAGTGCTTTGAATCGACCGCTTCTTTCACGGAGTGAAGCCGCATTGCTGCTGCCGGAGAGCGCTGACTTTTTCCTGTGGACAACTGGATTTTAAACAACAACCCGTGAGTAGAACGGAAAATTGGATTTCTAAATACTTTAATTTGGCATCGAACGGGGAAGGCTCAAAACAGGAAGTCCGCCTCCCCTTCTTGTAAATAGACTGAAGCAAAGTATTCGTAAGCTAAGGTTTTGGAAAGCTTCATGTAAAGGATCAAATTTCCATTGATTGAGACTATAAAACCCCCCTTGGAAGCAGGGGAAGAGGGGGGAAATTTTGACCAAGCGTGCCTGCAGGAGAGAGTGGAAAATTAAACTACCACGTCTCTGAACCTGGGAACGGGCTGCAAAAAGAAAAAAAAGGAAAAAGTCCATTGACAGTGAACAGTACATATTTGACAGCTAGCTACAAGAGAAAGATACTGTTTCCATTGTCCGCTCCTGCGTTTTAAAAGAAGAAAAAGTAACTGAAAACTGATATTATTTTTCACCTTTGGAACTGTGTTGGAAAGGACTGAGTTTTTGAAACTGTTACAAGAGTGGAGTGGAGTTACCCAGCTGTAAGATAAGGACTGTGAGAAACCAGAGCTTGACCTTGAACATCCCAAGAATGTCGGTTAGGGAAGATTTAGTGTCTGCACTCTATAAGACAAATTATTTGCTGGAAAAGCTTCATAAACAGATAGATGCTATGGCCACTAATGTTGTCATCTTGGGATCAAAAGTGGGTATCAACACAGAAGTTGTCAAGGATCCGGCACAGGAATTTATCATGACTGAACAAATCGTTGAGAAGGAGAAGGAGAAAGTTGCTGTGGTCGAGCCTAGAGTAATACAGGGGGGAGCCTTGACCTTGCTGATGCAAATTGAGGATTACAAATTGAGGCCCTTTATGACTGAAACTAGAAAAAACCAGATTTTGAAGATTGGAGCCTGGCCTGGTCTGGAAAAGGAAAGTTGGAGAGATTCCCTAATGCAGGGATCAATTGACTTTTGGGATATGGAGCTGGGTCAGGAGGAGATTGGAGCTTTTGGGACATTTGGATTTGGAGGATTTTTGAAACAAGATTTGGAACGCTTTATGGATCCTAGCTTCAACTATGGAAATCTGGCTGCCCTGTTAAGAAGGAATAAAGGCATTGTTGGGATAGAGCTCCCCCGAGATCTGCTTGTTAGCACTAAAGATTATGAAGAAGACCGGCAGAAGGGACGTGAAGAAGAGTTAAGAGCCTCGGATATAAGATCTCCAGGTTGATGGACTTTTTGAAGTTGACAGAAGGGACGGCAGAGGCCGAGACCAGGGAGAGGAGACGGTGGGAGAAGATTGGGAATTTAAAGTTTATATTTGGAAATCTTGTAAAATTAAATGAGGGAGAGAAAAATCGTGGATTGAAATTCTTATGACCCTAGTGGAAATGTTTTAAGAGTTTAAGTTTAAATAGATATATTAATTTTAAGGAGAAAAAGAGGGAAAGGATTTGCTGAAATATTTAATTGAATTAGAATACAAAAAAGGGAGGTGGGAGGAGGTCAAGGAAACAAGCAAATGAAAGATATACTATGTGAAGGTTTGATGTTTTTTTTTGCTTTTGTTTTTCTTTTCTTTTTGATCTTTTTTTTGTTTCTCTTTTTTTTACTTGTATGGTATTTTTCTTTTTTTAATGTGATACATTGTTTTGTTTTTTGTTTAATTTGGTGTTTTTCTGTTTTATTTGTAACCTTCAAAACCCTAATAAATATATATATATATTTTAAAGAAACTACAACTAATCCAGAATGCGGCAGCTAGACTGGTGACTGGAAGTGGCCACCAAGAGCACATAACACCTGTCTTGAAAGACCTACATTGGCTCCCAGTACGTTTCTGAGCACAATTCAAAGTGTTGGTACTGACCTTTAAAGCCCTAAACGGCCTCGGTCCAGTATACTGAAGGAGCATCTACACCCCCATCGTCCTACCTGGCCACTGAGGTCCAGCGCCAAGGGCCTGCTGGTGGTTCCCTCACTGTGAGAAGCCAAGTTACAGGGAACCAGGCAGAGGACCTTCTAGGTAGTGACACCTGCCCTGTGGAACGCCTTCCCATCAGATCTCAAAGAGAACAACAGCTACCAGACTATTAGAAGACATCTGAAGGCAGCCCTGTTTAGGGAAGCTTTTAATGTTTGATGGATTACTGTATTTTAATATTTTGTTGGAAGCCACCCAGAGTGGCTGGGGAAGCCCAGCCAGATGGGCAGGGTATAAATAATAAATTCTTATTGTATTATTATTATTATAAAGGAAATGAGAAAAGTATGCTTGGTGAAATTATGTATAAAACATGATGTCTATTATCCCCAAATATATTTTCCCAGATTTCCTCTCCCCTTTTTGTCTTTGCTAAAAATCCAGTTCTTTTTTTAAAAAATAATATTTATTCAAATTTTAAAAATTACAGAGAGGAAATTAGAAAAAAACAAAAAAGAAAGATAAAAAATACAGAAAAAAATACAAACAGTTAGAAAAACCCCCCAGCTCAAACCTTTACATAACTTTCTTTCCTTTGCCTATTTCCTTGACCTCCTCACACCTTCCTTTTTTGTATTCTAGTTCAATTATATATTTCAGCAAATCCTTTCCAGCTTTGTTTTTATCCTAATAATTTATCTTAATATACTATAATTTTACATTCTCCTCTTTCACCAATTAAAAAATCAATTTTTACCTAATCCTTTATATCATTTCTGCTAAAACCCCATTACTTCATTCCAACATCCTTCTAACATTCCTTAATTTTACAATGTTTCTGTAAATAAACTTTAAATTTTTTCCAATCTTCTTCCACCAACTCTTCACCTTGGTCTCGTAAAAATCCAGTTCTAGAGTATTGTGTCGAGTTATGGGCACTGTGGTTTAAGATGGATCTTAATAAATGGGATCATATCCAGAGAAGACAAAACTGGTGAGGAAACTGGAGAAAAAGGGCACCATTGCTATTCTGGGGTAAGATTCAATCACATACTGGCAAATTCAGGTTATACAATTATACTTTGAGGTTTCCTTAATAAGCTCTTTAGTTTCCTGCATTGTTTCTTCCCCCTCTTTTCCTCTTTGATGGTCTTTGGGCAAGACCAATTCAGTCCTCACATAAACATTATGGGAAAATATTCACAACATTCTCTGTTTATTAATATTTATAAACAGAGTTTCGTCAGGCCCCCAAATATTACTATGGCTCAAATCCTAAGCACTCTCACTTGTGAGGAAGTCTCACTGAATTTAGTGAAGTTTGCTTCCAAGTAGATGTACACAGAATCAGGCCACACAAGTGTGATGGCCATGTTATTCTAAAGCAGCAATGCTGCAGCAAGCAAAGGCTCTAACAGCTCAGACAGCTGCTTGTGGCTGGAAAGCCAAACAGGATGTGTGTGACTGCTGCCATGGAAACAAAGGGGCAGTCCATCCTTATTGAGCACAGGATATGAGCTCAGTGTGTGTCATATGACCTGTACAGGATGTACATGGGTGGAGTTTGGAGTCTCTCTCTGTTTGTTGAAGAGAGCAGACATCTTTTACTGTATGACTGCTAAAGACAGGAATAAAAAGCATGTAGTTACATTTCTGTCTGTGTCTGATTCCCCTCTCTGGGGATATGCAGGGAGGAGGAGAAGGAGGAGAAGCAGTTGGTGTGTTTTTCTCACAGCCTGAGGAAAATCGCCGGAACGGACCTCGTGTTGTTTTTCCTGCCGGGAGTCGCCGGAGGGAGGTCAAAGGAATTCAGCCGGTGCCTGCAGATAGGCACATACCTCTGACCGAGCCTGAATTCCAACAGGCCATACTCCTGTCTAACATTTGCCCATTGTCAATCTGAATGGCTGTCAGAGGACAGTCCTCTATTTGAAGCGTTATCAGATCCAAGACTGAGGGCTTAATCACATCATCTTCCCTCCTCAGGGAAACATAATCTTTAGTGCTGAATTGGAACAAATGGCCATTACGTTTTCCATGGATTGCCATTTGTTCTGATTTAGCACTAAAGAGCAGGTTTTCTGGGAGAAAGCAGCAGGTCAAGTGGAAAACCATGTGGGAATATTATTAATATCCTTCCTAACTTGCGCTAGCAAGTTCCTTTACTTAGCAGAGTTTACATTCCCCTTCTCAAATGCAGCAAAAAACTAGTTGCAAACTCGTGTGAGTTTCTCAAGACAATACGCAATTCCATCTGGCTTGTCCGGATTGAAATGTGTTGTAATATTTTTCTGGCAAGACCCCTTGAATCCCTCCTAAATGAATAAAGACACCACAGTCTTATTCATAAGCAATAAAAAGAAAGTTTACTCACAATCAGGCAGAGCACGGTGTGATCCCTGAAGGCAGACTTAAGACTTAAAGTTACAAGCATATACAAACAGGTTTACCCCATATGTGGGTTGACCTAATGACGGCAGTTAGCAGTCCGGGAAGTTCGCAGGATGAAAGGAAGATGGAAAAGAGAGAGGGAGGCAGCATGCCTTGTTCTTTTACCAGGTCTGGAAAGGTCATGCCCACCCACTAGTGACATGCAAGGAAGGATGCTCCAGGCCAGGAGGAAGAGGAAGTTTCGACTGGCTGGACCAAACATTCCCTTGCATGTCCCCTCTAGGAAAACAAGGAATGTTGCACTTGACTGCTCCCAGTGGATTACATCCCACAAACCACTTCCTAGGCACAGGACAAGTGAAAGTGTGAATGAGCCCTAAGGAGCATAAAAGGGACCATGAAGATGTCGATCAGCACTAAGCACTTGGGCAGCAAACGGAGCAGATGCAAAGGTCACCTGGCCACAGTCTGGTTCTCACTATAGAGAGATGTATTTTAGTAGATATGTTACTTGAGAAACTGCCTTATTCATACCCAGTAGGTCCAGGGGTTTTGCAGGAGAGTTTTGCATTCAAGTCTCCAAAATATCTGAAGCCCACTCCACAGTAACTCAGAGCAGCCCCTCTTCTGTTGAACAGCATCCCTGTTGAGCTATGACAGGTGCCCAGTACCTGTACTTTCCAGAAACAATTGAAGACATTTCTCTTTCCTTAAGTTTTTTACAGCTGGATGTAGAAGTCTCTGCCTTAGGTAGAAGATAAAGTCCCTAGCAGAGATTAATGGCAGATGAAATTGTTGGACTATGACAAAATGGTAAAACTGACCGGAAAGCTCAGGAACCAGGAAGACCAAAACTGTAATAAGGAATGGGAAAAATCTATATGTTACCTTAACTGTAAGCAGTTGAAAACACTAGCAGGACTGTAATAATGCTTGTAATGTAATAAGAACTTTGGATATAATGGAGTTATTAAAAAACTTGGTTTTGTGAAAATGATGCAGTAGAAAAGGTTTAACGATGGAACGCATTGGAGGGGAAGGTGGGAAGTCCAGAGATTCAGAGGACTCTTAACAGTGGCTATTTCATGGAATGATTGTAATTTTGAATATGTAAAACCAAATAAAAATTGTTATAAAAAAATAAGCCTTGTGTTAGCTGTTTATATGTGAAAGGTGATTTGTGAAGATGTGGATGTTGATAATTTCTAAATTTGAATCTATACCAAAAAATAGCAGATGCAAATGTTATGAAAATAGGTGTCCTCTTTGGTAATTCATTTCCTCTCTCGAACAATGGGCTTTCTCTTTCTTGAGGCTTAACATCCATGACAATACCAGCCTGCAGTCCAGCAATACTGAAGTCCATCTAGGTCCACAGGCATGGGCAAACTCAGCCCTCCAGATGTTTTGGGACTACAATTCCCATCATCCCTGACCACTGGTCCTGTTAGCTAGGGGTGATGGGAGTTGTGGTCCCAAAACATCTGGAGGGCCAAGTTTGGCCATGGCTGATCTAGGAAGAGACTTTGACTTGAACCTTACACACATTTACCTAGTAAGCTGCATTGAAAACAATGGGATCTGCTTCTGAATGGACATGCCTAAGATTGCACCACACAGCTGCAGCTGCATTAGACAGTGACACAACTTGGCATAATGCACAGAGACTGCAGAGGCACTGTACCTTTAAAGCACATTCTTTCCTCCAACGAATCTGGGCACGGTAGCTCACTCAACACAGAGTTGCCATTTTCGGCAACCCTTTACAAACCTAAAATTGATAAAATAGGGTTTTAAGGCTTGTGCCTGGCAAGGCTCACTTGAGGTTGGGGCTGTGTGTATTTGGTGTAAGGAGGTTCACCCAGGGCTCCTGTCTGAGACTGCTTTATTTCCCCCTGCATATTTAAGACAGGGATGGGGAACCTTGTGGCTGGGAGCTGAATGTGGCCCTCCAACTTTCTCTGTCTTGGGATTCTCTCCAGCCAGACCCCTCCTCAGCCCTGATTTGCATATCTCCTGAGTGTTTTTGGCTGGCTGGAATGTTTCCTTGAACCCGTAATGTCTTTTGCTTGCCTGGGAGGAGGATAGAGAGGTGTGTGTGTGTGTGTGTGTGTGTGTGTGTGTGTGTGCTTGTGTGTGTAAAGGAGCCTACTGTAAAAGGGCAAAATTTGCATTTGTTGCTCTGCCCATTTTTGCATCTGATCTTGCCCAGCACCAACATACAGCCCTTAGAAGGTTGCTCCAAAAGGAATATAGTCCTCAGGCTAAAAAAAGTTCCCATCCTCTAACCTGCAGATTCACTGGCAGTTTTGCACAGAGCTTTGTGTTCTAATCCTGAACACAGGAGGCAATGAAACTACTCCAATGTAGTTGCAAGTCCTTGATTTGAAAACAAACTTGCTCCCCTATGTTCAGAGAAATGTCTGTTTAAAAATAACCTTTAAAGTATCCCTTTAGGGTGAAACTTTGCTACTTTGCTAGGAAAAACTAATAATACAGAGCTTCCTCAGAGTTCATCTGTTCTCCAGAATCTTGACACTTTGGGTCACACCCAAACCATAAATTTCAGAGCCAGTGTGGTGCAGTGGTTAGTGTCAAGCCAGGACCTAAAGGACCAGGGTTCAAAAAATCCCTTCAACCAGGAAGTTTCTTGGGGCCAGCCACTGCCTCCCAACATCACTTACATCACACGATTGTTGTGGGGATTAAATGAGGAATGGGAAAACCATGTACACCAACTTTAACTCCTTGGAGAAAAAGGTGGGATATCAGTGCAATAAATAATAATAATTCTTGTACCTCTTCAACAGTCACAGCTTCACCCAAAGAATCTTGTGAACTATAGTTTGCTATGGGAGCTGACCTCACAGACACACAATACCCATCACCCTGTAAAAGCTGTAGTTTGCAGGATTCTCCATGACTGTTAAAGTGGTGTACAAGTGCTTTAAATGTGTGGTGTAGATGGGACTTTGTTCTGTAATAATGGTGTCCAAAGAGACTGGAATTTTGTGTGTTTCTCCAGAAAGCAAGTGAGTCCTGCCAAATGAACATATGCCTCTATTTTTGTCTTCTTATTTACACAATATTCAATTTCAGGAGCCAGGCTCCCCCCCTTCCCCCCTCAGGATGGGATTTCATTGCTAGATGGACTCTTTCATTGCCCAGGAGCACTCATTAACTTGTAAAGTGAGCTGGGACATTATTTGTGGCCACTGTTTCTAGCTGTTCTTGATGCCTCCCGCTCTTAACCCTGTCATGATGGAAATCAAAGAGGAAGGCAAATCTGTGTGGCAGAAGCAGCTCACCAGGTGGGGCAGAGCTGCTCTGCTAGTTTGTCAGCAGGTGGGTTGCTGTTGCTTACCCAGCAAGTAAAGGGTGTTGTAGCAAGGGACATCATTGTGGTGCAAGCACATCAGCGGGAGAGGTAGATTGGTTCTGTTGGTGCATATTTTTATGCATATTGTATTATTTACATGATGTTAGGCGCTCTGAGCCCGGCTCTGGCTGGGGAGGGTGGGGTACAAATAAAAAATTGTTATTATTAATTTATTATGTGTACTATGCTGACTAGGGTGTCAGGTCAGGAGCATTCCAGACCCTGAGATTTCATGGAGTGGGCCCTGGAAACGGAAGTTACTGTATTTTTCGCTCCATAAGACACACTTTTTTCCTCCTAAAAAGTAAGGGGAAATGTGTGTGCATCTCATGGAGCAAATGCAGGCTGCGCAGCTATTGTTGAAGCCAGAAGAGCAAGAGCGAGAGCTGCTCAGTGCCTCTTGTTCTGCTGGCTTCAGCGATAGCTGTGCAGCTGGCTCTGGCTTTTCAGGGAGGTGGGAGAAAGGACAGAGGGCAGCCCGTCTGTCCCTTCTCCCACCTCCCAGAAAAGCCGGCAAGAGCCGCTCTATCTTTAAAGAGCGAGTGTGTCTGCGGCTCTTGCTGGCTTTTTTTGTTTTCCTCCACCCAAAAATAGTGCTTCTTATGGTCAGGAGTGTCTTATAGAACGAAAAATACGGTAATTGGAAGAGGGGAGCAGAGGTGGGCAGGCACAGCCACCCAGAGTATCTATGCAAGAGTTTTTCAACCTTGGGCCCCCAGATGTTGTTGGACTACAACTCCCATCATTGCCTGAAGCCAGCTCCCCAGCCTGGGGGATCCTTGCATCTTCCATGCAGAGGACCCGATCAGGCCAGCACAGAGCTTGTTGAGACAGGAGTGTGAACAAGCTGAGAATGTGGGCTTGGGAGAGCACATCTTTGCTGAAGACTCTGCTCTGCCATGTGATGCCCCAAATCTTCCAGGCACGTGGATGTTGTGCACGGCTCACTTCCATAAAGCAGCATGCAAAACACGCAGCCTGGTAGACCCTCATTTTGGTAATGCATGTGCACAGATTACAACTCTGGGAGGTGGGTTTGACTGGGAGAGAGACAGTCCCAAAATCGCAAACTGAGCGAGGATTTGAACAGCAGCACCCCCGACAGTAGCCTGGCATTGCTGCCTCTCCCTTATCTCACTCTACCACTGGGCTGAGGTGAATGCGCACATTTCTCTTTTCTGTTTCTATTCGCGAGACACCCGTGAAATGCCGCAGTTCCACGCTCGGCCTCTGGGGACACACTTGGTTCGCTCCGCTACCCATCAGCGCCCACCAGCCTCGCCATCACTCCGACCGTCGGTGGTACCCGAGGGTCTGTCCGTTTCTCTCCCACGGGGAGTCCCCACCCCTCTGCTTTTTGCTTTGTTTGCGCTAAAATGCGATGTGGTGCTGGGAAGGGCCGGAGGTGACAAAAGCGGACAGTGAAAAGTGGCTCTGCCCCGAAGCCCCGGAAGGGGAGATCCCGAGGGAGCGAACGAGAAACTGGGGGATCAATCCGTTTGCTTTAAAGTAGGAGGATGTGTAGGACTATGGCTGGCCGACACATAACCACCCGCCCCAGCGCCATCCTTCCAGCGGTCTGCAACCCGGGAGTCTTAGAAGGAACAGCCAAGATGGGAAATCTACGGCCCTCCAGAGGCTGTTGAACTCCCATTAGCGCCAGCCAGCACGTCCAGTGGTCAGGGATGATGGGAGCATGTAGTCCAACAACTCTGAGAAAGCCAAAAATTTGCTTCCCCTCCCATTCCTGAATTCTAGAGGGTTTGTAAAGGACTATCGATGCCAAGAAGAGCCCTAGAGTAATGCGAGGGAAATGCAATTTCTTCGCACGTGGGGCAACGCGTTGCAGCTATATCAGTGCAACTTAAATTTGAAAAGTACTGGGGTGCGGGTCGATCTCTGCAGTGGGAGAGGCGGCTTTGTAAAAGAAACACCACCCTGTTAGACGTCAGCGCCGCTCGCTCTCCTTCCCGCAGCAGGCTCGGGGTGGGGTCGGGCGGAGATGCAGGAGAGCTGTGCCCGGGGCGTGTCCCGTCTCTCCCTCCAGGCTCCCTGCGCCTTTAAGGACTCCTCCTCTCCGCAATCCCCACCGAAGGGGAGGGAGCCGTCCCTGCCGAGGCGCCTTCCGTCTCCCCAGGAGCATGGGCTGGGCTGCCGAGCCAGAAGCAGCGGGCCAGCAGTGTCCGACGCGCGCGGAGCCCGCTCTCCCTGCGCGACAGTGGCGGAGCGCGGGCCCGTCGAACTAAAGCCGTCGAGGGGCTGCCTCCAGCTAGGCGCGCCGAGCTTGACTCCCGTCGCCGTCTTAGCCGCGATGGCTCCTCCTTGGCCGCCCAACGGGACGTGGCTGGGGGCAGCGGGCGCGGCGCCGTCGGGGAACGGCAGCAACTGCTCCGGGGCGGCGGGCAGCCTGGGCCGGCAGGGGGCGTTGGGCGCCGCTCTCAGCCTGGCCGTGCTGGTGACGGTGGCGGGCAACCTGCTGGTGGTGGTGGCCATCGCCAAGACGCCGCGCCTGCAGACCATGACCAACGTGTTCATCACCTCGCTGGCCTGCGCCGACCTCATCATGGGCTTGCTGGTGGTGCCCCCGGGGGCCACGCTGGTGCTGAGCGGCCGCTGGCCCTTCGGCACCACGGGCTGCGAGCTGTGGACGTCGCTGGACGTGCTGTGCGTGACGGCCAGCATCGAGACCCTGTGCGCCATCGCCGTGGACCGCTACCTGGCCGTGACGGCGCCGCTGCAGTACGAGGCGCTGGTGACCAAGGGCCGCGCGCGCGGCGTGGTGTGCCTGGTGTGGGCCGTGGCCGCCTTCATCTCCTTCCTGCCCATCATGAACCACTGGTGGCGCGACGGCGCGGACGAGGAGGCGCTGCGCTGCTACGAGGACCCGCAGTGCTGCGACTTCGTCACCAACATGCCCTACGCCATCCTGTCGTCCATCATCTCCTTCTACGTGCCGCTGCTGGTCATGCTCTTCGTCTACGCGAGGGTCTTCGCCGTGGCCACCCGGCAGCTGCACGCCATCGAGAAGGACAAGGGCAGGTTCCTCCAAGACGCCGCCAAGGGCTCCCGTCGCAGGAGACCCTCCCGGCTCCTGCTGGCCATCAAGGAGCACAAGGCGCTCAAGACCTTGGGCCTCATCATGGGCATCTTCACCCTCTGCTGGCTGCCCTTCTTCGTGGCCAACATCCTCAAGGTCTTCGCCAGGGCGCTCATCCCCGACCAGCTCTTCCGCTTCTTCAACTGGCTGGGCTACGCCAACTCGGCCTTCAACCCCATCATCTACTGCCGCAGCCCCGACTTCAGGTGCGCCTTCAAGAAGCTCCTGTGCTGCCCCAGGAGCGCCGATCGCCGCCTCCACGCCGTCTCCAAGGACCTGCGCCGCTGCCCCTGCGCCTTCAGCCCCCGGGCCCCGTCCGAGAAGGAGGGCGAGCCCATCGCCAAGGGAGCCCGAGAGGACGACGACGAGGAGGACGAAGACGTGGGCTCCAGCAGCGCCAGCAGCCGCTCCAGCAGCCGGACTGGCGAAACGAAGCTCTTGTACCTCGCCAGCAATGGGCACGGCTGCGCGCAGCGCCCCCTGCGGGAAGCCCAGCTTCAAGGCACGCAGATCACTTTGTGCCCGCAGCTGGAAGAGTAGGTGTCAGGAATGTGTCCGTGGGATGCGGAGGGAGGGGTGTCTTGAAGATGCAGGGTAAGGTTCCTGCACCTAGTGTCTGCCAGACGCTGTTGGACTACAACTCCCTTCAGCCCAGCCCATTGGCCATACTGGCAGGGGCTGATGGGAGTTGTAGTCCATAACATTTGGTCTATAGCAGTGATGGCCAAACTGTGCCCTCCAGCTGTTTTGGGACTACAGCTCCCATCATCCCTAGCTAACAGCACCAGTGGTCAGGGATGATGGCAATTGTAGTCCCAAAACAGCTGGAGGGCAAAGTTTGGCCACCACTGGTCTATAGCAATTGAGGAAGGGGTAAATATTGTACTCTTGTCAGTGGCGTAGCGTGGGGGGTGCAGGGGGGGCCGGCCGCACCGGGCGCAACATCTGGGGTTAGGGCAAATCCACGGGTTAGGGGGCGCAAATTACTTGCCTTGCCCCGGGTGCTGACAACCCACGCTACGCCACTGACTCTTGTTGTCCAACAGTGTGCCACAGGGTGGTGTGGGAGGGGAATGAAAAGGGAAGGAGTCGCATGTTTACTTGGAAGTAAGTCCTGGTATGTTCAATGAGGCTTGCTCCTTAATTAGCGCGTTTTGGATTGCACCCATCATCCTGGGACTGGTGCCCAGAAGGCTGCATCATGGACTGATTACTCAGAGCTTAACTCTTAAGACTTACAGGTGTAGCAGGTATAGAGAACCTTTGGACCTCCAGATGTTGTTGGACTACAACTCCCATCACCCCCTGCCAGTATGGCCAATGGACTGGCAAGCAGTATGGCAAGCAGGACCAATGGCCAGGGGTGATGGGAGTTGCAGTGAAATCTGGTGGGCCAAAGGTTCCTCACCCTTGCCTCAGAGTTTATGCTTTCCTTGAAGAAGGTATCAAATTTAATCTAGCATTTCTTCCGGTTAAAGAAGTCAGGTGTCAGGTGACGGGGAAGCTCTGCTGGAAAGCAGTCAGAGTAGACAGCCTGGAGCTCTGGGGACAAGTGATCTGAGTGGGTATAAGGAAGCTTCCTGTGCTATTTCTCTACTGCAGCATTTCAAAGAGCTGCACACTTGAAGGAAGGGCTGTGACTTTATGGTAAAACATGCTTTGCATGCAGAAGGTTTTCGGTTTAATCCCACGAAAGCCACTGCCAGTCCATGTAGACCATACTGATCTAAATGGACTCATGACCTGATTTGGGATAAGGCAGCTTCCTCAGATCCTCTGCAGTGCTTTCTTTCAATGTCAGTTCCCCCAATTTTTCTTTTTGGTCCTGCAGTTTTCAAACATGATGGTGTGTGTGTGTAGGGCTCCTTCATTTGTTTCTCTTTCCACAGAGATAATTGAATTGTAGAAAATTGCCCCACATTCAGAAATGGTGGGATTTTCCTCCTGACCTCTGAATATTTATGTTCAGAAAGATCAGGACCCAAATGCTCCCAGCCCATGAAGGTTGGGGGTCCCAAATTTGTCTAGCTACCAATGGGGATGCTGTCAGCCTGTCTAGGAGAATGGATTACACAGGAGCAAGTGAAAAGATGGATTGGGGGCATCTGATCCTGCTTTCCATGTCGACTTAGCCTCCACCCTTGATATAAGTGAATACCTGGAAGCATTAAGAGTGTCATTGCCATGGTAGGTGCTGTGCACAGTGTAAATAGCCCCTGGATTCAGGGAGTTTATAAGTGCAGCCAAGACTGTGAAAGGAGCTAGTGCAAGAGTAGGAATGAGGGATGGGGAGGAACCATATCTGGTGTCACAGCTGAAGGCACAAGCTGTGTGCTCATTATCATTACTCTGGCTCCAGTGTGCTCTTACCACTGGTGTTTGAAGCTGTGTACACATGACATTGGCCACAATCCACATCTATCCTGGACTTCCTTGAGAAATACTGGTGTTTGATGTGTTTTCCCTCAAACCAGGTCACTTTGCAGTTAAGCTGAGGTGTGTACATTTGAGATAGCTGGTTGACATGTGCAGATGACAGCCTCCTGAATAGGAATTGTCGGGAGGGGTTTGCAACCAACAGGTAGTTTGCACTGGGTGAAGACATCCCCCTCCCTCTCTGATGGGTTGCAACATTTGCAACATGCAAATGCGACCTGAAATGCAGCCCCAGGTGGGTGGCTGGGTGGGGGGTGGCAATCATGTTTCGTTTTAAGTCTCTACTGTGTAGATAGCCGCAGTGAGTTTATGTAGTTGGGTGGTCTCCTTGTTTTGATCTTGGCTTTGCTTACTGAAACTTTCTAGTACATAGGTAGGCAAACTAAGGCACGGGGGCTGGATCCAGCCCAATCGCCTTCTAAATCCGGCCCGCGGGCAGTCCAGGAATCAGTGTGTTTTTACATGAGTAGAATGTGTCCTTTTATTTAAAATGCATCTCTGGGTTATTTGTGAGGCATAGGAATTAGTTCATTTACCCCCCCCCAAAAAAAATAGTCTGGCCCCCCACAAGGTTTGAGGGACAGTGGACCAGCCCCCTGCTGAAAAGGTTTGCTGACCCCTGTTCTAGTACTTTCCATTCTTTGGCTGTTGTGCTGCAAGTTCCTGTATATTAGAAAAATGGAAACGTTCAGTGCATGTAAAATTCAGCCTCCAAAAGAAAATGTAGCTGGAGGGGAGGGAATATGACACAACCTTGGGGGGGGGCAACATACTCTATATGTTGCACAGAATGTATGTATAGGAGCACCTACCATTTTTGTTAAATAAAGTACAGAAAGTTGGAGGGGGAGAATCTGGAGCAGAGACAGAGGCTGATTTAGGGGAGCAAGACTGGTTTACCCACACTAGGCGCCAGGCAAAGAGGTTGCTGCAGGGGGCGCTGCAACAATGAGTTAGAATGGAAGGCAAGGGGGGGTGCGCCAAATTTTGGTGCTGCACAGGATGCCACTGAAATTTGGAAGCCCAAAGTCTGTCACTGGCAGAGATGTGGTATGTGTCTATGCATGACTGTGTGCCCTCAATCCTTCTCCCACTCCACTTTTTCTGCTCCAAGTTGCACCCCTTACAGAATTCCCAATGCCTGTCAATAGCCTTTCAAATGTAATATCATTTCACTTTGGGTATAACCACCCATCAGTTTACCCTACACCTTTCCCCCAGGAAAATCTGTGGTTTAGCACTGATTCAGAACAAACGGCAATCAGGTTCTCCACAGATTGCCATTTGTTCTGATTTAGCACTAAAGAGTGGTGTTTTTTTTAGGGGTATTATCATCATCATCATTTAGATATATATACCACCCCATATCAAAATACCCTAGGGCTGTGTACAATATTAAGAACGTATTTTACAGAGCATAAGAAAAACAATACAGAGCATTATAATAGGCAGTGTACTAATAAAATCACCATAACAGGAAAGCAGCAGAGCAAAGGCAGAACCACTTGGATCCATGCCTACAAAATGTGGGACAAACAGAAAACTGCTTGGACCCGTACTTTCTAAGCACGAGTCAAGCGGAAGTGTGGACGAGCCCCTCAACAAGAGGTTGAGCATGTCAGCTTAATTAAGCAAATGATGAATGCAGGGGGGTGTCCCATCTCACTGCGGCGCTTAAACTCATCTCCCAGCTCACAGAGTCAACTTTACCAGTTTCTGGAAATCGCAAGTGAGGAGAGTTTTGCTGTGCTCAGGTCTTGCTTGCAGGCTTCCCACCAGAATCTGGTTGGCCACCATGAGAACAGGATCCTGAACTAGACGGGTCTTTGGTGACGGTCCAGTAGGTCTCTTATTGTGTTGTGCTTGGCTTTGGATACTATACAGCAGGAGCCATGTATGTCTTCCTCAACATGATGCAGGTGGCTGGTGTAGACTGAGTTGCTATGCAAGTTATCTTGCAGCTGCTGTCATTTTCGAAGGCAAAAGTTCACACATCTGTGTTTTAAATACAGATGAGGTAGTTCCTCACCCCCTGCTGTGTTTGGGGAAGCAGAGCAGATATCGTCTATGACAGCTTCCAGTCTTTGGTGTCCCTCCGTTCCTCTTCTTTCACTGCCAGGGACAAATTAAGAGGATGAATGAGAACAAATCTCTTTGCATCTTGGTTGCTCACCCCAGGCAACTTCTGCTTGGCACACTCAAGTGGCAAGTGGTATACTGTAGATGCCTTTGGCCCCTTGTCACCCAAGACACTAAAACAGATGTGGGGAGACCGTCGCCTCTAGATCAGGCATCCCCAAACTCGGCCCTCCAGATGTTTTGGGACTACAAGCCCCATCATCCCTGACCACTGGTCCTGATAGCTAGGGATGATGGGAGTTGTAGTCCCAAAACATCTGGAGCGCCGAGTTTGGGGATACGTGCTCTAGATGCTGTTGGACTCCAGCTCCCATCAGTCCCAGCCAATGTAACCAATGGTCAGGGATGATGGGTACTGAAGTCCAACAATACCTGGGGGCGGGGCACAGTCTCCTCATTCCTGTGCTAAAGAGTGCCTATGTCTCTTATTTGTGGCCTGTTTCAATCTTGCTAATGTGCAATGAGGGCACATTGTGTGGAAGACCAAGCAATTATACCACTTCAAACAGCCATAAGGTAAAGGGAACCCTGACCATTAGGTCCAGTCACGGACGACTCTGGGGTTGCGGCGCTCATCTCGCTCTATTGACCGAGGGAGCTGACGTACAGCTTCCAGGTCATGTGACCAGCATGACTAAGCTGCTTCTGGCGAACAAGAGCAGCGCACGGAAATGCCGTTTACCTTCCCGCTGGAGCGGTACCTATTTATCTACTTGCAATTTGGCGTGCTTTTGAACTGCTAGGTTTGCAGGAGCTGGGACTGAGGAACGGGAGCTCACCCCGTCGCGGGGATTCAAACCGCCGACCTTCTGATCGGCAAGTCCTAGGCTCTGTGGTATAACCCACAGCGCCACCCGTGTCCCTCAAATAGCCATAGATCCCCCCCAAATACTGGGAGTTATAGTTTGTTAAGGGTGCTGAGAGTTGCTAGGAGACTCCAATTCCTTCTGCAGAGCTTCTGTTCCCAGAGTTCCCAAGGAATAGGGAATGACTTTGAAACCACTCTGAGAACTGGACTAATTTATTAGGGCTTGTCTTCTGTTTCTAGGAAACTGCCCTCCCCCCAGATGTTGCTGGATACACCCCCGACCATTAGCCATTCACCCTTCACCCAGCAGATGCATCCCATCATGTGTTTCAGGGTGAACATTGACATTCTAACTATGGTATATTTGTGAAGAGTCACGATGTGGTTGTAGCTCCCTGGCAACTCATATTCACAGGTTCATAGAAGGCGGCTTTATCTGTCCATCCAATCCAAGTGTGACTAACTTTTGGCCCTCCAAATGCTGTTTGACTAAAACTCCCCATCAGTTCCAGCAAGCATGGCCAATAGCCAGGGGTGACTGGAGTTGTAGTTTTGCAACATCTGGAGAGCTACAGGTTCACCACACCTGATCTAACCCAATCTAGCTCAGGACTAGCCAACGTGGTGCTCACCAGTTGTCACTGAGCTACAACATCCATCATCCCTGACCATTAGCCATGCTGGCTGGGGCTGATGGAAGTTGCAGTCCGAGAGCATCTGCATGGATACCAGTTTGTATACTAGTCCAATATTATCTAGTCTGACTGGCAGTAGATTTCTGGGGATTCAGACATAGAAAAGCCGTTCCCATCACCTGTGACTGATGTACTTATAACTAGGGATGAAACAATCGTTGAGACGGCTAGAGCGCCGGTGGCGGATAACTCATTCTGAATCTGACCGGACACGGGTTAGAGCTCAACGTCGAGCCTACCAAGTGGCGATAGCGACGGCGAAGAAGACTTTCTTCACCGCCTCTATTGCATCTGCAGAAAACAGCAGCAGGAGACTCTTTCAGGTGGTTCGCAATTTAGCGGAACCACCTGTAACATCGGGGCCCAGTACGGGCCACATGTTCTCCTGCAATGATTTTGCAAATTTTTTTGCAGATAAAATCGCTCAGATTCGGGAAGAAGTAGACTCCACCGTGGGAGCAGGGCCGGGGCGGGAGAGTGCTAGAGTCCTGTCTGGTCAAGTTGTGTGGGATCAATTTCAATCTGTTACCTCCGAGGATGTGGACAGGCTGCTTGGACGAGTGAAGCCAACCACCTGTCTCCTGGATCCTTGCCCATCCTGGCTTATAAAAGCTAGCCAGGAAGGACTGGGCGATGGGCTTCGTGGGGTGGTGAATGCTTCCCTCCGTGAGGGAGCCTTCCCAGACCCGCTGAAAGAGGCGGTTATTAAACCGCTTCTTAAAAAACCATCTTTAGATGCGGCCACGATGGCCAATTATCGCCCAGTCTCAAACCTCCCATTCTTGGGCAAGGTGATTGAGCGAGTGGTTGCTGAACAACTCCAGGCACGCCTGGAAGAAGCGGACCATTTGGATCCCTTCCAGTCGGGATTCAGGCCTCATCATGGGACTGAAACTGCCTTGGTCGCACTGGTTGATGATCTCCGGCGGGCTAGGGACAAAGGTGAGAGCTGTTTCCTAGTTCTGCTGGATCTCTCAGCGGCGTTTGATACCATCGACCATGACATCCTTCTGGACCGTCTTGAGGGGCTGGGAGCTGGGGGCACTGTCATACAGTGGTTCCGCTCCTTCCTCCTGGGCCGTGTTCAGAAAGTGGTGGTGGGGGATGAGTGTTCAGACCCCTGGGCTCTCACTTGTGGGGTGCCTCAGGGTTCTGTCCTCTCCCCCATGCTTTTCAACATCTACATGCAGCTGCTGGGAGGGATCATCAGGAGGTTTGGGCTGGGTGTTCATCAGTATGCAGATGATACCCAGCTCTACCTCTCTTTTAAATCAGAACCAGTGAAGGCGGTAAAGGTCCTGTGTGAGTGTCTGGAAGCGGTTGGAGGATGGATGGCGGCTAACAGATTGAGGTTGAATCCTGACAAGACAGAAGTACTGTTTTTGGGGGACAGGAGGCGGGCAGGTGTGGAGGATTCCCTGGTCCTGAATGGGGTAACTGTGCCCCTGAAGGACCAGGTGCGCAGCCTGGGAGTCATTTTGGACTCACAGCTGTCCATGGAGGCACAGGTCAAATCTGTATCCAGGGCAGCTGTTTACCAGCTCCATCTGGTACGTAGGCTGAGACCCTATCTGCCTGCGGACTGTCTCGCCAGAGTGGTACATGCTCTGGTTATCTCCCGCTTGGACTACTGCAATGCGCTCTACGTGGGGCTACCTTTGAAGGTGACCCGGAAACTACAACTAATACAGAATGCGGCAGCTAGACTGGTGACTGGGAGCGGCCGCCGAGACCATATAACACCAGTCTTGAAAGACCTACATTGGCTCCCAGTACGTTTCCGAGCACAATTCAAAGTGTTGGTGCTGACCTTTAAAGCCCTAAATGGCCTCGGTCCAGTATATCTGAAGGAGCATCTCCTCCCCCATCGTTCTGCCCGGACACTGAGGTCCAGCTCCGAGGGCCTTCTGGCGGTTCCCTCACTGCGAGAGGCCAAGTTGCAGGGAACCAGGCGGAGGGCCTTCTCGGTGGTGGCGCCCGCCCTGTGGAATGCCCTCCCATCGGATGTCAAGGCGATGGACAACTACCTGACATTCAGAAGACATCTGAAGGCAGCCCTGTTCAGGGAAGTTTTTAATATGTGACATTTTAGTGTATTTTTTATCTCTGTTGGAAGCCGCCCAGAGTGGCTGGGGAAACCCAGCCAGATGGGCGGGGTACAAATAATAAATTATTATTATTATTATTATTATTATAGGGATACTTTCCAGAGATTAGGAACATTGGGAGCTGCCTTATATAGAGTCAGTCAGTTTGCCCATCCAGCTCAGTATTTTCTAAATACAGTCATACCTCCGCTTACGTATCCCTCAGCTTACGTAAACTTCAGGATACGTAAGCAGCAAACCTGGAAGTATATTTCTGGGTTTTTGCTGCATGCAGAAGTGCTCTACCGCTGCACATGCATGCACAGAAGCGGTCTCTCCGGTTGTGGAAACCTTGGGATCCGACCGGAGTTCCGGAATGGATCCCGTCCACAACCGGAGATACCACTGCATCTACACTGTCTGGAAGTGTCTCTATTTCAGGTTTCAGACAGGGCTCTTTCCCAGACCTACCTGGAGATGTTGGGGGTTTAACCTGGGAGCTTCTACATGCAAAGCAGCTTCTCTACCAGTGAGCTATGCCTCTTCATCAGTTTAGCCATATAAGTTAACCAGACTTGGGACTTCCCTATTAAGATTCTAAGACATTTAACTGGTAGTATTTTAGATGGCATAGTACTATCTCAGGACTTTAAAGACACAAACAGGGTGGATTGGTTTTTGTGTTCTTAAAGTTGGAGCTGGATTTTAAAGTGAGGGCTGCTGTAAGTCTGAGCTCTTAATCTGATGTCCCAGGACTTTTTGCACATGCTCTTCCATTGAGCCCTGGCCCTTCCTACATCTCAGAGTGTGACTCAGCCCCAATATATCTCAGCGGGCAAAGAGTCCTTTGGTCCAAACTATACATTTCACACAAATGTCAGTGGGAGAAGCCTGCTCATGTTGGGGTGGGGTGAACTGGTGAGAGGAGGACCCTGAGGAACATAGGAAGCTGCCTTATACTGAGTGAGACCCTTGGTCCATTGAGCCCACCATGGTCTACCCTAGCAGGCAGCATCACCTCTAGGGATCTCTCCCATCCCTACGTGAGAGATGCTGGGGATTGAACCAGAGTCCTTCCAGATGCAAAGCAGATGCTCTACCACTGAGCTACAACCCTTCCCCATCTCCACCCTCCACGCCCAGCGTTTCAAATGTGTGTTTGCCCTGGTCAGCCCTCTCAAAGGGCACATACACATAGCATGGCAATGTGCATTTAGTGCTGGATGCGAGTGCTTTTTTGGGGTGCTGTACACATGACATCATCCCCAAGTCATCCCTGGCCCGCGCTACTTGCCAATCTAAAGTGCATTCTGCTGTGCTGGGTATCATTCATTTTGTGCCAGTAATGTACTTCTTGAGCACTTGCTGCCTGGGTGAGTACTACACAGAGAGAACTTACTTGGGTTTCTTATACTTACTAGTCCCCTTCAAAATAGGATGCAGTACAGTAACTCTGTATACCAATATAGTATACCAACACACTAAATTCTAGCTCCTCACTTTTGAAAGGTTGGGGGAAATGATTATTTTTTTTAAAGGACTGTGGAAACACTAATTGAGAGGTGGAAATTAGTGAAAATGTGCTCATCTGCGTGTACAGATGACACAGAAGTACAGTGGTACCTGGGGTTACATACGCTTCAGGTTACATACACTTCAGGTTACAGACTCCGCTAACCCAGAAATAGTGCTTCAGGTTAAGAACTTTGCTTCAGGATGAGAACAGAAATCGTGCTCCAGCAGTGCAGCAACAGCAAGAGGCCCCATTGGCTAAAGTGGTTAAGAACAGTTGCAGGTTAAGTACGGACCTCCGGAACGAATTAAGTACTTAACCCGAGGTACCACTGTAGCTGCTGCTTTAGATTAATTGTAAGTAGGTAGCCATGTTGGTCTGCTGTAGTCGAAACAAAAGAAGTGTGCATGCACACAAAAGCTCATACCAGTAACAAACTTAGTTGGTCTCTAAGGTGCTACTGGAATGAATCTTTTTATTTTTTATTTTGTTTCACTTTAGATTAGGTTATTGTGCAAAGGTGGGTTTACTTGCTAGCCACTATATGCAAGGGCAGCCTGTGAAAAAATGTCCTTGGTGTGTTTCAAAGGCTACACATGTGCACAGCCTAAGTGGTTTCTTCAGCAAAAGGAGGGTCTTGGCATACATTGCTGAACTGAGAACTTATTTATTGCTATTTGATTTGATTTTTATCCTGGCATTTTTAAAAAAGTGAACAGCTGCATTTTTATCACAGCTATCCTGCTTCTACAACCCCCTCCCCCGCGCTTACCCTCCCCCTTCCTATCTGTACACATTTACAGATTGGGCATAAATTACAGAATAGCTTCGCTTACATCCAGTGTCCATATAAAATGTCAAAAATAGGCCTATAGGACATCTCAGCGTACTAAAGTCCGCAAATAAGATATTAAGAATAGCATTACTAATAAAGAAAGAAACAAAAGCACATTCCGTTCTTAACACTGCACTGAGCTTACTTCTTAGACTCTTTTAGAATATCTTGAAATGTATCTTCTTCCTGGAGTCTGAAATATCAGCCCCATTTGTAAGCAGAAAGTTCCAAAAGGTCTCAAAACCAGGGTTCAACAGTGGGGACAGTCAGCGTCTTTCAGTTTTATAGGAGGATAGGCTTGGCCACCAATATGTGTCTAGACTGTGTCCTTGTCTCTTCAACGGACAGCTCTGGTTTGAGGCAAATATGCCCCCACAAAAGGGCGCATGTCTTTAATTTCTAATGATTCCTCTCATACCATGTTGCATGCTGCTTTGAAAGCTGGAAAAACAAGATGTAAATAATGGGTTATTTTTCCAGTACTAGCCCTGATCAGAGTAGACCCATTGCAGTTAATGGACAAAGCTAACGTAGGCTCATTAATTTCAGTGGGTCTGTTCTGAGTAGAACTTAGCTGTCTACATTGCACTGTAACAAGCACTTGCATTTATTCCTTTATTTCATTTTACACCCTTCATTTCTTCAGTGCAACAGAAGAAGTTCCCAGAAGGTCTTCTGTCTAGATCAGGGGATGGAGAACCTCACGCCCTGAGACCAGCTATGGCCCTCCAAGCCTCTCTTGTCTGGCCCTCATTACTCCCCCTACACCACACAACCAACCTTGTCCACAATCCTCAGAGGCCCTGCTTTGCACCCCAAGTGTTTTTGCCTGGCTAGAGCATGTCTTTGATCTCCGATAATGACTCTGGGTGGAGACTAGAGATGGCTGTGTAGGAATTAACCTATCATTACAAAGGTACAATGTACATCTGTCGCTCCATCCACTTTTGCCTCTGGCTTTTCGCACTGTCAGTGTGGCCCCCAGAAGGCTATGCGGCCCTTGGGCTGGAAGATCTCCCCACCTCAAACCATTTAGCTTTAGCTGTTAGCCTATATAGAGCGAGTTGGAAGAGATCACGAGCGTCATCTGGTCCAACTCCCTCCAAAAGGAGGAATCCTTTGCCCAACGTGGGGCTTGAACCCACAATCCTGAGATTAAGTCTCATGCTCTACTGCCTGAGCTATCCCGCCCACACCAACACACACACTTCAAGTGAGTCAGACCATTGACCTCTGGAGTTTAATACTGTCCTTTCTGATTGGCAGAGCTGACATTCTCTGTCTGGAAATGTCAAGGTTTAAACCCTAGGCATGCAAAGTATGTACTCTGCCTCTGAACTAGGGGTCTCCACAGCAACATCTTCAACCCATTACACTATTTCCCCCAACTTCCCCAGTACTTACAGTTACATTCTTTCCCTCACCTCCTCATGCCTCCATACAGATGGCCATATGCATTTCGTTCTTGTGGTTGGGTATTTTTGCATCAATCTCATGCTGTCTTCTTGCCCATAGTTCTAAGTTTGATCTTATTTTCTGGGAAAAACAGGGTTGAGGGGGTTGATTTGCAGGTGAGATCATGAAGCAAGCCATGCGTATACTTTTCTAAAAGGAGTCAGCCACTGAAAGAGGGTACCTACATGAATGGATGCATGCATCCCGATGCAGTGATACCCAAACTGAAAAAGTGGGCTGGGCTAATGCAATGTAACAAATCTAATGTACTGGTAATAAGGGTCTTCAGGATCAGGCCAATGGTCCATCTAGTCCAGCATCCTGCTCTCACAGTGGCCAACCAGATTTATTCATTTAACAAAATGTTAATGGGGATAGCTCAGTCAGAAGAGCGTGAGACTCTTAATTTCAGTGTTGTGGGTTCAAGCCCCACATTGGGCAAAATATTCCTGCATTGCAGGGGGTTGGACTAGATAACACTCGTGGTCCCTTCCAACTCTGCAGCTCTATGATTCTATATACAGTGGTACCTCAGGTTACGGTAAGTACTTAATTCGTTCTGGAGGTCCGTACTTAACCTGAAACTGTTCTTAACCTGAAGCACCACTTTAGCTAATGGGGCCTCTTGCTACTGCCGCGCCGCCGGAGCACAATTTCTGTTCTCATCCTGAAGCAAAGTTATTAACCCAAGGTACTATTTCTGGGTTAGCAGAGTCTGTAACCTGAAGAGTATGTAACCTGAAGAGTATGTAACCTGAAGCGTATGTAACCCGGGGTACCACTGTACTTCTTGAATGCAATCAACCCTAAGTGGTCCAGCGCCAAGGGCCTTCTGGCAGTTCCCTCACTGCAAGAAGCCAAGTTACAGGGAACCTGGCAGAGGGCCTTCTCGGTAGTGGCACCCACCCTGTGGAACACCCTCCCACCAGATGTCAAAGAGAACAACAACTACCAGACTTTTAGAAGACATCTGAAAGCAGCCCTGTTTAAGGAAGCTTTTAATGTTTGATGCATTGAAAAGGTAAAGGTAAAGGTACCCCTGCCCGTACGGGCCAGTCGTGTCCGACTCTAGGGTTGTGTGCCCATCTCACTTAAGAGGCCGGGGGCCAGCGCTGTCCGGAGACACTTACGGGTCATGTGGCCAGCGTGACGAAGCTGCTCTGGTGAGCCATCACCAGCGCACCACACGGAAACGCCGTTTACCTTCCCGCTATAATGCGGTACCTATTTATCTACTTGCACTTAGGGGTGCTTTCGAACTGCTAGGTGGGCAGGAGCTGGGACTGAAAGATGGGAGCTCACCCCACCGCGGGGATTCGAACTGCCGACCATGCGATCGGCAAGTCCTAGGCACTGAGGTTTTACCCACAGCGCCACCCGCGTGTTTGATGCATTACTGTATTTTAATATTTTGTTGGAAGCCGCCCAGAGTGGCTGGGGAAGCCCAGCCAGATGGGCGGGGTATTATATTATTATTATTAGTAGTAGTAGTAGTAGTAGTAGTGAAAGCAGGAACTGAGTGCAACAGTATTCTCCCCACCTGTGTGATCTCCAGAAGCTGGTATTCAGGGGTTATGACACTCATCTCACTTTATTGGCTGAGGGAGCCAGTGTACAGCTTCCGGGTCATGTGGCCAGCATGACTAAGCTGCTTCTGACGAACCAGAGCAGCACACAGAAATGCCGCTTACCTTCCCGCTGGAGTGGTACCTATTTATCTACTTCCACTTTGACGTGCTTTCGAACTGCTAGGTTGGCAGGAGCAGGGACTGAGGAAACGGAGCTCACCCCGTTGCGGGGATTTGAACCACCGACCTTCTGATTGGCAAGCCCTAGGCTCTGTGGTTTAACCCACAGCGACACCCGCGTCACTATTCAGAGGCATACTGCCTCCCAACTGTGGATGTGGAACATAGCTGTCCTGGTTAGTTCCAGAGATATTTCAAGCAACTATATACACAAGGGCCGCAAGACGAATCGGAGATAGAACAATTCTTAAAGAAGAATGGTTTACCAAGATTGTCATTGCGTAATAGAACTATCCTGAACTACAAAATAACACAACAAGAGATGGAAGAAGCCATCCAGAACATGCAATTGGGCAAATCTCCAGGGCCAGATGGTCTTACCTCCAAGTATTATAAGACATTGAAAGACTATTTGATATACCCACTAATGGAGGTTTGTAATGAAATTATGGAAGGGAAGAAGGCACCAGAGTCGTGGAAAGAGCCTTTCATCACGTTGATACCCAAACTAGAAACCGAAAAGACACAACTTAAAAATTACCGCCCCATCTCCCTCCTGAATGTGGATTACAAAATATTTGCAGACATTTTAGCAAGCAGACTTAAAAAAGTGTTAAATGAAGTGATTCACAAGGACCAGGCAGGCTTTCTCCCAGGTAGACATTTGTTTGCAAACACAATAAACATTATTGACATTTTGGAACTCCTGCAGACAAATATTAACACAAAAGCAGTTCTGATATTTATAGATGCGGAGAAGGCCTTTGATAACATTTCTTGGAAGTTTATGAAGAAAAATTTGGAAGGAATGGGAGTGGGGCGGGGGTTTCAGAATGGGATAGAGGCAATTTATTCGGAACAGAAGGCAAAATTGATAGTGAACAATGTGGTAACAGAAGAGTTTAATATTGAAAAAGGAACACGACAAGGTTGTCCTATCTCCCCTTTGCTATTTATATCGGTCCTGGAAGTGCTCTTAAATATGATTAGAGGAGACCGGTTGGTGGAGGGCATTCAGGTCGGAGCGAAACAGTATAAACTTAAAGCATTTGCAGATGACCTAATATTGACCTTACAGGAGCCAGAGCCTAGTACCAAAAGGGCACTGCAACTGATCCAGGAGTTTGGTCGGGTGGCGGGATTCAAACTTAATAAGCAAAAAACTAAGGTTTTGGAAAAAAACTTGACCCCTTCAGAATCAGAAAGGTTTCAGAAAGAGACAGAATTAAATGTGGTTAAGAAAGTAAAATACCTAGGGGTAAACATAACAGCCAAGAACATGAACTTATTTAAAGATAATTATGAAAAATGTTGGTCTGAAATTAAAAGGGATCTAGAAATTTGGTCAAGATTGAAGCTTTCCTTGTCAGGACGCATTGCTGCTATTAAGATGAATGTATTGCCAAAAATGCTGTTTTTGTTTCAAACTCTACAGATTGTGGACAAAATGGGCTGTTTTGAGAGGTGGCAGAGAGATATTTCTAAATTTGTCTGGCAGGGCAAAAAGCCCAGAATTAAGTTTAAGATATTAACTGATGCTAAAGAAAGAGGGGGCTTTGCCCTGCCAGACTTAAAGCTGTACTACGAATCAGCAGCTTTCTGCTGGTTGAAGGACTGGCTGCTTCTTGAAAACACGGATGTTTTAGATTTGGAAGGATTTAACAATGCTTTTGGATGGCATGCATATTTGTGGTACGACAAGGTTAAAATACATAAGGCCTTTAAGAACCATGTTGTCAGAAAAGCATTGTTCAATGTCTGGATAAAATATAAAGACTTATTGGAAAACAAGACCCCAAGGTGGCTATCACCAATGGAGGCTAAGGCCCCGAAAAGACTCAATATGGAGGCCAAATGGCCGAAATATTGGGAAATAATAGAAAAAGATGGAGATAATTGGAAGCTGCAGAGTATGGAGAAAATAAAAGATAAAGTGCGAGATTGGTTACATTATGCTCAGATTAAAGAAGTTTTTAAGTTGGATAAAAAGATAGGATTCCAGGTGGAAAAATCAAAGTTAGAAACAGAACTGTTAGAATCCAGCTCTAAGACACTTTCAAGAATGTATAACTTGCTGCTAAAATGGAATACACAGGATGAAACGGTTAAAACAGCTATGATAAAATGGGCACAGGACATAGGGCATAACATTATGTTTGCTGACTGGGAAAAGTTATGGACCACCGGTATGAAGTTTACGGCATGTAATGCCTTGAAAAAAAATATTATGAAAATGATATACAGGTGGTACATGACCCCAGTCAAGCTTGCAAAGATATACCATTTGTCTGATAACAAATGTTGGAAGTGTAAAGAAGCTGAAGGAACATTCTTTCACCTCTGGTGGTCCTGTCCTAGAGTGAAGACCTTCTGGGAAATGATATATAATGAGCTGAAAAAGGTATTTAAGTATACCTTCCCTAAGAAACCAGAGGCCTTCCTTTTGGGCATTGTCGGCCAGAGTCTGCAAAAGAAGGACCGAACTTTTTTTATGTATGCCACAACAGCAGCAAGGATACTCATCGCTAAAGGCTGGAAAACCCAAGATTTGACCACACTGGAAGAATGGCAGATGCAACTGATGGACTATATGGAACTGGCAGAAATGACGGGCAGAATCCGAGACCTCGGAGAGGAACTGGTGGAGGAGGAGTGGAAGAAATTTAAGGACTATTTACAAAAATACTGTAAATTGTACGAATGTTAAGAAAGATGTAAGATTCGTAACAATATGGCTCCAATAAATTAGTAACAAGGAATATAAATTTAAATGTAATTGAAAGATAAGATAAATTTTGGATAAAAAATATCCTAGAATTAACTTTTAAAGAATAAGAGTTATTTAAACTCTAAAATTTGAGATTCAATATTGGACAATTATATAATATAAATTGAACTAAGTAAATAATTTGCTAGAAAAATTTATGTGTTTAGAGTGCAGGAACAAGAAATGTGAGGAAGTCCAAAGATGAGAATGAAATGTGGTTAATGAAAAAGAACATGTTTTTATGTATGTTGTTGTTTATTGTTTAAAAATTTAATAAAAATTATTATATATATAAAAAAATAGCTGTCCTGGTTAGTATCCATTGTTAGCTTTATCCTCCATGAATTTGTCTAAGCCTCCATGTTCCTGGAAGGAAATTCTGTAGTTTAATTATGTGCTTTGTGAAGAGGTACTGTATTTTTCGCTCTATAGGGTGCACCGGACCATAGGGCGCACCTAGTTTTTTTGGCTGTCTTGGCTTCCTCTTTAGCCACGCACAACCTCTCCAGTCTTTGACAGAAGCCAAGACAGCGAGCAGGATGGATCCCGCTCGCTGTCTTGGCTTCCTTTTTAGCTGCGGGGCTGGGGCGGGGGAAGCCCGAGCTTCCCCTGACCCCAGCCCCCAGAACGGGTCCGGGAGCGGGGGCGAGGTTGTGCGCAACCTCGCCTTCGCTCCCAGAGCTTGCTGCTATCTGCAAGCCTTCTGAGCCCGGCGGGAACTCCTGCCGGGCTCCGAAGGCTTGTGGATAGTTGCCCAAAGCCCGGGGTGCGCAGAACTGCACTCCCCGGGATTCGGGCTGCTGCCTGCTATCCACAAGCCTTCTGAGCCCGATACTTTCTTTTGTGTATCCTGAATCTTTCAGCATTCAGCTCCACTGGATGTCCCCAAGTTCTAATCTGCTCATCTTCTGCATGACAGCTCTTCAGACACACCTCATCCTTACATGAATACCAGTAACACATTGAATAAAACTTGTCAGTTTTTGGACACACCCCTCAGAGGGGCCCATTTCAGCTTATCTTAATTAATTTCAGAAGACTTTTTATGGGTAGCAATGTGGGACAGTGGTTAGAATGCTGGACCAGGACTTGGGAGGACAGGATTCCAGTCCCTACTCAGCTATGAAGCTCGCTAGGTGACCTTGGGCTGGTCAAGACTGAGACAGCCAAACCTACCTCACAGGGTTGTTGTGAGGCTAAAATGGGGAGGGCCACCTTCACCTGCGTGGGGGAAAGGTGGGATACGGTGTATATGTAATAATAAAAGAGATACAATACGAAATGTGCCCATGACAGACTAAACAGAGGACGAGAGAGAGAACACTTTGAGGATTTGCTCCACGGGCAAATCTGCTCTGATCAGATGCAACTTGTGCATTAAAACACCTGCGTCGAACAAGACCCAGTTCTCAATGCTGTAAAAGATTGGCTAAGAAAAAAACCTGACTGGTAAATTAAACTGTTTTCATTCTTGTTGCCTTTTTCTTTTTTTAAAAAAAGATTTCCCACCAAAGAAGTGACAGATTGTCCTAGAATGTGAGAGAAGGAAGAAGCCAAAGAAAATACAGTGAGTATCCCCCTTTGAAACTCTGAGCCAAATATGCAGGTTGTTTGATAGATTCTGCCTTTGAACGCAGACTCAGTTGCCTTTGCTTTGGATAGATTATTACAATCTGCTATATGAGGGACTGCCTTAGAAGATTGATCAGGATGACATGTTCTGTTTGCTGATGCTCTAAGGATGCAGTGGTGGCAGAAAAATTACTGATGGGCCAATAGTGGGTATAACCTGTATTTCAGAAGTGGGAAACCTCCAGCCCAGGAACCCAATTTCGCCTGTTAGGTCAATTTCCCCAGCCACCTGACATCATCTGCAACGTAAGGGTTGCTGCAGGTGGAGACACAGCTGGGTCCTGTGACTGGAAAACACAGTTGAAGTCCCTGTGCATCAACTGAGGGTTCAATCCTGCTTGCTTACGGTGCTCAGTCTAGTGCTCCGGAGGGAACTCACTGGTGCACTTGAACTCTGCTCACTACTTTCCCTCACCCCTGCAGGCCAACTTTGACAGGATGACAGAACCACCCACCTGCCAATCACCTGACATCATTAGATTGCCATGTGTCAAAGTTGGCCCATGGAGTGTGTTGAGGGAGATAAAGATCTAGCCTAGTAGGCCAAAAAGGTTCCCCACCCCTGCCATATTTGGTCATGCAATATAAACTGGGATCCTCTCCTTGGGGCTGCTTTGCAGTTGAATTCTTCTTACTGTACTTGCAGTTGAATACTTCTTACAAGGTACTGTGTACCTTGGAGTACCCCCAGAAAAGAAGCCCTGCTTGAGCCCTAGATGGAGGATAGAGAAGTATGTTTGTGTGTGTGTATGTGTGTAGAACCTAGGCTACTGTTCAAAGGTAGTGTCTGCATTCATGACCGCACCCACTTTTGCCTCTGGCTCCACCCACCACTGGCATGCAGTCCTGAGATCGCTGCCCAGAAGGAACTGTGGTCCTTGGGCTGAAAAAAAGAATAGAAGCACAGAATGGCAGAACTGTCATCTAGATTCTAGTCCACCCCCCTGCATTGCAATAACCTCTTGCCCAAGGTGGGGCTTGAAGGCACAACTCTGAGATTGAGAGTCTCATGCTCTACCAACTTGGTTATAAAGATCCTCATGCCTGCTTTGAGTTCTCCCATAACTACTTGGAGAAGATGGAGATGGAAGCTGGGACCTCCTGCATATAAGAGCTAATACTCTCCCTCTCAGCTCCAGCCCTTCAGCTGACGAAGCAGGATTCCAAATCCCTCTCTAGGTGATCTGATACCATGTACAGTTAACACTCTGAGTTGGAGGGCAGCTGCACAAAATGGGGAGCCTCCTCTGCTTGTGGGGGCTCCCTGTGCTTTTCAGAACCCTAATTCCCCCCCAGGGTTCTGAATCATGCCCCCGTTCATTTGAAGAGGCTCAATGACTTCTTGGCAAGCTCTTTTAGTCATGCTGTAAGATGCAGATATTGCACAGGAATGGAGAAAGCTGTCTTAGTTAGACTATTAGTTCGGTATTGGCAGCACATCTCCAGTGTTGAGTAGGGGATCTCCCACAGTCCTACTGGAGGTTGAACCTGGGTTCTTCTGCATGCAAAGCAACTGTTCTGGCCCCAGGCTATGTCCTTTCCCAATCCTTGCTTTAACCATGCAAATTAATCAGATCAGGGGGCTTTTCTACCAAGAATTCAAGAAATTCAACCAGTCGTATTCTTTAGACAGCAGGAGAAAGAACCACAGCACAGTCACAGAACCTTCAAGAGAGACAAACAGGCTGGACAGTTTTTGTTTTTTAAGGTTGGAGCTGGATGGATGTTTGGGCTGCTGTAAGCCTGAGTTCTTAATCTAAAGCTTTGGTGACTGCATGTGGATGTTGGACTGGACAAGAAGGCAGTCCAGAGGCAGGGATTGTAAGTACAGGGAAAACATCAGAAGCGCTTTCTGTCCTCAAGCTTACCCAGAGAATTTTATCTTTCCTGCTTACACTCGTAATCTTCTTAGTGCTCCCAGGATCCAAATGCCATATTTGGAATTTGGAAAGCATATCTGATTTTGTTCTATGCCTGAGGCTTTTAATTTAAGATGCTTTGGTGCTTTGTTTGTAGTGAGTGACTAATAAGTATTATTATTAGTTATTATTATTTCAATTGATATCCTGCTGTTCCTCCCAAAGGAACCCAGGGTGACAAAAACATTAACACCAACAACAGCAATCTAAAAGCATTCTAAAAATAGTGATCTCCGGGTTGACAGGAAGAGTGTTTCTTAGCCGTCAAATGCCTGGAAGGTTTTCAAATTCCTCCTGAAAGGAGGAGACAGATGAACCTCACCTGGAAAGGTTTTCCACAAACAGGGAGCTGCCACTGAAAAGGTCCTGTCAAAGGCCCCTGGGGACCAAGAAACCCCCACCATTTCACCAGCTGGTTGTGGAGATGGTTGAAATTGGGGAAGCCACTGTTTTAGGTACTCTGCTCCCGAGTCATTTGTATGCCCCTACTAACACCTTGAATTGAGCCCAGTACATTAAAAGTAACAGGGCTTCTCCCAAAGCATCCTGGTAACTGTAGTTTGCTGGGAATGGTAGCTCTGTGGGGGTGAACTACAGTTCCCAAGATTCTTTGGGGAAAGTAATGTGCTTTAAATGTATTTAAATTATTACTGACTTTCAGGATTTTATTTTTTTAAACAAATCCTGTTTACCCCAGCATTTGATGGCTGAAAGACACTGTTACTGGCAACCCTGAGATCACTGTTTTTCAAAAAATGTTTTATTATTGATGTGTTTTCTGCTCTGGGCTCCTTCAAAAGCAAGGGTGGGATATAAATTAAAATAATAATATGAATAATCCAATGTTGTGCTTAGAGTTTCAGACCCAGACCTGGCAGAGCACCCATTCACTGGGTGATCTCAGGGCAGTCACTGCCTCTTAGCCTAACCTACCTCTCAGGGTTGTTGTGGGGATTAAATTGGAGGGGGGGGGACCACAGATGCCCCCTTGAGCTCCTTGGAGAAAATGATGGGGCATTAATGCAAGGAATAAAATAATAACTAAATGATAATGTTGTGAATGTGCCCCGTTCCCTTGTTGGGCTGGGGATTCTAAAGGGCACATTTAGCTGAAAAATGCATGGGAGGGGGAACCCTTCAGACCTTCCCACTCAGTGGAAGGAGGATAGGAGTCAGGGTAAAGCAGTTGTGGGTAGGAATTTTGCGGTTGGGGACAGTGGCCCCCATTCTCGTTGTGTGACTGCCTGCATCCACAGAACACATTTATTTAGAAGCCTCTTCGTCAAAGAGCTCTCTAAGCGACGTCCAGCTAAAGCTGTAGAGCAAAGACAGCTAAAATCCACAGAATCATTTAAAAGGCAAATCTTCATAGTATATTTCCCCTTAAAGTGCAGATAAAAATAAGCCAGACCTTTTAAACCATCTTTGACACTTGGGTGAGACAAGCCACCTGTCAGTTGCCTGGCAGCCTTATGATCCAGCAACTTCTCTTCCTTCCCCTCACCTGATGCCATATATACCGTATTTTTTGCTCTATAAGATACACCAGACCACAAGACGCACCAAGTTTTTGGAGGAGGAAAACAAGAAAAAAAAATATTCTGAATCTCAGAAGCCAGAACAGTAAGAGGGATCACTTCTCAGTGAAAGCAGTGATCCCTCTTGCTGTTCTGGCGTCTGGGATAGTTGCGCAGCCTGCATTCGCTCCATAAGACGCACACACAATTTCCCCTTACTTTTTAGGAGGGGAAAAGTGAGTCTTATAGAGCAAAAAATACGGTAACATCAGACCTGGGGGAAGTGGATTTGGTTTCAGGGAGAAACGGCCTCGTGAGTCAAATCCTCATCAAATTTTTTTATATACTGCTGTTTGTCCAAGGCCCCCAAAGAGGTGAATAGATGAATACACCCCCAAAATACAATAAAAGTGCATCAGCTAGAAACACAAAAATACAAAACATAAATCTGGTAAACCAATGAATAAAGATATAGAACAGGAAAAACCCAGGCGCACCATGAATCACACCTCGTGCATTTGTGAGTCGCATTCCTGCTCTCACCGCAAATGCCAACTGCCCATCACAAACCCTGTCCTCAACAATAGGGTTCTCCCTGGAAACAGCTGCAGCTGTGGCAAAGTTCTTACGGTTGCTGCCTGGGAGCAGGCTTGCCTGGCTCAGGTTCCCCAGCCCCTGGCCTAAAAGGAAATAGTGAGGGCGTCTGTCTAACATCAGTGAGCAGAGAGTTCCAAAGCACAAGAGTGGCTCCTTGCCCCAGTGGGACTCAGGTGTGCTGAGAAGCACACGATGTCTTGTCTTCTTGGTTTACTCGTTTTCACGGCTCTGCAGGTACAGTGGCAAGGGGCCAGCATTTTGCTGGAGTAAAATGTGTGTCACCTTAGAATTGCTTTTGCTTTCGTTGGCTTTATGCCTTAGCTTGGGACGGAAATGGTTTATGGTTTATTTCCCCCGGAGAGAAATCCACCAGGAGCTCCGAAGAACCAGTTATGCAATCAGTTCACACACACTTGCTTATTGATTCCAGCTCTGTGTGTTTGTTTGCCTTAATGAAACCTAAGCCTGGCTTGATTTGTCAATGACAGGCTAAATTGCTGTGTTGGATTAGGGTCTGTTGTTGTCTTTGATGGGAATTGACGTGCATCAGCAAACTGTTATTTCCCTTTTCAAACTCCCTTTTCTTCTTTCTTTTCAGGACAGCAACGCAAGCTTGGCTAGGAGGGGTCTGGATCTCCTGATCGCCAAATAATTATAATTGACTCTACATCAGTGTTCAGAAAAGAAGGAGGAGGAAAAACTCCCTTTTTAAAATTACCAGTTTGTTCCTTTTGTGTTCAGTTTGGGGAATGGCTATCATGTGCTCCCCAGAGACAGGGAAGTTGCCGTCATCTGATAGGGATACTCCAGAGGGGGTTATTTTGGTTGAGAAAGGACAGAAGTAGTTACTCTGGATCCCAGAATCATCAGCTATAATTTAACTTGCTAGTTAAATTACAAATCCTAGAAGCAGTTCTGTCCCTTTAATGCTGTTTCTCCACCCAAGATGCTCACTGCTGGTTTAACATGGAACTTACACTGAGGGAATACAAGTCCTTCATCCATAGTCCGGCTATAAGCCGCTTCTATGGGTGCTTACTTGACATGTATAGATGTCTATCTTTTTGATGCTGACTCAGGTATTTTGAAATGCACATGTCATAATTCCCCTTTCATCCAGCAGCCAGTCATTGTGAAGAAGGAACAACAACACTTTAAGCAAGTCATGATGGCTGGATGAAGCCATTCCTTAATGCAGTTTCATACTTACAACAGAGGCAGCGAAGGTGTGTCCCTCCTGACGTTGATGTAGTCCTTCTTCCAGCAGCCCTAGCAAGCATGGCCAATGGTCAGGGATGTTAGGAGTATTTGGAGGGCTCCAGGTTCTCTGCTGCTAATCTGCCAATAGGCAAACGTAGCAAAGGTGGGGTAGGGCTATGGATTTTGTCATGATTGGTTTTGGTAGTGATGGTCAAGGATCAAACAAGGGTGAATATGGAATCATGCTTCAAGACAGCCGTCTCCAACCCAATGCTCTCTAGATATTTTGGACTACAAGTCCCTTCAACCCCAGTCAGTGGACAGAAATGATGGGATCTGTAAAATAAAATATATGGAGGGCACCAGGTTAGGGAAGACTGTTTTAGGCACTGTTGTTCTGCAGTGATGGCGGAGAATAAACAGGGGTGGGCTGTCTTATCACCACATTTCAGGGTTTCCAGCATTTCAGCTGGTCGTTTGATTTGCAGGTGCTAATTTGCAGGTGCTAATGTTTATAGCAGTATGCCGTCAAAAGCTTCCCCTGCTGATTTTTAGGGACTGAAACCTGTAAAGCAGGTGTAGGGAACCAGTGGTGAACTACAACTCCCATCAGTCTTAACCATTGCCTATGCTTGCTGGGGCTGATGGGAGTTGCAGTTCAGCAACATCGAGGCTGTTTCCCACCTGCCTGGCTAGGCAGCAACCCTGCTATAGCTCAATGGTAGAACATATGCATTACACCCAGAATGTTCCAAGGTTCTCCAATTCACCCATCAGGTGGCAGCTGACAGCTGACCTCTGCCAGAGACCCTGGAGAGGCACTGCCGGCCAGAGTAGACAACACTGGGCTAGATGGATCAGTAGCCTTTGCTGATAGAAGGCAGCTGATTAGGTTCATAATAATTTCCAGAAACATTGCATTTGCTGGATTTCTCTCTCATGCAGTTTCAAAATCCCAGGGTGGGACTGAGGAATGACAGTCTAGCTGCTGTGAATTTTTGTGCCCTATACTGCTGATTGATCCATCTATTGTATTTGTCTGGTCCAACTTTGTCTGCAAAATTTCACCTTATAGCTGCGACTTCCAAGGGGCCAGATGCAATTCATCCAAGCCTCTTCCAATCCAACAGATTTGCCTTCAAGAAGCTATCCCATAAGGACATATTCTCTCTCTCTCTCTCTCTCTCTCTCTCTCTCTCTCTCCGTTGAGCAGCCAGTTTCAGAGGAGAACAAGGATCCTCTTAGCAGAGCTTTGGCAAAGGCCCTTTTAGCTGTTTAGAAGAGCAGGAAATATTGGCACACATAGCTTGCCAGTCAGGAGCGTGTGAAGCTGCTTCTGTTGACATTTCCTGATCTACACAACTGTTAGAGTCCTGTGAGTTCTGATGTCTCAAAGCAGTTGGCGGCATTTTAGAATGAGATACAGAAGCTGTAGCACCTGCCAGTCAGTATAAATAAGGGACCAACAGGCCCACCCAAGAGGCAGACTGATGTGGCTGCCATGGGTGGCGGAATGCCATGGAGAAGTGCCTGCATGGGCAACCCCACCCATCCCTGGAGAAGGAAGGAGAAGTGGTGGCATCATCTGGCAGGATTTTGCCAGGAGCTACTGCAGCTGTGTAGGGACGCAGGTGGCGCTGTGGGTTAAACCACAGAGCCTAGGACTTGTCGATCAGAAGGTTGGCGGTTCGAATCCCCGCGACTGGGTGAGCTCCCGTTGCTCGGTCCCTGCTCCTGCCAACCTAGCAGTTCGAAAGCACGTCAAAGTGCAAGTAGATAAAGTGCTCCGGCGGGAAGGTAAATAGCGTTTCCGTGTGCTGCTCTGGTTCGCTAGAAGCGGCTTAGTCATGCTGGCCACATGACCCGGAAGCTGTACGCCAGCTCCCTCGGCTAATAAAGCGAGATGAGCGTCGCAACCCCAGAGTCAGCCACGACTGGACCTAATGGTCAGGGGTCCCTTTACGTTTACCTTACTGCAGCTGTTCAATCCCAGTATGTGAGATGACAGGGGCAAGGCACCTTCCCTCTTTGCCTCAGGCAGTGAAACAAGATAGGCAGCCCTGGGGACAAAGATGGACCACTTGCTAGAAAATGCAAGAAGGGAGAGGGGTCTTGTGCTTAGGGCCTGTTTCTAGGTTTTCCACAGGCATTGGGCTGGCCACTGTGAGAACAGGATGCTGGCCATTGGCCTCATCCAGCAGCCTCTTCTTATGTTACCTCTGAAACAATCTATACACTCTGATGCTTTGCACTAGTTCAGAAGTCATCAATTCAAATTAGAACTGCAGACTCAAAATGCTTTTCTTCCCTAATGTACTTATATGCAAATTCCATAACTCATCTGAAAATGTAAAATGCCTGTGAAATAGGATTAGTCCAGTGCCAGTTTGTTTGAGATTGTAATTATTTTATCATTGGCATTTATTTCATGCGAGTTTTGACAAATCTGGAACGTAGTGTTAATTCAGTTGAAAGGTGCAGAGATTGCAGCGAATGTCTTCCTTGGAAATTCATTTCCAGTTCTATTTATTAAAATGAATAAAAAGGCCACAGCCTAATCGAAATGGAGTTGGAATGGATCCTGTTTGAAATGTATGCCAATTTGCATTTCAAATACTTGCAATTTAAATATCTGTCCAAGTCCATGAATATTTATATTTGTTCCATGAAGATAATCACCTTTCTTTTTACTGTCAGTCCTTCCTGGGCCAGAGAACAGCTCTGAAAAATCCCCAAAAGCAACCACAGAGGGAATGCCTCTTGTATTGAATTATCTACCTCAGAAGCCAAAGCTTTGGAGTTCTGCCAAAGTATTAGCTTCACATGCACTCTTCCTCCCTTCTTTTGGTTTTCATATTTTATAATATATTTGGGGGAAATTCACTAGAGCACTCTGTTAAGCTTAGTGGAAGAAAGGGTTAACTATGACGCTGTTTCTCTAGGTGGTGTCAAGGGTCAACATGGTCAGGCCCACTGACAAACCTCCTGATCTGCTTCTTCTCTTCACCATTGCTTGTTCACCTGCCTCTCCTTCTGGCCCAAACAATGCTGGACAATAAGTGATGGAAATAAGGGTGGGGAACTTGCGGCTCTTCAGATGCTGCTGGACTCCAGCTCCCATCCTCCTTGACCATTGACCATGCTGGCTGGGGCCTGATGGGTCCTTGGAGTCCAATAGGGTCAGGTTCTTTCCATTCTTGCTGTGGAGTACACAGACACCCCATGGAAAGTCCTATCTTGGGGGTACCTTTGCATGCAGGTCCTCCATGCTTACTACATACAGTCGCAATAGAAAAAAAGGGACTCCCTGCACTTGTCATGCTTAGGTAGCAAGGAAGATTTGGGCAACTCCAGCTTAATTCTCACTCCTGCAGTTCTGTGCCACTGGAATCAGGGCTTGCTGAAATTCCCTGGTCCTCACCAACTAATAAGAACCGAAGGAGCAATGGCGGCTGGTGTCTGTTGGGGTGGAAGGCAGGAAGATCAACATTAGGTGGCGCCATACAGTGGCGTAGCGTGGGGAGTGCAGGGGGGGCGGCCGCACCGGGCGCAACATCTGGGGGTTAGGGCTAGGGGGCGCAAATCCACAGGTTAGGGGGCGCAAATTACTTGCCTTGCCCCGGGTGCTGACAACCCACGCTACGCCACTGGCGCCATAGCCAATGACAGGCACAGCCAAATCATTCTAGTTTGGTCCCCAGCCTTCTACCTGCTGACTTCTACAAGGGGAGCACTGGGGCAGAAATTGCCAGCCAGTGACACCCACCAAATTGGTTGTATGTAAGAACACAGGTGGGTGGGAGCTGGCTGAGGGCAGTCTCAGACGGAGGGTGCATTTGCCTTAATGGACAAGCCGCTGAAGGAGGAGGAGGAGGTTGTGCCTGGCCGTCTTACACCAATGGCATTTTGGATGGTGAATATAAATGTGTTTTAGTTACTGTATTTCCGCCCCACCTACCCTCCCCTTACCAGCAAAATACCCATCAAAGAACTCTTTAACCATCAATGTATGTAAATTTTGTAAAATAAAAATAAAAACTTGAAAACTTTGCGAGTGTTGAGAAGTCTTATTTACAATCAGAAGCAGTCTTTGAGGTTCACTGGCACTTTTGAGAAGTCTTTTATAAGGGGCCCTTGGGATTAGAGCAGGGGTGGAGAAGATGTGTGGGTCTCCCGATATTGCAGGCTTATAACTCTCGGGTTTTTGGCGAACTCTTGACCCCACAGGTTAGGGGTCATTTTGTGGGGTGCTGTGAAACGCGGGATTTTCAGCACCAAACATTGCAGAGAGGCTTGTCCTTGTGTTTGGCACCACTTTGGAGTGAATCGGACAACGTTGGTTTATCAGAGAAGGGGTCAAGGGGTCATTTTGTGGGGTGCCCTAAAACATTGGGCTTTGACCATCAAGCGTTGTAGGGGGACTTCTGCCAGCGTTCGGTTCTGCTTTGGAGTGAATCGGATGACACAGGGTTTTCCTCAAAATACTGACCCCTGTGGAGTTTTCACTGCCAAACATTAAAGGGGGCCTTTTCCTGGCATTTGGCACTGGTTTGGAGTAAATCGGATGACGTTGGATTTTTGGCGAAATCTTGACCCTGAGATTAATAGCCTCATGCTCTACTTTCCGAGCCATCTGAGCCTTGTCACATGCTGACAGCTTCTAGGAGCCACAGGTGAGAGCTGAGTGCAGGGTGGGGGTAACAGGTTGTGATGGCCTGGGATTCCAATTCAGAGGCTGAACCAGAGGAATCCCAGCCTACACAGGAGTCCCCGCCTCCAGGGCCGGCTGAACTGGGGCAGGGCCTTGATTCTGAAGCGCCTGCACCTGTGCCGGATCCTCAGGAGCAGGCACCAGGTGATTCCACTCTGGCTCCGGAGGTGGTTGAGGACTCAGTGCCTGCAGGTGAGTCTCCCCCTGGGCCCAGTAACCCTTCAGCCTCTCCTGAACTGCAGAGGCTCAGGGCAGAGAGGCAAAGGGAACTGGTTTCTCCCGGGAGGAGTGCTCGCCTTAAGGCCAAGAGAGGCGGGTCTCCTGGGGGCCGGGACCGACCCTGGTCTCAGAGAAGATAAAGGCCAGTCAGCCCGGTCCCAGGTTGCGGGAGCAACGTCAATGAAGAGCTGTTTCAGCCAGCATCCAGTCTGTTCCTCCAGTGTTCCTGTCCCCGCCTGGCTTCCTGCTTCGGCCCTCGTCCTGCTCCTTCGGAACTGTTTCCAGGCTATTGACCCAGGACCGGACTTTGACTACGCCAACGGTAACCTTCCCCCCGGGACCAGCACACAGGTAGTCAAACTACTACCCCAGGATGAGCGCATTGTGCCCCCCACCAGAGGCATTACCCCTCCTCTAACACCCTATACAGTGGTGGAGCTTCAAGCTCCGGCGGGGGGGTGGGGGTGGAGAGCCGGCGGGGCATGGCTGGTGCACGTCCCGGGGGCATGGCATGCATCCTGGGGCCGGAGTGTGCCACCTGCGGGGGCATGGTGCTCAGTGCTGGGGAGGGGGCAGCCGTGATGGCACCCCACCGGGATCGTGCACCCGGGGGCGGTATGCTCCCCCCCCACACCCCTGTTCCTCCGCCAGTGCATACACTCACTGTACCCTTGTGTTTTGGTCACCTTATCAAGAACAAAGTTCTGCTGCCATCTGCTGGATACAAGTTTCTCTTCACGAAACACAAGCTAACTGGATGACTTAAAATAGACACGCATTCTGTGCCTTTGAGTACTTTCACATGTCATAAAATCAGCTGCAGTCTAGATGGGACAGCACAGTTAATGTATAAAAGCCGCAGCCATGAGCTAAAGCTGAACCTACTTTTATTTCCCTTCCTGCAAATGGGTAACAGGCGATAAAGTCATAAGAAATTTACACCATGCCAGCTCATCAGTTGCCTCTCTAGCTAAAGGTTGCCAACTTTGTAATTGGTCCCTGTAACCATTTATTTAACTGCCATTTAATCTGCAGCAGTTAAGACAGGAACTCAGGAACTGTGATGTTCCAGATGTTGTACTCCCAACTCCCATCAGCCCCAGCCAGCAGAGCCGGGAATGATGGCAGTTGGGAGCCTAGCAACATCTGGAGGCCAAAACGTTCTCACCTGTAATATTTACTGTGGTAGAGGGCAAGCTCTGATATGCCTTGGCATGACTAGAAAGGAACTCTGCACATGCTCAGAAGTGCTGGCATTCTTGAGTGTTCAAAACAGGTTCAAGCGGCATGCTGCATATTAATGGACTAAGGACTCCCTGAAATCTGATGATGGGACCAGGGAAGACTCTTTGCCAGATACTCTAGAGAAGGCATTGCCAGTTGAGGGTAGATGACTGAACAAATAGCCTGAAGTGGTATAAGACAACTTTTTCTCTCTGCTGTTCCTCATTTTCCAAAAGGAAACACAAATCTTAGGTAAAGCTCACCTGGAACCCATGGAATCTTGTGGTGGCGTGTGTCAGTATTTGGGGGAAAGAGACAAATTTGTGTGTCTCCTACATCAGGCTTAATTTTAGCCCTTCAGAGGCTTTTAGCTTTTGTTTCACTTGTTGGGCATGCCGTTCTATAAGCTGCTTTTGTGAAAAGAATTAAGAATAGATGTATTGGAAATGTGGGTATATAGCAATAATTACAGTAACAAAATGCATAATTAGAAAGACTTTAGAAAACCACCAGTCAAGGTCGAAGGAAGTCTTAGGCTGTGGTAGCCAAAAATTTTAAAAGGATGTTATGCTGAAAAATATGTGTAAAAACTAATAAAAAAATATTTTTTAAAAATAGCAATTTTAGCCCTTCAGAGGCTTTTAGCTTTTGTTTCACTTGTTGAGCATGCCATTCTATAAGCTGCTTTTTTCTAACCTTACATATTCAAAAGTGGTGTACAGCTCATTAAAGAACCAGCTACTATTAAACACGATGGCTCTCACCATTAAATACAGAGGCATTAGTAATGATTTCAAGCTGGCAAGAGTAAATTCTCAAAAAGGCACCTTCAATCAACACCCACAACCACCTCTTCTATAGGGGAAGTCCTTGCCTGAACCTTGCCAAACCTTGGCCACCGGAGGCATCTAGCAATGGCAATGCTTATCACAGGGATGGGGAACCACCAGCCAACCTGTGAACCAGAAGCAACCTGTGGAGTCTCCCCATCAGGCCCAAGGCATCCCCTCCTTGCTCAGCCCCTTCCCTGCTGCAATTATGCCTGTAAGATGTAGCCTACCTTGATTTCAGCAAGGCATTTGACAAGGTGCCCCATGATATTCTTGTAAAGAAGCTGGTAAAATGCGGTCTTGACTATGCTACCACTCAGTGGATTTGTAACCGGCAGACTGACCAAACCCAAAGGGTGCTCATCAATGGTTCCTCTTCATCCTGGAGAAGAGTGACTAGTGGGGTGCCACAGGGTTCTGTCTTGGGCCCAGTCTTATTCAACATCTTCATCAACGACTTGGATGATGGACTCAAGGGCATGCTGATCAAATTTGCAGATGACACCAAACTGGGAGGGGTGGCTAACACCCCAGAGGACAGGATCACACTTCAAAATGACCTTGACAGATTAGAGAACTGGGCCAAAACAAACAAGATGAATTTTAATAGGGAGAAATGTAAAGTATTGCACTTGGGCAAAAAAAATGAGAGGCACAAATACAAGATGGGTGACACCTGGCTTGAGAGCAGTACATGTGAAAAGGATCTAGGAGTCTTGGTTGACCACAAACTTGACATGAGCCAACAGTGTGACGCGGCAGCTAAAAAAGCCAATGCAATTCTGGGCTGCATCAATAGGAGTATTGCATCTAGATCAAGGGAAGTAATAGTGCCACTGTATTCTGCTCTGGTCAGACCTCACCTGGAGTACTGTGTGCAGTTCTGGGCACCACAGTTCAAGAAGGACACTGACAAACTGGAACGTGTCCAGAGGAGGGCAACCAAAATGGTCAAAGGCCTGGAAACGATGCCTTATGAGGAACGGCTAAGGGAGCTGGGCATGTTTAGCCTGGAGAAGAGGGGGTTGAGGGGTGATATGATAGCCATGTTCAAATATATAAAAGGATGTCACATAGAGGAGGGAGAAAGGTTGTTTTCTGCTGCTCCAGAGAAGTGGACACGGAGCAATGGTTCCAAACTACAAGAAAGAAGATTCCACCTAAACATTAGGAAGAACTTCCTGACAGTAAGAGCTGTTTGACAGTGGGATTTGCTGCCAAGGAGTGTGGTGGAGTCTCCTTCTTTGGAGGTCTTTAAGCAGAGGCTTGACAACCATATGTCAGGAGTGCGCTGATGGTGTTTCCTGCTTGGCAGGGGGTTGGACTCGATGGCCCTTGTGGTCTCTTCCAACTCTATGATTCTATGATTCTATGTAGGGCAGCATTTCTGCCTGCTTTATCTGATTTGGGGCTTGGTCCAGCACTTCCAAGTGGATCTGATTTGGTTCAGAGCCCCACACCAATTGGGAGAGTCATGCAGTCAGGGTGGCAGGAGGAGGAGCTGCACGAAGCTGCCTGTACATCTCTCTCTTCCTGCTCCCTGGTTCTCCCCATCAGACTGTCCCCCCCCCCATTTTGACAGTCCCAGACATTTTTGTAAAATACATTTTTATTAAATAAATGTTATTAACATATAAAACACATACATATACATTTACACAATTACACAATACACGTACATAACACACTACCTTTTATTCATAACATAAAACATACCTACATTACTCTATATAATGCCTGCCTATACTGTACATATCAACATACCTACACACCTACCCCACACGGACACCCACCAAGTGACTTGACTTCCAGCTGTTCTTGTTGTGCTACTTTATTTTTCCAACTAGCTTAAACGCATTTCATTACTTCTTTAATCTCTTCTTCTATCTTACTCTCCTTTCACTCTAATCATTTTCTGGATTCACTCAGTATCAGTCAGAAATTCTACTTTTTCCATATAAATTTTGATATATTCACTTTTTGTACCATGTCTCCTCTTATCCTCCCTGTTAGTTCGGCAAGATGGAAGTATTCCATCATTTTAGATATAACCAGTCTGTTTTAGTTGGGATGCTGTGGTTTTCCAATTTTTGCCAATCAATAACCTGGCTGCCATAGTTGCATACATAAACATTGGTCTGACCGTTCTTTTTATCTCCTCTGACATGATGCCTAGGAGAAAGGATTCTGGTTTTTCTTCAAATGAAAATCTAAAGATCTTTTTCAATTTGTTATAGATATTTTCCCAGAATCCATTGACAGTCCCAGATCAATCTGTGTGGACCCAGTGTGATTGGGGGATCCCTCAACTCAATACAGCCAATGCCTGGTTCAGTGCTGGATCCACTGGGCAGCCCTAGAAGAAACTCTTTTATTGTAGCAACTTTTAAAATAAAAGGAGCCAGCGTGCCAGTTTCCAGCATCAGGTTCTTCTTACAAACGCCAGCCTTTGCTGTCATTGTGACATCACTTCCTGCTCTTGCTTCTATTCTCTCCACCAACATCCAACTTAACTGGCACAGAACTCTTTGTGCTGTTGAGTCCATTGGCTGCGCTCCCCTACTAGAGGAAGGCTCTCTGCGCAGCCCAGGACATTTCTTTCTTCACTGTCCTCCTCACCAGTTTGCCCAGAGCACTTTTTGTTTAGGGAAGGAGGCGATGCCTTTCAAAGGAGCACAATTGTGTTGTTGTTGGTTTTTCTACTTCGTCCTGCTTTGCAACTCCCTTTTCCAAGGCTATGGACCTGGGGACTACGGGGCGCCAGAAGTGGATTATTCAAATGAAGCAGACTTCGGGGAGAGCAATTATGGAGAGGACGTGGAGCAATATGGTCCTGAAGCTGCAGGAGAAACTGCAGCTGAAGCACAAGCACAAACACAAGCACAAGCAGTAAGTTGTGTTCATTTATTTCATGTGTAGTTTATGCTCATTCCCTAAGTGAAATTCAGGACCCTCTAAGTAGCGGATGATAAATAACATGGGAACATAGCAACCTGCCTGGCACCGAATCAGACCGTTGGTCCATTTAGTCTACGGTATTATCTACCATGGGGATGTGGGTGGCACTGAGGGTTAAACCACCGAGCCTAGGACTTGCCAATCAGAAGGTCAGCTGTTCAAATCCCCGCGACGGGGTGAGCTCCCGTTGCTCCGTCCCTGCTCCTGCCAACCTAGCAGTTCGAAAGCACGTCAAAGTGCAAGTAGATAAATAGGTACCACTCCGGCGGGAAGGTAAACGGCGTTTCCATGCGCTGCTATGGTTCACCAGAAGCAGCTTAGTCATGCTGGCCACATGACCCGGAAGCTGTACGCCGGCTCCCTCGGCTAGTAAAGCGAGATGAGCGCCGCAACCCCAGAGTCGGTCACGACTGGACCTAATGGCCAGGGGTCCCTTTACCTTTACCTTTTATTATCTACCATGACTGGCAGCAGTTCTTCAGGGTTTCAGACAGTTTCTTCTGCCCTACCTGGACATATTCTGGGGGTTGAACTTTGGATCTTCTGCGTACAAAGCAAATTCTCTGCCACCAAGCTATGTCCCTTCCCCGACGTTCCCATATCTGGGAATACCTCTTGAAAGGTGGCATATAGGTTAATTGAACCAGTAGTCCTCAACCTTTTCCAGCTCAGGATTAACATTTAACCCAAATGTGCCTGTGGGGACCCACTTCTTAATTATTATTTTTGTCATATATTTGTATAGTTGGTAGCACTACTGTTGCAACCCACCTTGGCTGAGTAGTGGATCCCAACCTCTCAGCTGCAGACCAATGCAGTAAAACAAATGGTTGGTTTTAGTATTTTGTAATTTGGTTAAAGGGGGAAATACTTTAGGTATAATAAAAAGAGAATTCTTTGCTAAATCCAGGTTTGGGGCAAGTACTCTTTGTTGAAAGAGGCCAAGCAGAGATTTAAAATCACAAAATATGCAGCAAAATAAAGCATGGAAAATATTTCTTGCTTTAAAATATTCGTTTCCAAGTTGCTTCCAAAGCCCCCCACTTCCCTGAGCATAGAAAGAAACCACATGTAAGTTAAAAACGATTTACTTACAAACTTTTCAAAGGTCAGATTCATGTGCTTTTCCATATATCAGCAAGGAAAGTCAGGCAGTAAAACTTAGGTTAGTTCCAAAATGGTAAAGGATTCTAAATTATTTGTATAGAAACACAAAGATGGATTGCCTAAGCTTGGAGCATCCAGCTTAGACCTCCTTACTGGAAGTGTTCTCATGGTGGAAGAGAGAAAGAACAGAACTGGGTAGCCCTTCCTCCCAAGCTAAGGGGGTCTGACTTAGATAAGCAAGGCAGGACAGCTTACTCTATGGTCTTAACCCCTTCATGTATTAATTAGAGTTAAGTATGTTGGTTATATGAGGCTGATTTATCTCACACCAATAACCTGGACCAAGTTGTCTTACCTACCAAGGACTCCAAGTGGAGCTCAGCCTTTATTATGGCACACCTAGGCCCAGCTTGGTGCTTTCCAGATGTTTTGGATTAAAACTCGCATCAGCCTCAGCTGGAAGGCACCTGGCTGGGGAAGGCTGTTGTAGCATTTGAAAATGGCACGTGAAAGACTGTGCCACCTATTTTTTAAGCACACCTCACTGTTTCATCATTGAATTTTCAAGGTGGCTGTTCCCTCATGGGCAGCCTTCTGTGAGCTGCATGCTAGTGGTGGGTGGGGCCAGAGGCAAGAAGTGGGTGGAGCAACAAATGGTGAATCTTACTGGTTTAGCTACACTCACAGTTTAAGGACACATTCCAACCAGGCAAAAGCACTTGTGAGGGGCACACAGCAGTCTGGTGAGGTATATGGCCCTGGGGAAAGAAAGATAGGGCTGGGTGGGGATTCACTTAGCCCCTGGTCCTGAGGTTTTCACTCCTGTTCTAATTTAGATGCTCATGGAGTTTGTCTGGGGACCTTGGGAGGAAGTGATCATGTCCTCCTGGGTTTCATGATACAGAGGCAAGGGAAAGTTGAGTGTAGTTGGACATGCACTCTGAACGGATTTCAAAAAGCTTAAGGAACTACTGGGTGAGATTTCGTGACCAGAAATAAGCAAAGAGAAGGTAGTCTAAGAAGAACTGGAGTTTTGTAAAAGTGAAATATTGAAGGCACATATGCAGACAATTCCAACAAGAGAGAAAAGAGGGAGGAACCTAAAGAAACCAGCGTGACTGCATAAGTTACTGTCAGGTGAGCTGTAATGTCAGGGCATGTATGAGAAATTGAAGAAATTTAAAGTTCAGTGTCTGAGCTCCCTTCTTTTTGCTCTGGAGCTTTCCCCACAGAAACCTGCTATTTAAAGCCCAATCTTAGCAAACATAAATCCATTGAAAGCTTGAATTGATGTTTGCTCCAATTCAGCTTTAAAGAGCTGGTTTTCATAGGGAAGGCTCAGCCCTGGCCATGTGCACCCCGCCCTGCAAGTTGCCCAAGAGGAAATGTGGACCTCCAGCTGGAAAATGGTCTTGAATTGGGTCAGTGGCATAGGAGGAAAGCACTGTGAGTCCTCCCCTACCATCCCTCAATTGCAGCATCCCTTATCAAAACTCAGGGGAAGATGGCTGCCTCCACGGTCATAGTGAGCACCCACAGCGCTGGGCACCCACAGTGTGGGGCCCAAGTCAGCACCCTCTGCGCCTGGGAAGGCTGCAAGTGTGACCTGAAAGCACCAGTGCCCTTCCCACTGGTGCTTCACAGCAACTGGTGTTGACAGGTGCACTTCCAACGCTATGCAAGTCTTCTCAGATGTAATCTGCCCTGGGTGTGATGGGGCCTTTCTCGAGGATATAGAGCAGGCATCTCTAGACACTCAGCCCTCCAGATGTTTTGGGACTACAGTTCCCATCATCCCTGACCACTGGTCCTGTTAGCTAGGGATGATGGGAGTTCTACTGCCAAAACATCTGGAGGGTCAAGTTTGGGGATGTCTGATATACAGGATTTTGTTGCTGTACAGCTATGGCTCTTGTCAGTCAGGTGTGGCCTTCCAGATGTTACTGAGCCACAACTCTCATCATCCCTGGCCATTGGCCATGCTTACCATGGCTGGTGGGAATTGTAGTTCCACAACATCTGTGGGGCCAAAGGTTCCCCAGTCTTGCTGCAAAGCAAGAAGTAATTCATTTCTGATGTTAGTGTGCTGGGTGAGCGCTTGGCTATATATAGGGCTTTTTCCAGCTGGAACTCACTGGAACTCAGTTCTGGCACCTCTCTGGTGGGTTCCGGCACCTCTCTGTTGCTATTATAAGAGAACGAGGGAGGTGTTCATGGTGAGTTCCAATACCTCTTTTTCTGGGAAAAATAGCACTGGATATGTTATAAAAGGCTTTTGTTGGCAAAGCTAAGTATTATGTTCATGCAGGAGATACGATTAATTTGATTTTGTTTTTTATTGAAATATAGCAACTCTTTCCCATGGTTGTCTTCCTCATAATTACCACTGACCACCCTCAGGGTTGGTAGTTGGCATGCTTGGTCTCCCACCAATGGCTCCTTCCCATTGCTGCTGCCATCAGCATGGCTTTGCTGCTGTTAACTGCCATCAGTCACTCGCCTCTGCCCACCCCTCCTCCCCACAGGTATTCTGTTTACCTGGTGGCACTGACTATGGTCAGTTCCATGTTAGGGATGGGTGACTCCATCTCTTCCTCTCAATTTCTCAATTTCTCTAATCTTAAATTTGGTTTTCTACAATAGTTTGGGATTGCTTTTTTAAAAAACAAAAGTCCTCATGAAAATTCAGCAGCATTTTAGTGCTAATTTATCCTAATGTACTCATTTTTGTAGGCTGTTTTGCCTAATGTACTCGTTTTTGCAAGCCTTGTTTCCATAATAATAATTTTTCCACTAATGTAATGCATGGATGTTATTTTCAGTAATATATGCATTCATCTGTGCATTTCACCCTACAATTTGCATTTTGGATACAATACTTGGCTGGAAAACTGCATTGCAAAATTCAGACAAGTGTGGATTTCAAATGATAGTTGTGTTTTGATTTGCATATTGTTCCAAAAACTATGATTAGGTAGATTTGCCTTTACATGCAAACTAAATTGCATTTCTTCCCCTGTCCCTCCTTCTGACAGCCCTTCCCTGTATCTGAATGATACTGCTTTGGCCGCATAAGCAACAGCCCAAACACTGGACGAGGGAGAACTAGTTTAATAAATCCTATAGTAACTTGGCTGTTGGATATGGCCAGACATTAACTGTTGTAAAATGGCTGGATGTCAAAATGCTGATACCAAATATCACCTGGCCAAATATTTGTGCAGCTAACAAATTTTCAGAGTTTTTGAAGTCTCAAGAGTTCATACAAGACAATTTTAAGTGGTGATGGTTTCAGTTCTATTCAAAACACATGGGATTTAGAGGTTTGACTTATACTGTGACCATTGAATTCTGATTCCCTCTGCTGGATTCTTTGGAAGAGTGGGATATTTTGAGCTGATTTCTGTAGCAGCATTTCAAGACAGGCTCCAGTGGATTGAGCAGAAGAGACCGAGAGTGAGTCCAAGGGTCAAGGAAGTGGCTTCTACACGTGCTGTAGAACGAAGTGAGAGGCAGATGGGGCTCATCCACTAGCTCATCTAGTAGAAGGAAAACTCTGACCCTAAACCTCCACTGCCTCATGGGACGTATTTGGGAAAAGAAAAGGCTATAAGAAATGTTGTTGTCGTTTAGTCGTTTAGTTGTGTCCAACTCTTTGTGACCCTATGGACCAGAGCACGCCAGGCACTCCTGCCTTCCACTGCCTCCCGCAGTTTGGTCAAACTCATGTTCGTAGCTTCGAGAACACTGTCCAACCATCTTGTCCTCTGTCGTCCCCTTCTCCTTGTGCCCCCCATCTTTCCTAACATCAGGGTCTTTTCCAGGGAGTCTTCTTTACCCATGAGGTGGCCAAAGTCTTGGAGCCTCAGCTTCACGATCTGTCCTTCCAGTGAGCACTCAGGGCTGATTTCCTTAAGAATGGATAGGTTTGATCTTCTTGCAGTCCATGGGACTCTCAAGAGTCTCCTCCAGCACCATAATTCAAAAGCATCAATTCTTTGGCGATCAGCTTTCTTTATGGTCCAGCTCTCACTTCCATACATTACTACTGGGAAGACCATAGCTTTACAAATCCAGAGTGGAGTCCCTAAGACAGTTCAGTGGTGTTTTGTACACCTCTGCCTGGCATCTCCTTCAACCAAGCTGGTGCCAGATGTATTGCTCTGCTTTCGTTTGGACCACATCAGCAAGTCCGAGAGGGTTGGTGGTCTTCTTGTCTGGGCAACCAAGGATCTCCATACACACCACCAGGGCTTGTGCCCCAGCACTTCAGTGCTGCTAACGCAGTGGTTTGACTTCACCCCCAGAAGTGCACTCCATTGACCCTTGAGATGGACAGATGCCAACAACAATACATTTCAAGCTAGCTGTTGAAGATTAATGTGGTTTTAAAAGAAGAAGCAGCAAGGGTAGTCATTGTGGTGCCGTCCACATGTTGAAGAACTGCAGCTCCCACCACTTCTGGCTATTGCCCATGCTAGCTGGGGCTGATGTGGGCTGCAATTCAACAACCCCTGGAAGGCCACAGGCCCCACAGCTCTGTATGAAAGCATTTTTGCCCTCTCTTCAGCTCACAAAGCTCCCAGATGGGCTGAATAAGGAAAAAATAGAAATGAAAAGGTGGCAACAGCAGTTAGCACCTTCGAACTGGGAATCTTAAGTTTGTACCAACTTGAGCTCTCAAAACTGATCTTTTGCTGTATCCCCCATCCTTAGGAAGAAGAAGCTAATCAACGATGATGTCCCATTTCCTCGTTGTGGCAAGCATCGTCTGGAGGAAGTCTGTCAAACGAACAGCTTCAGATGGTTCCAAATGCTACCAACAGATTATATTATGGAACAGTTATTAAATATTTGTTAGAGGAGGAAAAAAAGCTTCTTCTCTTCCAGTCTGTGCCATGAGGTCCTCTTGGTTTGGCGGCATTCTGTGGTTAAAATATTACGAGCCCACTATATATTTTGGAAAATTACTTGTCCCTATATACTTGATCTTGGTGAAAAGGCTGAGAAGCCTATGTTTTCTATGCATTCAGATGTCTCTCGAGATATCATCTCCAAATTTGGCGTGAGGGTTCCCAGTGTGTTTGTTTGTGTGTGTGTGTGTGTGTGTGTGTGTGTGTGTCTGCCATTTTGTATCAAGATCAGGCTGAAACATCACTTTGGCATAGGTTCAGCCACCTCTTGAGATATTGTAACCAAACTTAGTACAAGGGTTCCCAAGGTGGGAATGGTGGTCTTTGCCAATGTTTGGATGTTGGGTGCCACTTTGAATCAAGATGATGGATCAAAATGTGACTTTGCAGTGACTTAACCCTTTTTTTGGCATAAGGGGTCCAAACTACACCAATTTGGAACCTCTGAATGTTCCATCCCCCCATTTGGTGGGTCTTTACCACATTTAGTGGGACAGTTCCAACCTGCACCAATTTGGATGCCTCCTAAGATATCATTGTGAAACTTGGCACAAGGGTTTCTGAGGTGGAAGTGATGGTCTTGGATGCCAGACACCATTTTGAGTCAAGGTGGCTGACCACATTAACCCTAAACATTAGCTCTCCCTCCCAAAAAGTTGATTTGAGGACAAAGCGTGTACTCCCTGGGTCAGGGTAGAGCCCTGAGTTGGTTTGTGCATGCATGTGTGTGCACAGTGCCCAAACTCACAAATTACACTCTTACATTCTCCTCCTCCTCCTCCTCCTCCTCCTCCTCCTCCTCCTCCTCCTCCTCCTTTCTCTCTATTGGTAGGCTGTGTTTGAATGGTATACTCAAGCAAGTAAGCATTAGCAGCAGACATTCATAATACAGTCATAACTCGGGTTGAATGTGCTTCGGGATGAGCGTGTTCGAATTGCACTCCGTGGCAACCTGGAAGTAACGGAGCTTCTTACTTCCGGGTTTTGCCGCTCGCGCATGCGCAGATGCTCAAAATGATGTCATGCACATGTGCAGAAGAGCCTAAACGTGGCCCACGCACGCACAGACGCGCAGACACAGGTTACGTTTGCTTCTAGATGCGAACAGGGCTCCGTTCGCATCTAGAGGTACCACTGTACTAGAACTTGGAGACATTGGTGGAAACTGAATATTGGAAGATTCAGGACCGACAAAAGTAAGTATTCCTGCACGCAGCACACAGTGGAATTCACTCCTGCAAGAGGTAGTGATAGTCACTATGACCCAAGGTCACTGGATGAACCAGTGATTGATTGATCCTAACTAGGCTCTAACAACTGCACCACACTCCTCCATGCAAAAAGACTTCTGAAATAATTACGATAAACTGAATTGGGACCCTTTGAAGGGTGTGTGTAAAAAAAATGGCACATTTTATGCAATGTGTTACTGGTATTCATGCAATGAAGAGGCCTGTCTGAAGTGCTGCTATGCAGAAGATGAGCAGATTAGAACTCAAGGACATCCAATGAATGCTGGAAGATTCAGGACAGAGAGATGAAAGTACCTCTTCACACAGAGCTTAGCTAATTGATGGAATTCATTTCCACAGGAAATAATGATGGCCACCAACTTGGATGGCCTTAAAAGATGATTAGACAAATTCCTGGGGGAAAGGCTGTGTTCTATCTCTACTAATGGGGGCACTTGGGTCCTGCTTGTGAACTTTCCATAGGCATCTGGTTGGCTACTGTGGGAACAGAATGCTGGACTGGATGGGACTGATAAAGCAGGGTTGGTCTTAGGCTGTTGAACATAATGTTCACCAGCGGCAAATAAGGGTCATTCTCTATGCCTGGGAGCAAAGAGAGCTACCCCCACTGACAATGGCCCTATCTGCACTATACATTTGAAACAGCATCACACCACTTTAGTCAGCCACTACTTCCTCCCCCCCAAAATCTGGGAACTGTAGTTAAGGGTGCTGAGAGTTGTTAGAAGACCTCTGTCCTGCCCCTGGAACTACCTGTCTGGAATTTGGCAGGGTTAACCTTCTCTTTAGTTTGTTTGCTTTTGGACTCTCCTTGGAGGCATAGCCATGAGTTACCACACTGAACTGCTGCACTTCAGAATTTACCACTGCCCTAAGCATCAAAAAGTCTGATCTGGGTCTGATCAGGCCCAAATCCAGGCCATCCAATTGGATCTGAACTGAATCGGGAAGCTGCGGCTTGCACAGCCCTAACTTTCACACAATGACAAATAACTTTATACGGGGGGGTTTTCTTCCCCTCTCCCCTTTTGTAGAGGAGAAGAGAGGGAGCAATCCCAGAGAATCATACATGCTGGATTTCACCAAGTGGGCAATTTTCTATCCACTTCCTTACCTTGGAATGTTTGAGTGCAAATGCACATGGTACCCCAGGAAACAATTGTCTTACAGTTCCATGAGACTGAGGGTCAATGTGGGTTCTTCTAGAGGACTTTAAGCAAGTATTTTGGCACCACTGTTTGAGCAGAAGAAGGTGCAAGTGAAAGCTTCATTTGTCTTAGCCAGGCTGGGCCATGGCGACTCTTTCGGTTTTCCTTGATGTTCCATTAGCCAAAGCAGCAGACGTCCCCTTGGATGCATACAGAGCAGATCCTTCACCCCAAAAGGTGTGCCTTGGCCATGCAGGTAGATTTCCTAGCCAAGCCTAGCTCCTTCCAACAATAATCTGTTTCAATAGGGAAGGTTGCACAACTTAACTCCTATGTTGTCACAGGTGAGAAGAAACATTCAGTGACCATGGTGTTGTAGATGTGAGGCACATAAGGGAATCAACCTTTTGCTGCTCTTCTCAGGTTAATGGCTTACTGTTTCTTAGCCACCCAGACGACTGTGATTTTGAGAGGCAAAAACATAAGACATATAGAGAGACGTTGCCCTAAGCACTTTACAGAGCACAAGAGGACAGGCCTCTGCTCCCAAGCGGCCTCCAGTCCAAAATTATAATGGGACAGATAGTGTAGATGCAACCAAGGAAGGGGAGCAGAGGGAAGCAATATGTGGTTTTTAAAGTTGCATGTGTGTTTAGTTCGTTCCAGTACTGCATGGGAAGTTGAGGGTTGAGCCAACAGAAAAGGTGGTGTCTGAGGAGGGCTTTGAGGGAAGCTAGCACCCACAGGATGGCGGTGATGCCACGGGACGTGGGTGGCGCTGTGGGTTAAACCACAGAGCCTAGGACTTGCAGATCAGAAGGTCGGCGGTTCAAATCCCCGCGGTGGGGTGAGCTCCCATTGCTCAGTCCCTGCTCCTGCCAACCTAGCAATTCGAAAGCATGCCAGTGCAAGTAGATAAATAGGTACCGCTCCGGCCGGAAGGTTAACGGCGTTTCTGTGCACTGCTTTGGTTCGCCAGAAGCAGCTTAGTCATGCTGGCCACATGACCCGGAAGCTGTATGCCGGCTCCCTCGGCCAATAAAGCAAGATGAGCACCGCAACCCCAGAGTTGGTCACGACTGGACCTAATGGTCAGGGGTCCCTTTACCTTTAGCACCCCCAGGAGTTCTGGTTGGGACTTCTGAGCATACAGACAGAAAGTGCAGAGCCTTCTATATTTTGATTTTATATCTGAACATCCCCTTTCTAGCAGGGAAGTTAGCTGAAAGCACCTCTGAGTGATTAACGAAGGATTAACCAATATAAAGAACAGTTCCTAATTCAGAATACACACACACACACACACACACACACACACACACACACACACACACCAAAGATTCAATAAGTACAATGAATGAACCAGAAGTATAATTCATATGCTAAACAAATCAAAACAATATCAGTTACATAAAAAATAAATCATATATTTCAGGAACATCAATCAGAATGCAGCATAAAACAAAACAAAAAAACTCCACTAAGCAGGCCATTGCCATGTCTCACCCAGGGGGAATACACACATCTCCCACCTCTCACCAGGGGTGGGGGGCAGGTTTGAGCAAGAGATTCTCACCCTAAGGCAGAAACCAATTCTCTGAGTGCAGCCAACCAGCAGGCAGACTAACTCCATATAGAGTTAGAGAAGGAGATATTTTTTAAAGTATGCAACAGCCCACACCCCTCCTGTTTCCTACTCATCCACAACAGCAGGCTTTTGAGGGAACAGGAGAACTCTGGACCTGGGTTCAAATCCCCACTCAGCCATGAAGTTTGCCAGGTGTCCTTGGGCCAGTCCCTGCCTCTCAGCCTAACCTACTTTGCAGGGTGGTCGTAGGGTAAAGTGGGGAGGGGGGGAACCGTATATGCTACCTTGAGGTCCTTGGAGGAGAACTGGGACTTAAATGAGTCAATAAACATAAGGGTGGTGGAGCTAGAGAAGTGAGGGTCATGGGTCGGGCTGCATTAGGATGTGAGATTGAAAGTGAGGGTGTGAGTTCATGGAGAGATTTGAAGATAATGACAAGGAGCTTTGTGCTAGATCCAGGAGCCAACCAGAATCCAGTAGCAGAAAACTGAAAAGTGATGCATGTCATCAGAAGGGCAAGTTGGGGCAGGTGAATCGACCAATATCAGTTACTCTCAGTTTCTCATTTCCCCCAAACTTAAGTTCAGATTTCCACATTTTCGTTGAGATTTTTGTATTGTTTCAGAAAATATGAATTAGATAGGTTTGCCTTTAAATGCTAACTGGAGCAGATTTCATCCCCATCCCTAGTGATGAGAGAGGTACATAACTTTGGCAGCGGACACAAGCTGCAAAGACACAATGTGATCACCGAGAGAGAAAGAGAGGGCCATATTTTTTCAGCTGTCAACAAGATCAAATAATTTGGAACCTCCAAAATCCCTTATGGATGCAGAACTGAAACTCAACACGACCAAAATGCATGGGTGTGCCCTCCTGTTTTTGCCTCTGAAATGTTGGTAGGTACAGCTTACATCAGCACTGCCTTTCTTCCTAGGCTGCCAGACAGATCTGGAGGAAGTCTGGATCCCACCAGTGGTAAAACGAATCCTGCTTCAAATTCCTGAGGACCCAACACTGAACCACGAATACCTCCCACAGCTTGGAATTTTGGAATTCACCCGAGCAGCCATGGAGCTAGCTATTGGCAAGGACAGCTACGCTCTCCTAGACAACAGGGTAACAGCTTTTATCAGCAATAGCAGCTAAATTAGATGTCAGCTCAGTGCTAATTAAGCCATTCTGTAAGTAGATTAACCCTGTGCTTATCACTGTACCTTAGCTTCACTTATGTGGTCCTCCTGTCTAGAGATGTTGGAGAATTATGACAAAAACAGAACTGGGAGCTGCAGCAGAATACAGCAAATGCCGGGCAGAATGGAAGTTGATGCCTTCTTAAATCCCTACTTTTGCCCCGTCTTGACTTACCTCAAACTTTCCTTTGTAAATAGGCATGTGGTGTTCAGACAAATGGTGGAACCGGAGCCTTGTGGATTGGAGCTGAATTTCTGCACCATTGGTACAAGCCCAGCTACTGCACAGCTCCAGCAACTGTTTTGATCGCCGCACCCCACTTAGGTATATAAATTGTTGTTGTTTTCCCATCACCACTTTGATGCCTCGCCCTACAGTTGAAGCTGCAAACTCATGGGAAATGTTGCTGTGATTTAAAAAAGAATCCCAATCTGTAGCAGTGCCAGCCACACAGAAAACATAATCTAAAGGGCACACTCACACCATATGTTTAAAGTACTCTGATACCACTTTTAAAACTTATTGCTTCCCCCGAAGAATTCTGAGAGCTGTTCCATGCTACCCAACAGTCCTGCTTTGAGTGAGACATCCCAGATTCACAGTAGCTGCCCCGGCTTCTGTTTGAAATCCTGGATTCCTCACCTCCTCATCCTCGTCCTCTAGGGCAGCCACAGCAGCCTCCACAACCTTCTCTGCCACTGCTTTACTCCTAGAAGCGGGCACAGCACATCTGGAAGTACACCTCTGAAAGCGGGCACACCAATTCCGGTGGCCAGGGAGAGGCCAAGTCGACTCAAAGATTGGAGCGAAGATCAGGTGGATGGGTGGGGGTGAGACAGAGCATGGAGATTAGGCAGGGGCTGGGCGAAAGAGTGGTGAGATCAGGCAGGGAGGATATGGGAGGGATGTTCTGCTTTGCCGCCCTGAAATGTTGGATGGTATGTAGTTCAATAAGAGAACAGGTAGGAGACCCCTGTTCAGAGCTGCAGAGTTTCGGACTGTATTGCGACAGTCAATCTCTCTTCTCAGGAAACTCAGGAAATTGTAACTCTCAAAGAGAAATAGGAGCCTCCTAACAACTCTCAGCACCCTTAATGAATGGCAGCTCCCAGAATTCTTTGGGGGAAGCCATGACTGTTTAAAGTGGTCTTGTTGTTGTTTAGTCGTTTAGTTGTGTCTGACTCTTCGTGACCCCCTGGACCAGAGCATGCCAGGCACTTCTGTCTTCCACTGCCTCCCACAGTTTGGTCAAACTCATGTTTGGTTAAACTCATAAAGTGGTATTATATTGCTTTAAATGCATGCTGTGCATATGGCCAGAGTCTTACAGCTTTGCGAGATGAGGCAGGAGCCTCACTGTCATCACATTCAAGCACCCACCGCAATTCAGTTAAGGGAGATTTAGCTCCTAAATCAGGCCGTTACAGCTGCCTCCAAATTTGAGATGATACTGGATATCATGCCCTACCGTGGGCTTTGCTTAGGCTGCTGGACCCCATCAGACTCACTTGACAGTGGCAGCAGGAACACTCCAAGAAGTTGCCATTTTAATTTCCCATAATGCCCCAGGACACCCAAAACCATATCATTACGGGGCATTGGAGGAAATGAATACAGAGAATTGCAGCCCAGCTGCCCTTGACATGAGGGCCCCTGGGCAGATGTCAATGTTGATAGACACAAAGTTGGTAAGCACTGGGCCCCTGGCAGTTGCCCTATGTATCTCATGTACATATGAAGCTGCTTTAGACCTGGTATTACCTACTCTGACAATATTGCAAAGTATTGGCCAAGACCTTTGAATGCCTGAGATGAATGACAAGTTGACCCTCCCAATATAATTTCGCATGCAGAAGCTCTGCCTGGCTTCATCACATCTGAGGGCAGTATGCTGCCAATTCTGCCTAATGATGGAGCCGTCCCTGACACTGAGTATATCTAAATGGACTCAAGCAGAGGTCTTTCCCAGCCCTTCTCCCTGACATCATTTAATTAGAGAATGAATCTTGGGCCATCTGCATTCAAGCATGTGCTCTACCACTGAACTCTGCCCCATTCCTCATGTGAGTGCATCCCTCAATTTCAATAAAAAAAAAAACAAAGCTGGCACAAAACAAAGCTCCCACAAGCTTCCCCCTCCTATCTTTTCAGACAATCTTGGTTGCATATTCCAAGTTGCTGGCTTTTCAGACATCCGTTCTTACCACTACTGGGATCCCATCAAATTGACTGTTGACACGGAAGGGTTCCTGGAGGAGCTGCAGGTAATGTCCTGAGAATAAAGGACTACTGTACTTGATCAGCCAGAGCTAGAGATGGCACCATGTACAGTTAACACAGAACCAGGGCATCAATAGTACCAAATAGTATGGGAAACAGCCTTATTAGAAAAAATTAACCAATAAACTGAAACTGACACGGGGACAAATGGAAGAAGATGCCTTCACCCCGGTATGGTTCCCTTTTATCACATACACAGCCCAACAAAACAACGACAAGAATCCACCAACAGCATATGAATCAATATAGCTAACCTGATTCAAAACCACCCACCCACCCCACTCACACATGAAAACAAAGTTCACCACAAACAAACAACCACATCCTAGGCCAACCCCAACCTCTCTCACCACCAAAGGAAACCAAGTCAATAGTAAGGAGAACCTGCACATGTGATGCTGACACAAAACACCACACATACTGTTGGAAATGTAATGAGATTGAAGGTACATTCTTTCACCTTTGGTGGACATGCCCAAGGATTAAGACATTCTGGGAGATGATTTATAATGAAATGAAAAAGGTATTCAAATATACCTTCCTGAAGAAACCAGAGGCCTTTCTCCTGGGCATGGTTGGCCAATTGGTGCCAAAGAAGGATAGAACTTTCTTTATGTATGCAACAACAGCAGCAAGAATACTCATCGCGAAGTATTGGAAGACACAAGATTTACCCACCCGGGAAGAATGGCAGATGAAGTTGATGGACTATATGGAGCTGGCGGAAATGACTGGCAGAATCCGAGACCAGGGAGAAGAGTCGGTGGAAGAAGACTGGAAAAAATTTAAAGATTATTTACAGAAATATTGTAAAATTAATGAGCTGTAGAAAAATGGTGGAATGAAGTTATATGGCTTTGGCAGAAATGTTATAAGGAATTAGGTACAGATAGATTGTTAATGGGAAGAAAAATAATAATAATAAGGTTAGAACATGTTAAGATTAATTACAGGACAGAAAATAGAGGAAGATGGAAAGGAATTGCTGAAATAGTTAATCGAAGTGGAATACAAAAAGGGAGGCATGAGGAAGTCAATGAAACAAGTGTATGAAAGTTAAGATTGAAAGGAAGTGTTTTTAACTGTTTTTGTTTTGTTTTGTTAATTCAACATTTTTATGTAGTGTTTTTGTTTTTGTTTTTGTACTGTTTTATATTGATTTGTTTAATTTTTTTCTTTTTCTCATTCTGTAATTTCTAAATTCTTAATAAATATTATTAAAAAAACAAAACACCACACATACATTAAGTAAAATAGACAAGACCTGCCAAGGAAAACAAAGTATTTATGTATGCAACAACAGCGGCAGGAGTCTTGTTAGCACAAGGATGGAAGAATGAGGAAACCCCGACTAAAGAACAGTGGCAAGAGAAATTGATGAACTACGCAGAATTGGCTAAACTGACATACAAACTGCGAGATAAGGACAACTGTGACTTCAAAGAAGAATGGGAACTTTTCACAAATTACTTAAAAAGTCAAGAAAATGAATTGGACTCCTTGGCAGGTTTTGAATAAACATACACAAATTTATTGATTGACAACATGGTAGATAGATAATGTAAGGATTATCTATCCTGCCTTCCCGGGAGAGCGGAAAGTCTTTGCTCCCCCCCCTTCAAAAGCCGTCCGGGACAGAGGAGAAACGTGCTGCGTTTCTACGCTCTCCCGGGAAGGCAGGCAGGGGGAGCAAAGACTTTTGCCCCCCGCCAGCCTTCAGAAGAGGTCCTGGACCTCTTCTGAAGGCGGGCGGGGGGCGAAAGTCTTTGCTCCCCCCGCCTGCCTTCAAAAGCCGTCCAGGACAGCGGAGAAACACGCTGCTTTTCTCCGCTCTCCCGGGAAGGCAGGCAGGGGGGGAGCAAGGACTTTTGCCCCCCGCCCGCCTTCAGAAGAGGCCCTGGACCTCTTCTGAAGGCTGGCGGGGGGCGAAAGTCTTTGCTCCCCTCTGCCTGCCTTCAAAAGCTGTCCGGGACAGCGGAGAAACACGCTGCGTTTCTCCGCTCTCCCGGGAAGGCAGGCAGGGGGGAGCAAAGACTTTCACCCCCCGCCAGCCTTCAGAAGAGGTCCTGGACCTCTTCTGAAGGCAGGCGGGGGAACAAAAGTCTTTGCTCCCCCCGCCTGCCTTCAAAAGCCGTCCAGGATAGCGGGAAGCGCTTCCCTGCTATCCCGGACTGCTTTTAATATGCTGGCGGTGGGGAGCAAAGCCTTTCGGCCCCCGCCGGCCTTCCTGGACCTCTTCTGAAGGCCGGAGGGGGGGGAAGGCTTTGCTCCCCACCGCCAGCATTTAAAAGAGGTCCCTGGAGATTTCCCTATAGGCTTTCTTCTTGCGAAGCAAGCCCATAGGGAAATTCATCTTGCGAAGTGCCTCAAAAAACGGAAAACCCTTTCGTCTTGCGGGTTTTCAGTCTTGCGAGGCATTCGTCTTGCAGGGCACCACTGTATATATAGTCAATATAGGCACAGAGTTAATTTTTTAAACATTTTCTAATGGTGGTGTGCCTCGAGATTTTTTTCATGAAACAAGTGTGCCTTTGCCCAAAAAAGGTTGGGAAACACTGATCTAACCTACCCTGGCTGAGCCTCAGTCTGAAGTCTTCCTCATTGTCTGCCTCCTGATGCTGCTAAGAGATGCTCGGCCTTGAAAAAGGCCTATAACTCAGTGAAGGAGGCAGCTGCCTTACACACAGAAGGTCCCAAGTTCAACCCCCTCACATTCATGTGCCCTATACAAACCATCGCTCCTGTTCTGTGTCCCTAGCATTTTGTAATCAGTAGTGCACTGCTTCTGAATGTGAAGGTTTTATACTTAGGAATGATAGCAACAGCCATTGATAAGCCATAACATTTGCCTCAGGCAATCCCAGTTTTCTTCCCAGACTTCTCCCCCACCCAACGTCTATGACCCCCAGTGTTTCAAGTCAACATAAGGTGTTGACTGAAGGACTGGTTTGCTTTCAGGACGCACCAGAAGGCTCCATCGTGTTCCTGCATGCTCCTGAGGAAACTGGCTTGACACCCAAGCAGTGGGAAGAAGTTGCAGCAGTGATGGAGGTAAATATAGGAATCCACTAGAGAGGCCAATGACTGGACAGACCAGGAATATGGAAGTTGCAGCCCTCCTAATGTTCTTGGAGTCAAACCACTTTAAACAGGCATGGCTAGAATCCTGGGAACTGTAGCTTGTTGAGAGTGCTGAGAGTTGTTAAGAGACTGCTGTTCTCCTCAAAGAGCTACCATTCTCACAGTTCTCTGGGAAGAGGGATCGATTGTTAAACCACTCTGGGAACAGTAGATCCATTAACGGAATAGAGGTCTCCTAACAACTCTCAGCAGCTTAACAAAGTAAAGTTAGCAGAATTATTTGGTGGTGGAGAGGGTGCTGTGACTGTTCTAAGTGGTATGATCAGGCACAAGCAAACTCGGCCCTCCAGATGTTTTGGGACTACAACTCCCATCATCCCTGACCACTGGTCCTGTTAGCTAGGGATGATGGGAGTTGTAGTCCCAAAACATCTGGAGGGCTGAAGTTTTCCTATGCCTGGGTATGATGCTGCTTTAAAGGCATAGGACATATGGGGCCCGTCTGATAGTGGGAAAATGGAAATTTGTTGGGAAAAGGGGCATGGTGTGGAGTGGAGTGCTTAGAATCCTGGGGAGAAGCAATTGATACCCAGTTTGCTGCAGGTCCCACTTGTGAAAAAAGATAATGTGCAAGTATATCCCATGCTTCACTGTAAATAATTATGCCATCCCCACTTCCAAGAAGTGAGATGTTTTAGGGCAGAGGTTTAGGGTGTTTCTTTTTCTTTCAGTGAGTGGACACTTAAGAGACTTCAGCTCTGTTTGTAACACTGGCTTGATTTACAAATTTACAAGCAAATCACAGCGGAGGCAAAACAGGCCCTCCTCCAGCAGGCTGCACATTCACCAGAGACTACATCCCAAAACCCTTCCCTTTCCCTTCCATTAAAAAAACAATAACCCTTCTGCCTGCCTGTTTTCCCCATGAACATTCTGAGATCCCACCTTGCAGGTGAATTGTGCATTCGGGAAATAACATCAAGCCATTAGGAGGAACATTAAGCTTCCTTAGTCAAATCCTAGACACTCATCAGAACGCACTTTTAGGCAGCCTTGTAAATAAGACCATAAAAGTCACTAGCCTGTCCAAAAGAACGAAACCAAACCTCTATTCTGCTGGAGCTCCAGTCCTCTTACAGCAGCCTGCTATATTTTTGTGCTAGGCATGGAGAAGGGGGCTTCCCTGCTCTGATAGCAAATTTGCTTTGTATGCTGGGCTACAGAGAAGGCTCCATCCATCCTCCTTTAGCTCCTTCACTCACTTCTATGGAATTCTGTTTACTCACCCACACGCAATTCCTTGTCACAACTGCCAGGCTAGTGTTTCAATGCAAAGCTGTTTTTAGGTAAGCCCATAGCTATAGTTCACAAGAATGTCGGCCAAATTCACAATGCATCTGTTTCTTCTCTCTTCCCACCTCTTTTGGGTCCTTAGAAAAAGCACCTCTTCCCCTTTTTCGACATCGCAGCTCAAGGACTGGCTTCAGGAAACTTGGACAAGGATGCCTGGGCGGTGCGGCATTTTGTAGCAAAGGGATTTGAGCTTCTGTGTGCCCAGTCTTTTTCCAAAATGTTTGGCCTATACGGTAGGACTCTAATGGTCCCATTAAGTGGGTCTGAGGCAGACCAAGCATCTTGGGGGAGGGCAGTGGAATCACAAGAAACCCCCTTCAAGTTGAACGGCAAAAGCATGCATAAGAGGATTGTGGGATCATCCCAGGTAACGCCGTCCCCTATCACCGTATCAGGAACCTGTGTTACATTGCTGCCAAATCCATTTCTGCTGTGTGCTTTGATGATAATGATGGATAATGATGATGATGATGATGATGATGATGATGATGATGATGATAATAATAATAATAATAATAATAATAATAATAATAATAATACTTTATTTATACCCCACCCATCTGGCCGGGCTTCCCCAGCCACTCTGGGCGGCTTCCAACAAAATATTAAAATACAGTAATGCATCAAACATTAAAAGCTTCCCTAAACAGGACTGCCTTCAGATGTCTTCCAAAAGTCTGGTAGTTGTTGTTCTCTTTGACATCTGGTGGGAGGGCGTTCCACAGGGCAGGTGCCACTACTGAGAAGGCCCTCTGCCTGGTTCCCAGTAACTTCACTTCTCGCAGTGAGGGAACCGCCAGAAGGCCCTCAGCGGTGGACCTCAGTGTCTGGGCAGAACGATGGGGGTGGAGACGCTCCTTCAGATATACTGGACCTTTCCCTTCCATTGATGGCATGATGCAGACCTAGGCAGCACAGCTCTGCAGCCCCCTTGCATATGCTCTCAGTGCATGAGTCTGTTTGTTTGTCACTTGCATTTAAAACCTACCCGTCATCATGGGGACCCAGGAGCTGTAAGATAAAGCAGGTGTCACATAGTTGGGAAGGCTGCCTGGAAGTCCATGACTGCTCTGAAAAGAGATCATACCTATACTTAAACACTAGAGGTCCTCAAAGACAAGAGAAAGGAGTTCAGAAATTAGTGAGTAACAATGAGTGCACTCACTCTGAGTTATTCTCTTCTTTTTCTGGTAGTAATCCTAGACTTCAGCTTGCTACATCAATGCCCAGTTTATATCACATTTATGCTTGTGATGACTTTATGGAGTGGTTTAAAAATCCACTCCTATTGTGTGCCAGCCAAAAGTGCTTCCAAAATTGGATTGAGTGGCTGGGGTAAAAACTGACTGATGCTCTTCAGGAACTAGTCACATAGGAGAAGAGCCATAGCTCAGTGGGAGGGCATTTGCTTTGCATGCAGAAGGTTGCAGGTTCAATCCCCAGCTTTTCCGATTTCGGCTAGGAATGTCCCCCACCTGAAGCACTGGGGAGTCACTGGGGAGTGTAGATTTCGGTTTATTAAATCCCACTACAAAAAGCCCCAAAGGGAGTTTACAACCAGTATAAAAATCCAATGGTAAAAATGCACAAGCATATTAAAATAATAATAATCATAATGCAGACTTCCAATCACTGGTACTGCCCAGTGCCCAGTAAATCAAAAGCCTGTGGAAAGCCTTTCATATATATCGAGCTATTCTAGAAAAGGTATGTTCTCTCACTGCCACCCTCTGAATGTCCTTCAGAGGTGGCATACAGAGAAGGGGCTCAGGTGACGATCTCAGGGTCCGGGCAGGTTCATATGGTGAAAGTGTAGACGACCGTATGGCTGATGGTCCTGAGTGGAGTGACTCAATGTAAGGCATGTTCCTGTATTCCTTTAAAAGCTTGGGTGGGTTGTCCTCTAGACTGGCAGCCTCAGGGATGCTCCCTGCAACTCCCACCAGCCCCAGCAATTTCTGAATTTGGTGGAGGAATAGGAAGTGTAGTCTGAAGCTGTTCTGTGTGGGGAGAGCTGGCTGCGTACGCATGTAATGTATTCGTATACAATTGATCTGGCAACGCCATCTTCAACATGCCCTGTTCCCTTTTGCTATTTCATGCAGAGGAGCGGGTTGGAAATCTCATTGTGGTGACGAAAAACAACCAGACCCTGATCAGAATCCAGTCCCAGCTGGCCAAGCAAATATGCATGACATGGTTTAGCCCCACCAGCTTGGGGGCAAGGGTCATTGCAATGGTGCTGACCAGCCCTGCACTGCTGTACGAGTGGTAAGAAGAAAGGCAGGTAACTCCGCGGTCGGGGCTTGTATCAGACAAAAAAAGCAATTGTCCAATACAGACTGCTGCTGTTTTGTGAATATTTTGATTCACCTGTAAGGAAGATATTTCCCAAAATAGTTTTGCACAATTGCTGTGAGTGGAAAAAAGCGACAGGAAAGAGGGAGATCAGTAACCCAGGCAAGGGTTGAATAAATATTCCACAGGCACCATTGCTATAATAGCATTCAGTGCAGGAGTGAGGAGCCTGCATCCCTCTGGACTCCATTTTCCATCAGTCCCAGCTAGTGTGGCTGCAAGTGGTGCCAATTATTATCACCCTTTTTATTTGCCTGGACATTTAAATGTTGGCTATGCTGTTGGTTTGCTCTGTTGTGTTAACTGGTTCATGAACTGTTTCATTGATTGTTTTGTTCTTCTTGCATTATTGTATTTTGTGTTGGTATGATTGGTTTAGTCATGCCTGTAATATTCTGCCCTGGTGCCCTTAAGGATGAAGGGATGATCGGGAACATTTAAAAGCACTCAGAGATCTCATATACAGATTATATCACTAGTATCAAAAATCAGGATTGTCCACTTGTAAAAAAGAAATCAGGAATGATTAATTTATGGGTGGTTGACTGGTTCATTCATCCACTCTTTAAATCTGCATAGATGCCTATGCATAAGACCAGCTGCTAAAGCAAAAAAGCCCCTTACTTTTTTAGAGGATTCATGGACATGTCACAGCAGGTACTACTGTGAAAGGAGAAATGCCTCATTCTTAAAATCTATAGATGTCTAGACCCAGGGATTGGATTGGTTTGATTCTGGTTTGATATCGTAATTTGTATGGATTGCTCAAACCACAGTTTCTTGGTATGGATATCAAAAGGAAACTGTGGTTTAACTGAACATTGAATTAAAGCATGAAAGCGAAGGGAGGAAAGAAATAATGTGGGAGTATGTGAACGCATGACTCATTCCTAGTTCAACAAACTTTAGTTTGTTAGGCTGTAATCATTATGTCTGAACCAGACTTCGCAGCCGTTTTGAGGCGAGAGCGGGGGGGGGGGGAGGATCTCATGCCATATCTTTTCTATCCCTGTCCTCAGGAAACAGAGTCTGCTGAAACTGGTAAAGAGAATTATGCTGATTAGAGAAAAACTGAAGGAAAAGCTGCGTATCCTGGGGACACCGGGTTCCTGGGAACATATCACAGCCCAATCAGGAGTCAATAGCTTTGTCGGGCTCCTCCGTATGTATCCAATAAGCCTATTCTCTTGTCAGCGGAAGCTGGTCCATTAGGGCAAATGGGGCACTTCTCCATCACTTTGGTCTGCCTTAAGTCAGCCCCCACCTGGCTGCCTTCTTACTTACAACCAGTCCAGAGGCTGGAGGGAGCAGCTATCTGCTTCCTCCTCCTTTGACCCAGTGTTGGCCTTGTAGAACTCAGCAGAGAGGAGGATTTGTGTGGACAAATCTAGAATTAGTTGGCTCTGCCTGTCATTGGCTCTTGCTCTGTCTACTGTTCACCTCCCTGCCTTCCTCCCTACAAGGCCCAAAGGGCACCAGCCGCCATTGTCTGTTGCTGAGCCCAAGACAGGTCTGCATCTGGACTGTGCCCTTCCTAAGCACTAGGCTCAAACCTTACCAGGGCTATGTATCTCTCTTTGCTCCCTGCTTCGCCATGGTGAGTTGCCGTTGATCTGGATGCATGGTAGAGGAACCACAGGACTGCTTCACTGTGTGTTTGGTGTGGTCTGTTCACCTGGAAGTAACTTCCATCTCACATCTCTAAACTGCCCTTAAGAGATAGAACTCAAATAACATGGGTTGAGGAGGGGAAATCACAGCCTCTGCACTGTTTTCTATATGCTTTTTAAATGGAGGAAGTTGGATGTGCAGCAAACCATTGCAGCGTGAAGTGCTTTTGTTCAGGGTTCCAGTCTCTCCTATTTGTCCCCCTTCCTGTGGTTTTCTGTTTTGTTCCCCAGCAGTGAGTCATAATTCTGTATCCACTGAGCACGCTCACTGAGCTGTTCCCTAGTCCCCCAGGCTACTCTATTCCCATCCACTGCCCCACCTGTCTCCCAGATCATTCCCTATTTCCTCCTACTCTCTTGGTCACTCCCCTTTCTGTTCAGCTGCTCAGATGCCAGTCTGCAAACCAAAGCAAATTTGGTTCCCATCCCTAGCAGAACATCAGTTAAGGTGCTTGTGCATGTCAGTGGGAACCCTGAGTGCACCAGATTCCTACTGAGATTGAGTGTCTATACACATGCGACTTCCTGGCTCACATACCAGTCACAGGGCAGAGCCACCAGAAGGTGGAGGTGAAGACTCCACACCTGCCTATAAGAGATCTTGGGATGGGGGCCTATGATCTCACTTCCATCTCTAATTTTTGTTTATGTTCAAGGGATGGAACCAGAGGTTAAAAGTAATTTGGGGGGTGGGGAATCATCCCCCAGACCTGCAGATTTCACCCCGAAAACATGTATTGAGGTGTACAGGTAAAGGTAAAGGGTCTTGGAACTTTGAAGTGTCAGGCATAGCTCTAATGGCTTTAGCCCAAACGTAGAAGAGTTTTCCTGCACAGCGAAGAAGCTAGTTGAGGTGGAAATGACTAGTCAGCTAGACTCAGAATAACTATTTACAGGATTTATTAAAAGGAAAAGAAACCAGCAGAGTTTCTGCATACAAAACAAAGTAAAATAAATCCTTTCTCTCTCTCTCTCTCTCTCTCTCTCTCTCTCTCTCTCTCTCTCTCTTAACCATACACAGCACTCCTACTCCTAACACACCTAACACCAAACTGTGCTAGCATTCCTAGATAACAGAGTTGAGTGCTGGTCGTTAACCAATCGGAGTAAGTAGTTTCTAGGTCAAGCAGACCTTGGCTTTCTGCCAAGAGTAAATTGACACTGCCTTGAGTTAATTGTGTGAAGCCAGAATCTGTAAGTTTTCATGAGAATCAATTAACAGAAACTGAACAAAGAGGCCCCTGACTATTAGGTCCAGTCGTGGCCGACTCTGAGGTTGCGGCACTCATCTCGCTTTATTGGCTGAGGGAGCAGGCGTACAGCTTCTGGGTCATGTGGCCAGCAGGACTAAGCCGCTTCTGGCGAACCAGAGCAGCGCACGGAAATGCCGTTTACTTTCCTGCTGGAGCGGTACCTATTATCTACTTGCACTTTGAAGTGCTTTCGAACTGCTAGGTTGGCAGAAGCAGGGTCCGAGCAACAGGAGCTCACACCATCGCGGAGATTCGAACCGCCGACCTTCTGATCGGCAAGTCCTAGGCTTTGTGGTTTAACCCGCAGTGCCACCCTCACGTGTTGGATTGAGGTGGATGCTTTTAATATGCGAGTCATGCTTCAAAATGTTTTCATTCTAAACAAATTGTGGCTCCATAAAGTCACGATTCATGAATGATTACAAAAGCTTTGGATTCCGCACTAATTAAATTTCCCAATTAGCTAGCTGTATTAGAGTTAAATAAGAAATTGAAACGTCCACTTCGTTCAGACTGGGCATGGAAATGAAGCAAGTTCTCCAGTTCAGAGATTATCTGAGTGAACAGGCAGAATCTGGAGAATGGCAGGACTATTTTTTGAAAAATAAGTTGCATTAATGGTTTTATTGTTTCTGTGTCTGCTGCCTGGAATCCTTTGGGAGGAAGGGTGAGATATAACTTTGTAATCATCATCATCATCCATTACACTGGGGATGGGAAATTCTTGAAGCTGCAGATTTTTATCACGTCAGCCCTAAACTCTGTAGCCATTCAAGCTAAGTAAATGTGTGCATTATTTGTATGCATGCTTTATTTGCATCCCGTGTGTTTCGTAATTCTTTTGAGGTTGTTTGCATTGATGCGCCTTTTGATCGTAGCTGGTTTTATGCCCAGGCCAATACTGTTACTTATTTCCTGCCAGCTTCCCAAGTGGATTTCCTGGCGCAGCACAAACATATCTACCTCCTTGCAAACAAGCAGATCAACATCTGCAGCATTAATTCAAAGAACCTGGACTATGTCGCACGGAGCATCCATGAAGCAATTGTGACCACGATCCCTCAAATCCAAAGTGAGCTCATGGAGAGTTCGAGTGAGAGCCATGAACCTTCAAGAGAGTCCACCTGAATGATTTTTTAATAGGTGCAATAAAACTTTGTTTTGCAAAGCCTCTGTATAAGATTAGATCAAAGGTATTTGTTTGGACTTCAAGCCATGAATAATTTCTAAAAACATAATCTCCCATTCCGGATGCAAAATGTCAAGTTCACTACCCAGCCACCGTTGATCATTAAAACAATCTGTCGTGCTTTACTACAAAGACATCAAAAGCCACCTTTTCAGTTACGTATTTGTTAGCTAATTGAAACAACAAAGCCCCTTTTCTTGATTTGATTGCTTTGCATCACTTTCAAACTACAAGTGAAAATTGCTGCACATAGAAAACAATATGCCAGGATGAAGGTTCTGTTTAGATCTGTTCCCCCCTGACATCTAGATTTTTAGGTGGAGGGTCAGAGAATGACCTAAAGGTCTCTAGTACAACCCCCTGTTGATGCAGGAGATCCACAGCTGCAGCATCCCTGATAGGTGACCACCCAGGCTCTTATTGGAAACCTCTGCTGAAGAGGAGTAAACCACCTCCCAAGGCAAATTGCCCCACACAGCTTGTACCGTCAAGAGTTATTTGGAATGTTTAATCAAAAACCCCTGTTCTTGCCATTTGAACAATATATGTTCAGATCCTGACCTTTGGAGCAACAGCATTCGACTTTGCTCCATCTACCATGTCACAACACTTTAAATATTTGAAGATGGTTATCATATCACCAATTAAGACATCTATTATCCAGGTTGACCATGACCTGTGACTTCGACCTTTCCTAATAGGGCATAGTGTCCAGGCTCTTCATCATGTTTGTCACCTTCCTGTGGACGCAATCTAGCTTCTCTGTGTTCTTAAATATCTGCACAGAGAACTGAGCACAGTACAGTGGTGCCTTGCAAGACGAAAATAATCCGTTCCGCGAGTCTCTTCATCTAGCGGTTTTTTCGTCTTGTGAAGCAACCCTATTAGTGGCTTAGCGGATTAGCGCTATTAGCGGCTTAGCGGCTATTAAAGGCTTAGTGGCTTAGTGGCTAAGAGGCTATTAGCGGCTTAGCAGCTTAGAAAAGGGGGGGGGAGCAAAAAAAAATCGCAAGACTCGCAAGACATTTTCGTCTTGCGAAGCAAGCCCATAGGGAAATTCGTCTTGCGAAGCGCATCGAAAAACGGAAAACCCTTTAGTCTAGCGGGTTTTTCATTTTGCGAGGCATTCGTCTAGCGGGGCACCACTGTACAGTGATTAAAGATTATCTGCACTTACCTTTCCTCTGAATTTTCCAGACATGGCTCACACTTTAAACTCTGTGTTCAAGTGCCACACTTTTAATGGGTGGGAGGGGGGAGCTGGGACTGCATACCCTTTAGTACTCCCAGAAAAAAGCACTGCTTGTAGTCCTAATCCCACGTACCTGGACGTAAGAATGAACAAATCTGCTGTTTTATTTTCCAATTTAATCTAATGAAATTTAGGGAAACAGTGGTACCTTGGGTTAAGTATGGTACTTAATTTGTTCTGGAGGTCCATACTTAACCTGAAACTGTTCTTAACCTGAAGCACCACTTTAGCTAATGAGGCCTTCCACTGCAGCTACGCAATTTCTGTTCTCATCGTGAAGCAAAGTTCTTAACCCGAGGTACTATTTCTGGGTTAGCGGAGTCTGTAACCTGAAGCATATGAATCTCCTTTATATTAATTGTCATTGTTTGCCCAGATGCTCTGCACTGAGGGATGTCTAACAGCCATCCTGATTGTCTTATCAAATGCTAATGTTTTGTGTAAACTGTGTCTGGAACTATGTGAGACTTGCTAAATCCTCAGGAATATCCCACCTTGGCCTGCCTGAGCCACAGTAAAGCCATCTTATGTGTGATGCAATTTCTGGCTGTTTATAGAAGGGATTGCCCTCCTTCTCCACGCCAGAATGCATCCCCTTAAAAGAGATGTTTCTTCTTGGTTCTGGGTCTCTCTTGCCTCCTTGCTAGGAGGGGAGGGAGCTCTGTTGCAACAGAAAAATAAAGATCTGCTTTGCTTTCACTGCATCTTACTGCCATCCTTTCATCTCTGACCGATCATGGACTTAGAGGACTCAGTTCCTTGGGGAGTTGGGCAGCAAAGCGCGTTCTCCATTAAATGAGAGCACGTGTTGCGGTGTGGGCAGCCAGGCCAGCCCTCTGTTGCCAGGCAGGTTAATGGCTATTGCGTGGTGCATTGATTGGCTTACCGGGTTGCTGGGGCAAATTGCATGTAGCAAATTGGTAGGCGGGAGCATAGTCTTTAAATACTGGGGCACTGTGGCTTTTACTTTCTCTTTAGCAGAGTGCATCGGATCACCCACCCGCCCGCCCTGTGTTCTGGTTGACCTTGCTTTGCCTGTCATGGGGTCGTCTGCTTTGGGGCAGGGGCCTAGTAGGAATTTTGCCATTTGGCTGATTGGCTGGTGCCACTTGGTTTTTGCCTACTACTTAGCAATTCGTCGCAACTTGTAAGGTTGCGGTTAGGCATTGGTTATAAAAACTGGTGGTGGAGGGGTCAGGATAGGCTGTGCCTGCCCCTCCAATGTTGCTGAAGGGAATTCCCTTAAAGGAATCCTGGGGCTTGCCACGATTTTGTCCAATCCCTGAAATGGGACCAGGGCTGGCAAGCCTTGGGGAGCAGATGGGGTGAGCGGTGAGGGACTGACGCTCAGCTCAACTGATCCCCAACATTGTCTTTCCCTTCACTAGCTTCTGATGGAGTTCAGAATGTCAGTTCTGTCCCTGGCGGGGGCACAGATAACCAGTCTAAACAACCACTCACATATTTTGTATTTTAATAAAGTTGTGGCCAAAATAGTGCCCAAAAACCTAAAACTAAAATTACGTGTGATGTGTGAATTATTTTAAGGGGTGGCTTGGGGACCTACACACGCAAAAGCCAACCACCCCTATTTTTCTATATCAGCGCAAATCATGTTGAATGCACCAAAAGAAAAGAAAAATATGTACTGCGTAGGCGTTTTGGATTTATATCCCTGCTTTATGAAACTAAGTGATTTGGCTCATTTTGTTTGACAGTATCCGATAATCCTGGATGATTCTTTTCTAAGTCCTTTGCTTGCTGAGCTAGTCTGTGCAGGCCCATGTCATGATTTTCTGAATGTCTCTGTGTGGCTTCTGGATGTAGCTGTGTGAAATTTCCCCTTTCCAAGCCTCTTTGCTCAAGTGCTTGATCATTTGCTCTGGCTGCCTGATTGGTTTTTGAGCAAGAGCAGCAGGAGTCCTTCCTGGGCTCTTCTTGTTGTTCTCCAGGATTAGCTTTGTCTCTCATCTTGTGGGTTTATGTATTTGCCAGCCTATTTAAAATTCAGTAGTGCCAGAAATGCACACTGAGATTTGAGCAGAAACCAACAAGAAGATGACCAAAATACTACAGCCACCACCCCCGCCAGTTCATTTGTTTATCTTCTCTTTCTCCATCAAACTATATGGCTCTTTCTATATGGCCCTTCAAGGGTCTTGATTATACATGCGGGAGAGAATGATCTAGTGGAACAAAAAGGCATTGCCCTGGCCCTTGCTGCAGGGGCAGATATGAAAAGCCTGCATGCCTTGTACCCGGCAATGACTATCGGCTGGTCCAATCTCCTACCCCGTCTTCACTGGAGGGGGGCTTCCAATCCCTCTCGCATCAATTATGCCGTGGAAAAAATTAACAGGGCCATGCGCAATACGATGCGGCAAATTGGTGGGTTCTCTACCCACATCCCACCATCACAGCAGATAGAGTTGACCTATTCCGGGAGGATGGAGTGCACCTGATCCCACTGGGTAATGACCTCTGGCTCCACGACTTGTGACGAGTCCTTGGGGACTGGATAGACTGCAGGGTTTGATTGGTCCTCAGTTGTGGGACTTGGCGGCGAGGCCCCTTAGGGTGGCGGATTTTAGGCAAGGTAGCCTTTAGTCTAACATCAAGTCGGGGGGGTGCATTCATGCTCCCTCCCCATGCGGCGGCGCTTGCAGGTCCCGTTAAAGGGCAAAAACCAGGAGTCCCTGGCCCTAGAGCAGTGGCATGTAGGTCAAACTTCCGGGACAAGGTCAGTGGAAGGACATGCTGTGTAAGTTGGCGCTTTGCAGTTCCCTCTCACTGGACCTCATCTGCCTGTGTATCCTCAGCCAGGTGGGCTGAGAGGGTTACCTGCCATGGCCTGTGCCAAGTTTCCCACTTCTGAAGTTCAATAAAGTTGTGGCCAATTTGAACCCATACTCTGGTCTCTTGTCTCATCATTTGGGGAAAGGGGTAGGCACCACAGACAGGGTTTAGCGCATGTGCCCGCAAACTATATGGCTCTTTCTTCCATCCTAGCAATAGAGTCATGTATAGAAGAGGACGATTCGGCAAGTGTGGCTTTTCAAAGGGCCAAGCTAACAGTGGCATAACCAAGGGGAGATTAAGAGGAGCACAGCTCTGGTCCTTTTTCAGAGCAGGAGTGGTGGTATATAAACTGCCCAGTGATTTTCAGATGAAGGCTGGTATAGAAATTTAATAAAATAATGCAAAATAACCATAGAATCATAGAATCATAGAGTTGGAAGAGACCACAAGGGCCATTGAGTCCAACCCCCTGCCAAGCAGGAAACACCATCAGAGCACTCCTGACATATGGTTGTCAAGCCTCTGCTTAAAGACCTCCAAAGAAGGAGACTCCACCACACTCCTTGGCAGTAAATTCCACTGTCAAACAGCTCTTACTGTCAGGAAGTTCTTCCTAATGTTTAGGTGCAATCTTCTTTCTTGTAGTTTGGATCCATTGCTCCGTGTCCGCTTCTCTGGAGCAGCAGAAAACAACCTTTCTCCCTCCTCTATGTGACATCCTTTTATATATTTGAACATGGCTATCATGTTTAACCTCCTCTTCTCCAGGCTAAACATGCCCAGCTCCCTTAGCCGTTCATCATAAGGCATCGTTTCCAGGCCTTTGACCATTTTGGTTGCCCTCCTCTGGACACGTTCCAGTTTGTCCGTGTCCTTCTTGAACTGTGGTGCCCAGAACTGGACACGGTACTCCAGGTGAGTTCTGACCAGAGCAGAATACAGTGGCACTATTACTTCCCTTGATCTAGATGCTATACTCCTATTGATGCAGCCCAGAATTGCATTGGCTTTTTCAGCTGCCGCTTCACACTGTTGGCTCATGTCAAGTTTGTGGTCAACCAAGACTCCTAGATCCTTTTCACATGTACTGCTCTCAAGCCAGGTGTCACCCATCTTGTATTTGTGCCTCTCATTTTTTTTGCCCAAGTGCAATACTTTACATTTCTCCCTGTTAAAATTCATCTTGTTTGTTTTGGCCCAGTTCTCTAATCTGTCAAGGTCGTTTTGAAGTGTGATCCTGTCCTCTGGGGTGTTAGCCACCCCTCCCAGTTTGGTGTCATCTGCAAATTCGATCAGGATGCCCTTGAGTCCATCATCCAAGTCGTTGATAAAGATGTTGAATAAGACCGGGCCCAAGACAGAACCCTGTGGCACCCCACTAGTCACTCTTCTCCAGGATGAAGAGGAACCATTGATGAGCACCCTTTGGGTTCGGTCAGTCAGCCAGTTACAAATCCACTGAGTGGTAGCATAGTCAAGACCGCATTTTACCAGCTTCTTTACAAGAATATCATGGGGCACCTTGTCAAATGCCTTGCTGAAATCAAGGTAGGCTACATCCACTGCGTTCCCTTCATCTACCAGGCTTGTAATTCTGTCAAAAAACGAGATCAGGTTAGTCTGACATGACTTATTTTTCAGAAATCCATGCTGACTATTGGTGATCACAGCATTCCTTTCTAGGTGCTCACAGACTGTTTGCTTAATGATCTGCTCCAGAATCTTCCCTGGTATTGATGTCAGACTGACTGGGCGGTAATTATTTGGGTCCTCTCTTTCCCCCTTTTTGAAAATAGGGACAACATTTGCCCTCCTCCAGTCTGCCGGGACTTCGCCTGTTCTCCAGGAATTCTCAAAGATGACTGCCAGTGGTTCTGCGATCACATCTGCCAGTTCTTTTAATACTCTTGGATGCAGTTCATCTGGCCCTGGAGACTTGAATACATCTAGACTAGCCAAGTATTCTTGTACTATCTCCTTAGTTATTCTGGGCTGTGTTTCCTCTGCTGAATCATTTGCTCCAAATTCTTCAGGTCGGGCATTGTTTTCTTTATCGGAGAAGACTGAGGCAAAGAAGGCATTGAGGAGTTCAGCCCTTTCTGTGTCCCCTGTTTGCATTTCACCATCTTCTCCTCTGAGTGAACCCACTGTTTCTTGGTTCTTCCTTTTGCTACAAACATACCCATAAAAGCCTTTTTTGTTGCTTTTAACCTCTCTAGCAAGCCTGAGTTCATTCTGTGCTTTAGCTTTTCTGACTTTGTGTCTACACGTGCTGGCTATTTGTTTGAATTCCTCTTTGGTGGTTTCCCCCCTTTTCCATTTTTTGTACACCTCCTTTTTTAATCTTAACTCAGTTAAAAGTTCTTTAGATAGCCACCCTGGCTTCTTTAGGCACCTTCCATGTTTCCATCTCATTGGTATTGCCTGAAGTTGTGCTTTTACTATCTCCCTCTTAACAAACTCCCAGCCATCATGAACTCCCTTTCCTTTTAGTATTACTGTCCATGGGATCTCACCCAGCACTTCCCTAAGTTTTATGAAGTCGGCTTTCTTAAAGTCAAGAAATTGAGTCCTAGTATGCTTGGCTGCTCCTTTCCGCTCTATAGTAAACTTCAGAAGAGCATGATCACTCACGCCTAATGATCCTTCCACTTCTACCCCACTAACCAGGTCATCAACATTGGTTAGGACCAGATCTAAAATGGCTGTTCCTCTTGTTGCTTCTCCCACTTTCTGGACAATGAAGTTGTCTGCAATAATAATAATAATAATAATAATAATAATTTATTATTTATACCCCGCCCATCTGGCTGGGCCTCCCCAGCCACTCTGGGCGGCTTCCAAAAGAATATTAAAATACTATGATACATCAAACATTAAAGCATCCCTAAACAGGGCTGCCTTCAGATGTCTTCTAAAAGTCTGGTAGTTGTTGTTCTCTTTGACATCTGGTGGGAGGGCATTCCACAGGGAGGGCGCCACTACCGAGAAGGCCCTCTGCCTGGTTCCCTGTAACTTGACTTCTCGCAGTGAGGGAACCGCCAGAAGGCCCTCGGTGCTGGACCTCAGTGTCCGGGTAGAACGATGGGGGTGGAGACGCTCCCTCAGGTATACTGGACCGAGGCCGTTTAGGGCTTTAAAGGTCAGCACCAACACTTTGAATTGTGCTCGGAAACGTACTGGGAGCCAATGTAGGTCTTTCAAGACCGGTGTTATATGGTCTCGGCGGCCGCTCCCTGTCACCAGTCTGGCTGCTGCGTTCTGGATTAGTTGTAGTTTCCGGGTCACCTTCAAAGGTAGCCCCACGTAGAGTGCATTGCAGTAGTCCAAGCGGGAGAGAACCAGAGCATGCACCACTCTGGCGAGGCAGTCCACAGGCAGATAGGGTCTCAGCCTGCGTACCAGATGGAGCTGGTACACAGCTGCCCTGGACACGGATTTAACCTGTGCCTCCATGGACAGCTGTGAGTCCAAAATGACTCCCAGGCTGCACACCTGGTCCTTCAGGGGCACAGGTACCCCATTCAGGACCAGGGAGTCCTCCACACCTGCCCGCCTCCTGTCCCCCAGAAACAGTACTTCTGTCTTGTCAGGATTCAATCTCAATCTGTTAGCCGCCATCCATCCTCCAACCGCCTCCAGACACTCACACAGGACCGTCACCGCCTTCACTGGTTCTGATTTGAAGGCCAGTGAGGAATCTGTTTGACCTTATGCTCTTGGCTGAGTTTGACATCCAACAAATATCCGGGTAATTGAAGTCCCCCATTACTACTATCTCCCTTACTTTTGCATGCTTGGCCATCTGTTCCAGGAAGGCATCATCTATGTCCTCCATTTGGCTTGGGGATCTATAGTAAACTCCCACAATGAGGTCCCTGTTATTCTTCTCTCCCTTAATTTTGACCCAAATGCTCTCACTTTGGCTTTGAGGTTCTAAATCTTGGATCTCTTCACAGGTATAAACATCCCTGACATATAACGCCACTCCTCCTCCTTTCTTGTCTGGTCTGTTTCTCTGAAATAGATTGTATCCCTCCATTATTACATTCCAATCGTGGGACTTAACTCACCAGGTTTCAGTGATGCCTATTATGTCATATTTAGTTTGCTGTACCAAGAGCTCAAGCTCATCTTGTTTATTTCCCATGCTTTGCGCATTAGTGTACAGACATTGAAGTCCATTAATCATTCCCCCGTGTCTCTTATTTAAGGATTTTTTCCTCCCACCACTATGTCTGCGTGCTGTTTGCTCCATTTGGTCTATGACATTTGGATGATCATCTTCATCAATTGATAGACTCCTGCCTTCAGGAGCACTGTCTCCCTCCCCCACATTAGTCACATTAGTCCAGCCATCTGGACCTGCAAGGTAATTGGTATCTCAACTTGCTCTGGCAAATGAATGAGGCAATAATGAAACTTTCAAGTTTGCCTGTGGCTGATTGCCATAGGGTTGGGTTGCCAATATGGTACCCTCCAGATGTTCTTGGACTACAACTCCTATCAAGCCCACTGGGATAGTTGGTAGTCTAAAACGATTGTGGATGTAGTCAAACAATTTCTGAAGGGGATTCCATTGGGTATCCCTGGCATAGAGGAAGTCAGAGGATTTATTTATGAGTGTCGATCAATGAATTTTCCCATGTTATGTTAGTCTCGTTACATTGGTCACAGTTTATTTGCTAGAAAACTTTTTTTTTGCATAGTTGGACTATAAGCTGGACACTTGCCCATGTTAGTTCTTTATGCATACTGCCATGGATTTTTTGGGGGGGAGGGGTTGATTCATACTTCAAAGGAAAACACTTGTTCCAAGTTACAGATAGGTTTTTGAAGTTGTGAAACAGTTACATCTTTTAAAACACAATAAAAATAAAGCATTTAAGCTGCCTGTGGCATATTACTTGATTATTTTTGTAGGGAGCTGTAATATTGTGGTACAGTGTTAACTGGAGTTAAATAATTTTAGCCAAAACACAGAATATTATGTAAAGAAGCTTACAAATGTTACATTGGTCACCATGGAATTACTCTAGTATGGTATTAAAAGTGGGATCCCTTGTGACTGTCCCCAACAGCATCATGAACACAAATCATCATGACAGTGCAATAAAAAGGATGCTGGGAGGGGCTTCATCCTGCCCACTAGTAGGGATGTTTGGTACACATGGCCACCAAGCACACTGATGATTAGCCAGCATGGTGTAGTGGTTAAGAGTGGTGGACTCGTAATCTGGTGAACAGGGTTCGTGTCTCCTCTCCTCCACATGCAGCTGCTGGGTGACCTTGGGCTAGTCACACTTCTCTGAAGTCTCTCAGCCTCACTCACCTCACAGAGTATTTGTTGTGGGGGAGGAAGGGAAAGGAGATTGTGAGCCACTTTGAGACTCCTTAGGGTAGTGATAAAGCGGGATATCCTCCTCCTCCTCCTCCTCCTCCTCCTCCTCCTCCTCTTCTTCTTCCTCTTCTTCTTATTCTCCTTCTCCTTCTTCTCCTCCTCCTCCATGCTAAGCCTCCTTAGATTCACCACCTGCCACATGCCTTCTTTCAAGGTGTATGGATGTGTGGGTGGGGAGGATCATCTGAACATCTACAACCATCCAGCTCTACAGTTCAGTCATGGATGCCTTATCTGAGATTCCTGCATTGCAGGGGGCTGGACTAGATGACTCTTGGGTCCCTTCCAACCCTACTGTTCTATGATTCTATGATGCTGTGATTCTGAAGGGCTCCTGTTTATCAGCTGTGAAGTGTTGAGATGCCATGTCATTATACAGCTAATCATCAAACTGTTGTTTTCCATTTAAAGCATTTTAGGGCTTATTTGGGCCTGGTGAGATGGCCTGGGATTCGGACTCGGAGGCTGAACCTGAGGAATCCCAGCCTGCACAGGAGTCCCCGCCTCCAGAACCAGCTGAGCTGGGGCTGGGGCCTGAGCCTGAAGGGTCCTCCTCACCTGTGCTGGATCCTCAGGTGCAGGCACCAGCTGAGTCTGCTCTGGCCCCTGAGGTGAGGGAGGACCCATTGCCTGCAGGTGCTCCACTCTCAGCCCCGTCAGGGGAAGGTGAGGTTGCCTCTGGGTCCAGTAACCCTCCATCCTCTCCTGAGCTGCAGAGGCTCAGGGCAGAGAGGTGGAGGGAACTAAGTTCCCACAGGAGGAAGGAGTGCTCAACTCCAGGCCAGGAGAGGCGAGTCAACTGTGGACCGGGGCCACCCTGTGCTTCGGGGCAGATCAAAGCCAGCCAGCCCCAGTCCCAGGTTATGGGAGCAACATTGTTGGTAACCTCTTCCTGCCTGCACCCTGTCCTGCTCTTCTGCCAGAGTTCCTGACCTCGCCAGACTCCATGCCTTGGAGCCCGCTTCAGCTTTGACGGACAGCCTCCATACCGCACCCTCGACCTCGGACTGGACTTGGACCTCACCGCATGGTTAACCCTCGGGACCAGCACACCTAGTTTGTATTTTGTGTATGTGTGTGTGTGAAATCCTGTGGCAAGGCTAGTTAACTGAGTGGTTTCTATGGCAACCTCATGGGCCGTGCCTGAAGCAGAGACCGAGAAGATCAAACAAAGGGAGGCAAGCAAATTGCAGAGGACCAGAGTGTGCTAAGTCTGGAAACATGAGATGTCCAAGAGAGAAGCGTCCAAAGTGATACTAATGAAGAGAAAGGACTCAACAGCTTCTGCCCTCAAAAAAATGAGGGTACGGATATTTTAACAACCCGGCAGGAAATGAGGAAAGCAAATAAAGTAGCTTTTAAAAAAAGTGCTCAGGGAAAATAACTATCAACGTGTTACCAAACTCACAACCTGTGTTGTTTCACTGAACAGTCTCCCCATGAAATTGCAAGTACTGAATGTTCTCAAGGGCACAGAGAACCATACACGTCATTTTGACACCTCACAAAGGACATTTATGTATGTTCTGTTTTCTAACAATGCAGAAAAGGACAAGAATAAGCAGAGGAGAAGAAGAAGAGTTTGGATTTGATATTCTGCATCATCACTACCCTAAGGAGTCTCAAAGTGGCTAACAATCTCCTTTCCCTTCCTCCCCCACAACAAACACTCTGTGAGGTGAGTGGGGCTGAGAGACTTCAGAGAAGTGTAACTGGCCCAAGGTCACCCAGCAGCTGCATGTGGAGGCGTGGGGACGCGAACCCAGTTCACCAGATTACGAGTCTACCGCTCTTAACCACTATACCACACCGGCTCTCTGATGGATGAATCTGTCAATTCAGTCTTCTCTCTTTCTCGTTTTCTCCAGTCCGCTTCCACATCAGGCATTTAAAGCACTTTATCAGTATAAACATAATAAGATGCCTTGCTGGATCAGGCAAATGGCTCATCTACTGCAATGCGCTCTACATGGGGCTACCTTTGAAGGTGACCCGGAAACTGCAATTAATCCAGAATGCAGCAGCTAGACTGGTGACTGGGAGTGGCCACTGGGACCACATAACACCGGTCCTGAGAGATCTGCATTGGCTCCCAGTACGTTTCAGAGCACAATTCAAACTGTTGGTGCTGACCTTTAAAGCCCTAAACAGCCTCAGTCCAGTATACCTGAAGGAGCGTCTCCAACCGCATTGTTCATCCCGGACACTGAGGTCCAGTGCCAAGGGCCTTCTGGCGGTTCCCTCCCTGCAAGAAGCCAAGTTACAGGGAACCAGGCAGAGGGCCTGCTCGGTAGTGGCACCCGCCCTGTGGAACGCCCTCCCACCAGATGTGAAGGAAATAAGCAGCTATCTTATCTTTAAAAGACATGTGAAGACAGCCCTGTTTAGGGAAGTTTTTAATATTTAATGCTGTATTGTTTTTAACACTCGATTGGGAGCCACCGAGAGTGGCTGGGGAAACTCAGCCAGATGGTAAAAGGCAAAGGTAAAGGGACCCCTGACCATTAGGTCCAGTCGTGGACGACTCTGGGGTTGCGGCGCTCATCTCGCTTTATTGGCCGAGGGAGCCGGCATACAGCTTCCGGGTCATGTGGCCGGCATGACTAAGCCACTTCTGGCGAACCAGAGCAGCGCATGGAAACGCCATTTACCTTCCTGCCGGAGTGGTACTTATTTATCTACTTTCACTTTGATGTGCTTTTGAACTGCTAGGTTGGCAGGAGCAGGGACCGAGCAATGGGAGCTCACCCCGTCATGGGGATTCAAACCACCAACCTTCTGATCGACAAGTCCTAGGCTCTGTGGTTTAACCCACAACGCCACCCATGTCCCAGATGGGCAGGGTATAAATAAATATTATAAATATTATAAATATTATAAATAAATATTATAAATATTATAGTGTAGCGTCTGGTTCTCGTGCATGCCAACTACATGCTTGTGGGAAACCTACAAGCATTAATGTCAGACACTCTCTCCCCTCCGCTGAGAGAGCCAGTGTGGTGTAGTGGTTAAGAGCAGTAGTCTCCTAATCTGGGGAACCGGGATTCCTCCGCTCCTCCGCATGCAGCTGCTGGGTGACCTTGGTCTAGTCACACTTCTCTGAAGTCTCTCAGCCCCACTCAACTCACAGAGTGTTTGTTGTGGGGGAGGAAGGGAAAGGAGAATGTTAGCCGCTTTGAGACTCCTGAAGGGGAGTGAAAGGCAGGATATCAAATCCAAACTCTTCTTCTTCTCTTCTTTCAAGCAGCTGGTATTTTGAAGCAAACTTGCCTCTGACCATCACAACAGTCATGGTTCCCCCACCCAAAGAATCCTGGGAAGTGTAGTTTTTTAAGGGTGCTAAGAGTTGCTACAGCTACAATTCATAAAGTATTTTACCAGTCAATCCCTCTTGCCAGGGACCTCTGCTGCACACCCTCACTCACTGATTTTTCCTGATTGTGGTGTATCCTGAAAGTGGGATCTTGGAACTCTTGCTTGGCTGGTTGCAGAAATGGAGAGAGGTATGTGTGCATATATAACCCCCTGACCTTTGTGGGGTTGAAATGTAATCTATTGTGGCACATTCTGGGGGGGGGGGAAATGTTGAAAATAACTTTTTTCTTTAAAAAAACCAAAGCTTTCCTTCTAGGAATTCTAGGTGCCGAAATACCAACAGATTAGAAAATACTATTTATGTACATGACCGCTGTTGCTGGGATGTTACTAGCCCAAAGATGGAAAGAAGACGGAGTCCTTACCAGAGAAGAATGGCAGGTTAAGTTGATGGACTTTGCCAAAATGGCAAAAATGACTGGAAGAATCAGAAATCAGAAAGACCAAAACTTTAATAAGGAATGGGGAAAATATATAATTTGCCTTAAAAATCATTGTAAGCAATGAAAATTCTGAGTAGGATTGGAATAATACTTGTAGGTTAACGTTGAATTATGGTTGTAATGGAGACTTAATAGATTTGGATTAAAAGAGAAGATGCAGGAGGAAAAAGTTAACTAAGGACCCACAAAGGGGAGGAGGGAAGTCCAGAGGAATCCACGGAATTCTCTTTTTATTTTGGTTGTTTGACAGTTGTTTGTAAATTTCAAAATTTGAAAATATATATTATTAATTTTTTTAAAAAAAAGAAGAGATGAAATCTAATGTACAAAAGGAAGAGACACACCTATTGCTTCACTGACTTCTGCCCCGCCTTGCCCAGGGCTGAAATGTGCCCCTGGAGAAGCTACCTACATTGGAAGGTAGCCTTTGGGATGAACAAAGTTTCCCACCCCTGCTGAATTGGAGGCAGAAATCATGAAGATAAAGTGTTGCTGGGGTCCTTTGCCAACAGGACTTAAGTCTGAGTATATGTTACAGAAAGATCTTGACAGCGCAGCCAAGCATTGTAGGATAATATTGATGTTTTATGTGCCCATGTGCAGAGCCACCATTTTAGTTGAGCTTCCATCTGATTGTAGATTTTCTTGTTTTCCAGTAGTTACTTCATTAGCTCTCCCTAGATACATCTCTCTTGCTTTATTATGTTCATCTTACGGCACATGTTTCTCTCCCCTGTGGCCTTTGTATTTCATTCCTAGCAAACGTCATCGTTGGCATTTTGCTTCTCTTCAAAAGACAGACGCTATCAACGTGACAGTAAATTAGATAAGATGCCTAATTAGCATACTTTATTCATACTTATCCCAATTGCAATTATACATAATTTGCAATTATTCACATGCTTGGATTTTTATAAAGTGCAAGAATATATAGTGTCCTCAAGTGGGTAATATTAGCAGTGGCAAATGTATAAAGATTTGTTTTCCTTCGTTTGTATTTATATTCCCCCATGAGGAAAGGTTGCAGTGTCTGGGACTTCTTAGTTTAGAGAAAAGGCAAATAAGAAGTGAAATGACAGAAGTTTATAAATTGATCCCTGGCATACAGAAAGTGGATAGAGAAAAGCGCTCTCTCTCTCTCTCTCTCTCTCTCTCTCTCTCTCTCTCTCAGGTCACAAGAACTCATAAAGGTAAAGGGACGCCTGACCATTAAGTCCAGTCGTGACCGACTCTGGGGTTGTGGCGCTCATCTCACTTTATTGGCCGAAGGAGCTGGCGTACAGCTTCCGGGTCATGTGGCCAGCATGACTAAGCCACTTCTGGCGAATCAGAGCAGCGCACGGTGTTTCCGCCGGAGTGGTACCTATTTATCTACTTGCACTTTGACGTGCTTTTGAACTGCTAGGCTGGCAGGAGCAGGGACCGAGCAATGGGAGCTCACCCTGTCATGGGGATTTGAACCGCCAAGCTTCTGATCAGCAAGTCCTAGGCTCTGTGGTTTAACCCAGAGGTCCACCCGCATAAAGCTGAATGTTGGAAGATTCAGGACAGATAAAAGAAATAGTTAAACTATGGAACTCATTCCCACAAGAGACAATGATGGGCCCCAGTGATGGTACTGTTAAGTGTTGCTGGGGATTGTAACTCTGTGCTCAGAGGGAAATAATGTGTTTCAATGAGGGTTTGGGGGGGTTGGTGTTAAAATCAAGCAGTGTATACATTTTATGAAGTACAGTTGTACCTCTGGATACGAATGGGATCCGTTCCGGAGCCCCGTTTTGCATCCAGAAGTGAACACAACCTGTGTCTCCAATGGGTCTGCGCGTGTGCGTGTCACTATTTGCTACTTCCACACATTCGTGTGACGTCATTTTGGCCCTCTGCGCATGCACGAGCGGCAAAACCCGGAAGTAACGCACTTCGTTACTTCCGGGTCGCCGCAGCACGCAACCCGAAAATCCTCATCCCGAAGCTACTTCAACCCGAGGAATGACTGTAAAATAAATCAATGTGCTTTAAAGGTGTAGTGTATGTACATCCTTAAAGCACTTGACTTCCCCAAAGAATGTTGGGAACTGTAGTTTCTCTATCACAGAACTACAATTCACAGAACCCTTTAAAGAACTACTGTCCCCAGGATTCTTTGGGGAATGTTGTATGCTTTGTTGTATGTGCATAGGATGTGCTTTAAATGTATGGTTTAGATCTGCCCACAGTTGGTACATTCATAGCTTTTTTTCAGACATTCTGACAAATGCTCTTTTAGTGAGGCTACCTGCCAGGAATGTGAACAAACCTGCTCACCCTTCTATGGTCATTTAGATCAGCATCTGAATTGTGGAGAGCTCATATTAGTTCCAGGGTTTCCTTCAGCATGTGCCAAAATCCAATTGTTGTCCCCATGTGCCACAATAATATTGGGATGGTGCTTCCATAGAGAGCTGATGGGTTTTGATGTGGGATACTCAGATTCAAATCCCTGCTCAGATGCAGTTATTTGAAGTACAAAAGCTCCGGCTGGGGTCAACCCTGAGGAAGCGGCCCTTTTGCAGTGAGTGCCCACACGTGGAGAAGACCACCACAGTACAAGCTGTGACTGGTATGACCCACACTGTGTTTGGGGAAAAACACTAACAAGAACCTTTGTGTAGTGTTCTCGTCATTGTGCACTTACCAGAGTCTATCAAAATCCATTAACAGCAGAGGTCATTGTAAGAAGAAAGGGGAGAAAGCCTTTGAATGTCAATCTGGAGATTCATTAATGCAGCGAAAATTAGTCACATAATGCACATCCGGCTCACAATGGGAGCAATTAATCATTAGAACCACAGCTGCACCATACATACCCAGAAGCACACATCAGACACGGGAAGCTGCCTTATAGCACACCAGAGTGTTGGTTCATCTAGCCCAGTATGGTATGCTTGGACTGGCAGCAACCAACCAAGTCAAGATCTTTCCCATCACTCACTTGCTGGCCCTTGCTTCTGCATGTGTCTGGGGCTCCCTGGCTGCCTTCTGCTTTTGGATGCAGTTGTGGATATCCATAGCTAAACAAATAGAAACAGCTCTACTTCTTTGCTTTCTCTCTCTAGCAACCTTATATCTTCCACTGGATTGACTACCTCGTTCACCCTAGATTTTGTATGGGATAACCATCTTTTCACAATGGTGATAGATGGGTATAAATCATTTTGATGCAGATCTGCCCTATTTATCTCCCTCTCCTGGGATGGGGGCTGGATGCACTGGCAATCGCCTCGTTCCTTGAGGTTAATGCTGGGTTCTTCCAGGTTGGAGTCCAGAGGGTGAAGTTTCAACTTCAGTGTCCAGGGCTGGAGTCGGTTCCAAACGTTGGCCTGAATCCTGTGTTCTAGGCGTCTGTTTCTCAGTGGCGGAGCTAGCCACTCGGGCGCCTGGTGCGGCGCACATGCCCTGCGCCCAGGGGTTGGGGCGAGCCGGGGATGGAGGTGGGGTGAGCAAGGCACGGTGCGCTGCACAGAGCCTCGCACGTCGTGGAGGATCTCGCTCAGGCAGAGCCGCTCCTGGCACGCGCGGTGGCGGCGCGAGCAAATCCTGCGCGGAAGAGCACGAAGGGCAGCGCGCACGGCGGGCGTGAGTGTGCCGAGCCTCTGCTGCCCACGCACACACAGACCCTGCGCGCCCCCGGGAGGAACCGGCTGCGCCCTCGCTGCCTTCTCCACCTCCTACTCCTTGCGCGGCTCCGGCTCGGCGAAGAGGTCCCGGGCGAAGGTCTCCAGCAGCGCCCACGGCGCCAGATCACCCTCGCGCGCGCTGCCCACCAGCAGCAGCCACGCGCGCGCGATCCATCAGCGGCTGGAACTCGTGCAGCAGCAGCGGAGCCTCCATGGAGCCGGCTCACTGAGGGGCAGGCAGCTGAGGGGAAGGCGGCGGGTAGACACAAGCCCCAAGCTGCCATTTTGCGCGCTGCCCACGCGCCCAAGCTACCACCCGGCATTTGGTCACCCCCCCCCCCAATGGTGACACCCGGGGCAGCCCGCACCCCTGCACCCTCCTTCCTATGCCACTGAGGAAACTTGCTCAGAGGAGATCAAGTTTTGGTGTTCTGCACTGATTATGGCATTGGGTTCCTCTCGTTGGTTGTAGGTTAAAAGTAATTTGATCTTATCTTGAAGATTTTTTATGCTCTGATTTGTCTATTTCATTTGTTTCCATCCTCTTGGCCCTGATATTCCTCCAGAAACCGTAGGACGGGTGCATTTGGGTTGGCAGCTGGTATACTGAAGGGCAGAGGCTGAGCAATCTCATATAGAAAAATCCTTGTGTCTTTCTTTTAACCTTCAGCCCATCAAACCAGCAGCACTGAATTCCTGTTGTCGCCCCAAAATGATTTTTTCCCTACCATTTCCCTGAGAACCTTCTCAACCTCCTCAACTGATCAGAAAAAGGCACAACAACATCTTGGTTTGTATTATCATTGTATTTCTAGGGTTTCCAAACATTGTAGCAATTGCAGAAGTGGCATCATTAGATCAGAACAAGCAGCATTCATCTAAGATGCCTGCTGGGCCCAGGAAAGCTCTGCAGGAAGACAGCCCTGGTCTGGCAACCGCTCTCCATAGAAGCAGCTCAGTGATACTCTAAACTTCTTTCTAACTAGCTGGGTGTGTGGATGTGGGTGCACATTAAATACATATAAATACATTTAGGTTTTTATGTCATCCAGCTGCACAGAAGGTTAACTCTTTCTGATACAGTGATGGTGGTGGAGGAGGATGAGGGGGGGAAAGCTTGCCAAGGAAAAACTTGCTTTGCCATCTCTCTCGCTACTTCCTGAAAGTGGCCAGATGGTCACATAATTAGCTGGCTACCAGGGCAATATGGCCACCTGCTAAACAAGATTGTGTGCTGCCAGTGTACATTTGCTATGACCATCAGAGCAAAAGAAGCTCTGTGTTTCAATTGCTACAGGAGCCCTTTGGAAACATTCTAGAGATGCAGCTTTCCCAGGAGGGTAGCAGTTGTGTGGGCTTTGCTGTTCTCTGTTGTGCTCCCTTGCCAGTTTTGTTTCTTTGCTGTTGAAAGGCTGTCATGCAAATCACTCCCTCTCCATGACCACATTTAACAAGATCTCTATCAAAAGAGAGCTAAGTGGTCTCTTTGGGAATTAATTATGGAACTTACCTGAATTGATGTACTCCCTGCAATATGGCACCAGTAAAACGTTCCAGTCCATGCTGGGCTTCCAGGAGCCTTCAAAGCTGACGTACCAGCATCAACAGCTTCACAGCTCCATGAACTGTTTTCACATATGTCCCACTAGGTTTTGGAAACAGACATTATGCAATCATTATGTTTCTTAAAAATGGGTTTTGATCTAGCACAGACAGTGTTCCCCAAGTTTTCAGAACAAATATGCTAAATACAACCCCAAATACAAACAAGGAAGAATGCAAATCAGATGTATGTTTGCAAGGCTCATGATACCTAATGGAATTGTGGCTTCTGGAATTCATTTCCAGGTTTTATGTATGTTGTGGGTCAGGGGTTGGGAAGTTTTGGCTTTAGAAATGTTTCCTTTCATGATATAATAGTTCTTCCCCTTGATGCACCCTGTTTCTTTTTCCTTCTTTTCCTCATTCCTTAAAAATATGATGGGTTATGTGTTACAGATGCCCTGTTGGCAGCGTAGATAAATGCAGCTAGGAAGCCAAATCATGTGCAACACTGACTCTTTTCTTGAAATTAGAACAATGCCCAAACACTTGTTAAAATATTCAAAAGCTTTTGCTCAGAGAACATATAGCTAAAGAAGAATATATGCAAAGTATTTACATTCATGTGCTAATATAATCATGGGCTTAGTTTTACTTAGTTGAAGAGGGCACCTTCTTCCTCTCTCTCTCTCTCTCTCTTTCCAGGACTTGCACTCAGCCTTCTGTCCATGACCCAGCTTGGCCATGCAGTTCCTTCTGAGATGTTTCCACTTTCTCCTTCCAGCTCACTTCTCCTTCCTGTTTCTTTGGGAAAACATCAATTTCTGTACTTCTTTGTGCCACATACGTTCACACAGAAACATTAGCTCTCCTCTCCTCTATCATGTTTAGACAGAGACTTATCTAATACTGTCTCTTCTTCCATGTTCATGGAGATGCAGCCAGTACAGTCAAATCACTCACACCCAAAACAAAACGGAGAATGTTAAAAAAGGAAGACCCATCCACATTTTTTCACACAAACACTGGAAAATTGAGCTCAAAATAGGTCATTTTTCTCTGCCTGCTTCCTAGCTGGTGCTGGTGAGAAGATACTGTCCTCAAAAAGGGACACCTGTGGCACAAGATAAAGGTCACAACATTATGATGGAATATTGGGAAAAATTATGGAAAACTGATTTAAAATTTACAGATTGCTCCCTATTGAAGGAGAATTACATGAAGATGATGTATAGATAGTACACAACACCTGTGCAGATAGGGAAAATGTACAAAACTAATTCAAATATATGTTGGAAGTGTAAGGAAAAGGAAGGGATATTTTATCATATGTGGTGGGATTGTAATGTAATTTTTAAAAACTGGGAAATGCTATACAATGAATTGAAGAAAATGTTCTATTTAATGGCCGCAAGAGTTCTGGTAGCACAAGGATGGAAGACTGAAGAAACCCCAACTAAAGAATCATGGCAAGAAAGATTGATGGACTATGCAGAACTGGCAAAACTGACATATAAGCTACAGGACAAGGATAACTGTGACTTTAAGGATGAATGGGAACCCTTTACAAAGTATCTGAAGATGCAACAAAGTGAACTGGACTCCTTGGCAGGTTTTGAATAAACATTCACAAACTTTGTATTGATAATAATCACTTAAATAGTTTGAGGATCTATACAACTTTGTAACATGCAGAAAACAGCATTCTTAGAGAAACCAAAGACTGGAACTGAGGGAAGCCGGGGGGTGGGGCGGGGGGGGGTTGTGGGGGTGGAGGAAAAATGGGGGGGGGGACAAGGATGATACGTTTTTTGGATAATATGTCTTGTTTTAATTTTGAATAATTTTTTTTTTTTTTTAAGGGACACCTGCTTCCATTTGTAAGACAGTGACGAGAGCTCCCTGGTAGCCAACATCCAGATGCTGTTGGATTCCAACTCCCATCATCACCGGACAACCTGGCCAATCATCAGGGACGATTGGAGTTGGGCAGGGCCAGCCCAAGACATTTTGACGCTTGAGGCAAAACAGAAAATGGCATCTCTTCGGCCTCTGCCCCCTGCTGCCACCGCCTCAGTAGACCACAGGTGGCCTGGGGAAGGCTTGGTACACTGAAGGTGGCAGGGGAAGAAAAAGGAGGCCAGAGAGGAGCAGATGGCAGTGTGCAGGTGACAAATGCAGGAGGCAGCATGTGGAGCATATCTGGGTCCCCTGGATCTCCCAGTTGTCCCCATCCTGTCACCTGAGGCAACTGCCTCACTGAGACTCATGGTTGGGCTGGGTCTGGAGTTGGGAGTCCACTGACATCTGGAGGGTGGCAATGAAATAATTCCAGTGTCCTGGAAGAAGCAAAGATCACCAGTGTCAAAGCAATCATTCTTCAACATCAACTTCGTTGGGCTGGTCATGTTGTTCAGATGCCTGATTATTGTCTTCCAAAGCAACTACTCTATTCCAAACTTAAAAATGAAAAGCGTAATGCTGGTGGTCAACAAAAGAGGTTTAAAGACCCTGTCAGGGCAAATCTACAAAAATGTAATTTAAACACCAACAATGGGTAAACACTGACTTGCGAGCGCTCCAACTGAAGAACAGCCTTTAAGAGTTTGGATTTGATATCCCACTTTATCACTACCCTAAGGAGTCTCAAAGTGGCTAACATTCTCCTTTCCCTTCCTCCCCACAACAAACACTCTGTGAGGTGAGTGGGGCTGAGAGACTTCAAGGAAGTGTGACTGGCCCAAGGTCACCCAGCAGCTGCATGTGGAGGAGCGGAGACGTGAACCCGGTTCCCCAGATTACCAAAGGTGTCATGGGCTTTGAAGACGCTTGAATTCAGATCAAAAGGGAGAAACGTGCTATGAGGAAGGCACGCTTGACAAACCCTCACCATGATCAATTCCCACCTGGAAACCTATGTCCCCACTGTGGAAGGACGTGTGGATCCAAAATAGGCCTCCAGGGTGACTTACAGACTCACTGTTAAGACCATGTTCATGGAAAACAATCTTACTTGGCTACGAGGGATCGCCAGAGAGCCATGTTAGCTTCCCCTCATAGTTTTAACATGTCTCTAATGTGTCAGTGGGATGTGTTTAATGTAAGAAATAAGAGCTTCTCAGGGATGGTGGGTTTTGATGCCTATTAGCTTGGTGCACCAGATTTAATACTGACTGAGCAATTTACAGATAATAATAATAATAATAATAATAATAATAATAATAATAATAATAATAATTTATTTATACCCCGCCCTCCCCAGCCAAGGCCGGGCTCAGAGCAGCTTACAAGCAATAATAAAAACAAGATGAATGATTACAACTTAAAAACAAAAATAAAATACAACATTAAAATAATGGAACATTAAAATATTAAAATGTAGCCTCATCGCAGAAGGAGAAGGAAAAGAAAGAAAAAGAGAGAGGGAGGGAGGGAATCAAATTGGCTCCAAGCCAAAGGCCAGGCGGAACAACTCTGTCTTACAGGCGCTGCAGAAAGAAATCAGATCCTGCAGGGCCCTGGTCTCATGAGACAGAGCGTCCCACCAGGCTGGAGCCAGTGTTGAAAAGGCCCTGGCTCTGGTTGAAGCCAATCTAACTTCCTTAGGGCCTGGGACCACTAGGGTGTTGTTATTTATGGACCAAATACTATTTTTGAGCTCCTGCTTCAGGTTTTCTTCCCCATTTTGTTTCTTCCTTATTTCCTGATGAGCTCCCTCCTTGTCTTGTACCTGCAACGGGGAGCCAGGAATAGCTAAGGTTTTCCATGAGTGTCTATACTTAACAGTGAAGGTGACTCAGCTGTTGTGCGATGTGTGAAATACTCTCTGGTATTCTGCTAAAGTTCAGAGAACAGACAGAAAATCCCTTTCCAGGCTACATCCACTCGTCCTACACCTTAGTTACACCTTTAGATACTGCCATTACCCTATGCATTTTTCATCTTGTCCTTGGCTAAAATCAATTAAGGGGTGTAAATTTGTTCTGCCACCTCACACAAGGAGGAGGAAGAGGAAAAGCAGGGGGAACTTGATAATGCCAGACTAATTCACAGTCATTACTGTCCCCAGCAGCAGGATGTCCGGGAATCATTATAACTTGTGACTGACCCTCCCTGCAGGTAGCATTCCAAAGGAACAAAATTAATGTTGGTTTTAGGGGCTCATTGGTCCTGCTTCTCCTCTTTAGTATTTTTTTGCCAGGCACGAAAGCGTCCTTGAATCACTGGTGTCAACTCCGGGGGCCCTGGGGGCCCAGGCACCCACATTTTTTTTTTGCTGTGGGTGCCTAGTCTCCGCCCCTGCCACCGCTGCACACCATCGCCTTACGTCTGGCACTCCAGCACTGCAGTGGCAACTGGACTGGGGCCTGCACCTGTACTGTGGGGCCTCTGGAGCACATCTGTGGCTGCAGCAGGCCTCAAAAGAGGCCCTGAGGTAGAGGCCCTGGCCTAATCATCACCACAGTACTGATCATGGCGTCACATAGTGCCAACATCATGACATGTGGTGTGGAGTGCACAAGATGTGGGTGTGCTTGCCTTGAATTCTGCTAATGCCTTTTCCTTGTCTAAATGGTGTGTGTGCATATATATTGCTCCACCTGCTTTTCCTTCTGGCCCTGCCCATCACTGGACCTTGAAAAGTTGTTCAGAAGTGAATGTGGCCCCCAGGCTGAAAAGAGTTCCCCACCCCTTCTGGAGGCCAAACTACATGATACACATAAGTGCATTTTATCTCTTCTTCAACACTGGAAAAGAGATGTTTGAGAGCTTTACAGGACGATGTGGGTAAGGGCTGTGTAATCCCTTTTTTCTGATATTTCTGCTCCGCATTATCCTCACAAGCGGGCTTTTTTCTCCAATGGAAATAATGAAAAACTGCTCATGATAGTGACTCTGAGCAGGGAAATGGCTGGAAGGGAAAGGATGAAGCAGCTCCTCCTTCCTGTTTGACACACAGAGAGAAATTCATAACCTCAGAGGTGGTTTTCAGTTGCAAGGAACAAAAGTCTCCTTCTTTGGAGGTCTTTAAGCAGAGGTTTGGGGACGCAGGTGGCGCTGTGGGTTAAAGCCTCAGCGCCTAGGACTTGCCGATCGAAAGGTCGGCGGTTCGAATCCCTGCGGCGGGGTGCGCTCCCGCTGCTCGGTCCCAGCGCCTGCCAACCTAGCAGTTCGAAAGCACCTCCGGGTGCAAGTAGATAAATAGGGACCGCTTACCAGCGGGAAGGTAAACGGCGTTTCCGTGTGCAGCTCTGGCTCACCAGAGCAGCGATGTCACGCTGGCCACGTGACCCGGAAGTGTCTTCGGACAGCGCTGGCCCCTGGCCTCTTAAGTGAGATGGGCGCACAACCCCAGAGTCTGTCAAGACTGGCCCGTACGGGCAGGGGTACCTTTACCTTTTTAAGCAGAGGTTTGACGACCATATGTCAGGAGTGCTCTGATGGTGTTTCCTGCTTGGCAGGGGGTTGGACTCGATGGCCCTTGTGGTCTCTTCCAACTCTATGATTCTATGATTCTATGAAAAGCACTGGGTACATACGCATCAGCAGCTGTTTTCAAGTCTCATTCTTTATTTCGCTGGACAGACCAGAGAGAGGGCAGGGATGTCTCTACCTGATACACATCATCACCTGATTCGTTTCTCCAGGCCAAAATCCAGTTCACAGCAGCCGTCATCTGTGCATGCACAACCGCTGCCTGAAATGCATTGCCCATGCCTCAGCTTCACCACTAATCAGATGAAAGCTGCTTTGAGGAACAGTACATCAAACAGCACCATTTCTCAAGAAGCTAAAGGACACTTAGGTATGGCAGTTAATGTCCTTTGTATTTAGCTTCAAGCACCAGATATGGGAGCAAGCCAGAAAAGCCGTAATGTGCACACAATGGGGGGGGACGGGGACTCGTATGTGTCTGGTTTTAGTGTTATGTCCCTTTGCATATTCTATGTTTGTATACCACAAAGAGACTTTTAAATATTAAGCAATGCTACCATTCAATGAATCAAATGGCCGTGGGCTTAAATATGCCACAACTCCACACTGCTCCACACACAAAAGCACTTTGCTGCTCCTCTCCTGATGTGTCTATATGCAGAAATATTTATTAGATATTAAACATCTAATTAAGAGGACCGGGAAGCAGTCGCTGTCAAAGGTCTCAGCCCATGGGCATAGCCAAGGGGTTGCAAGGCAGGGAAGCTGCCCCCCATCAATAAAAATCAATAAAAATGCATAGCTGAGTTTCTACCCCCCCCCCAACAAAAGACCTGCGCCTCCCCAATAAAATCCTGGCTATGCCCATGTCTCTGCCTGACACCCAGCTGTGTTCCCAGGGGAACTGAAGGAGGCAGTGGTGCGCCCGCTCTTAAAGAAAACATCATTAGATCCTTTAGATCTATCCAATTACCGCCCGATTTCGAATCTTCCGTTCCTGGGTAAGGTAATTGAGAGAGTGGTTGCTGAACAAGTTGGTGGGTTTCTGGATGAAACATCAGCTCTGGATCCATTCCAGTCCGGCTTCCGCGCTGGTCATGGGACCGAGACGGCTCTGGTTGCCCTAACAGATGATCTTCGTAGACAGCTGGATCGAGGCAGGTCGGGGCTGCTGATTCTACTAGATCTGTCAGCAGCTTTCGATGTGGTCGATCACAAACTCCTGGACCACCGCCTTGTCGACGTGGGGATCCAGGGCACAGTCCTTCAATGACTGCGCTCGTTTCTCTCTGGTCGGGGACAGAGTGTGGCACTTGGGGGGGAATTGTCATCGCGCCACTCCTTGGTGTGTGGAGTACCTCAGGGTGCGATACTCTCCCCGATGCTTTTCAACATCTTTATGCGCCCCCTTGCCCAGCTTGTCCGGAGTTTTGGACTGGGTTGCCATCAGTATGCTGATGACACCCAACTCTATCTGTTGATGGATGGCCATCCTGACTCGGCCCCAGACACACTGACCAGATGTTTGGAAGCTGTGGCTAGATGATTACGTGGGAGCCGGCTGAAGCTAAATCCTTCGAAGACAGAGGTCCTGTGGCTGGGACGGGACGATATGGGATTGGGGGGGGGCAACTCCCATCTCTTGTGGGGGCGCAATTAGTGCCAGCACCGTCCGTTAAGAGTTTGGGTGTAATCTTCAACACCTCCCTCTCCATGGAGGCGCAGATTGCAGCTATAACAAAGGCGGCATTTTTCCATCTCCGCCAAGCTAAGCAGTTGGCTCCTTACCTCTCTCGCCCTGACCTAGCCACTGTGATCCACGCGACGGTCACCTCCAGACTGGATTATTGTAACTTGCTCTACGTGGGGCTGCCCTTGAGACTGACCCAGAAACTCCAGCGGGTGCAGAATGCTGCAGCGAGACTCCTTTCAGGGTCTTCGCTGCGAGATCACATTCACCCGGTGCTATACCAGCTGCAGTGGCTCCCGGTGGAGTACAGGATCAGGTTTAAAATGCTGGTTTTAACCTTTAAAGCCCTATACGGCCTAGGACCCTCGTACCTACAGGACCACCTCTCCTGGTATGTCCCACAGAAAAACATCTTGAAGGTCCCAGGCCACAGAGAGGTTAGGCTGGCCTCAACTAGAGCCAGGGCTTTTTCAGCTGTGGCTCCGATCTGGTGGAACACTCTGTCACAAGAGACTAGGGCCCTGCAGGACTTGACATCTTTCCACAGGGCCTGCAAGACAGAGCTGTTCCACCAGGCCTTTGGCCAGGGCACAGCCTGACTCACTCCCTCAGCAATCTTCGCGGAGCTCTGGCCCAATGGTTGCCAGTGGCTTGATCTGAATTAATTTTATAATGAATGATTTTAGAGTGTTGTGTTGTGTTGTATTTTTGTACTGTTTTATTGTTGTTAGCCGCCCTGAGCCCGGCTTCGGCTGGGGAGGGCGGGATATAAATAAAATTTATTATTATTATTATTCAACAATGTGTTCAGTGCACTCTGGCCTCATGTCTTTTTCTTTTTCTTTTTCTTTTTTTTGCACAGCCCACATGTTATCCTCAATCTGCACCCATTACAAAATTTTCTCCAGTTTAGTGCGCTTCAGCTCAGTCCTGTTTCACTGCGAAAAAGATAAGGAAATGCAGGCGGGGGTTGGGGTTGGCATTGCCTCCCCCTGGTGTGGCTGACTGAAAGCGCAAGGGGGGCCGTACCTGCATTGGGTTTGGATCTGTACTTGCTGATGTCATCAGTGGACACACTTACATGGGCAATACCACTTCCTCTTTTCATTCTTGCAGCTACATGTTGTTGTTGCTATATTCATCAACTTCAGTTTTATACATTTTAGTAATTTTACAACCATTTTAACATTTCAAAACTCGACTTCCTTCTCCCTCTTTCTGCGGTTCCTTAAATTTATTTTTAATATTTTCTGCATATCCAAATTAACTTAATCTGCTCATTTATTCATCTACTTTAAATATATACTCTTATAAAACTGCAGGTTACTACAATAATCCTGCCCGTGTTCTTATCCGTTTACAGTTTATTTGTAAATATTCAATAAACCATTTCCATTCTTTTATATAAAAAAAGTTTGTTATCTTGATTTCTTTTTTCCTTCTTCCAGTAAATGCAGTAGCTACATTTTGATTTCCAGTGCCCTTAGGCAGCGGTCATGATAACTGCTTGGAAATGGCTGGTGCTCCAGTTAACATTGGCATTGCCCACTGCACCTTCCATTGCACCTTCCAGTCCAAAGTAGGGTCAGGGAAGGGTGTTGGGATGGACAGGTGAGCTAGACCAGAGTCTGGTGATGCAGTGCCTCAGAATTCCGCCAGAGAGCTGGAGCCTCTCTCTGATTGGCTACCCAGGCAGAAGGAGAAGAGAAGCATTTTGGGAAGGAGAATACAGTGGTGCCTCGCAAGACGAAATCAATTCGTTCCGCGAGTCTCTTCGTCTTGAGTTTTTTTCGTCTTGCGAAGCACGCCTATTAGCGGCTTAGCGGATTAGCGCTATTAGCGGCTTAGCGGCTATTAGCGGCTTAGCGGCTTAGAAAAAGGGGGGGGGAAGGAAAAAACTCACAAGAACTCACAAGACGTTTTCGTCTTGTGAAGCAAGCCCATAGGGAAATTCGTCTTCCGAAGCACCTCAAAAACGGAAAACTCTTTCGTCTAGCGAGTTTTTCGTCTTGCGAGGCATTTGTCTTGCGGGGCACCACTGTAAAAGGAGCAATTTCTGGTGGAGAGAATTGGATAGGTCTTGATTTGAGATGGGAGATAAGGATTAGAATGGAGTTTGAGGGAGAATTCGTTCTGATTGGAACTGGAACATCCGCTCTGGGCATGCTGTCTAGTCTTTGTTCCATTCTTTGTCTGATCATTTTCTTGTTTATTCTATTTCCATACCAACAGGCAGGCTAATGCATTAAGGGAAGCCCGTGGTGCTGAGAAAGCAGCTGTCCTCGGTGGCATTTGATAACCACTGTCATTTCCTAGATCTGCACAATGGCAGCAGGAACAATTAAAGAGCAAACACAGGTTGTTCATGATTTCTCTATGTGCATCACGAAATGCGTAGTGCAGGAAGCTTGGAAGTGGCCCTCTCATTCTTCCCACCGGAGGGAGGAAAATAATTTATTTCTCCTTTTATCAAAGGGAGGGAATTAGTTCCTCTTTCCTTGCGCTGAATGCAATCCCTTACAGAAGCCCTGTGGAATCTGTTGGTAGGACTTAAGCATTGTCCAAGCTCCTTAACATTCCTTCTTTCTCACGTGGTCATAATCGATTCTGGAATGTAACAAAAGCTTTCCAATTTTCTAAAGGGCCTTGACTAGTTATAAGTCCACACCACAGTCATTTATAACTAGGGGAATTGGGAGGTACTTAAAAGTCTCAAGTCACAGGGGATGGTTTTGCGTAAAATGTGCTTATGCTAGTGTAAAGGTACAGATTTAGGCCTCTGGGCAAATTAGAAGGGTGGGCACCTGGGCTCTCACCACATACAGAGCTTCACAACATGCTTGGAAGTCTTTAAGCAAAGATTTTTTAAAAAAATAGTTTTTATTAAAGATTTTTTGTGATACAAAACAAACAAATAAGCAAGGGAAAGTACATAGAGTTTCTCCAATTTGACTTCATAGTGTCTTTTTTCACAGTTTGTTTACATTCGGTATGAGACACTAATAAATGTTTTGTGAGTTAAGGGAAAGGGAGTAGGAGATGTGGGGGCAGGAGATGTGGGGTCCAGGAGATGTGGGGTCCAGTTCAAAATACCTTGGGCTCAGGCCCTTTGGGCCATACCCAGTGGTTGTTGTTGCTGCTTAGTCATGTCCGACTCTTCGTGATCCCATGGACCAGAGCACGCCAGGCACTCCTGTCTTCCACTGCCTTCCGGAGTTTCGTCAAATTCATGTTGGTCACTTCTATAACATTGTCCAACTATCTCGTCCTCTGTCGTCTCCTTGTGCCCTCAATCTTTCCCAACATCAGTGTCTTTTCCAGGGAGTCTTCTCTTCTCATGAGGTGGCCAAAGTATTGGAGCCTCAGCTTCAGGATCTGCCCTTCCAGTGAGCACTCAGGGCTGATTTCCTTCAGAGTGGAGAGGTTTGATCTTCTTGCCGTCCATGGCAATGTGCTTTAAATGTATGGTGTGAGGGAGACCAGAGTGAAACTCAGGTATCTGTGTTGTTCTCAGTCTGCCTAAAATTGCCGTCTTCTCTCCAGAAGCCTGGTCTATCTCATCCTTTGATATTAGAGGGTGGGAAAATCCCTTCACTGATTGGTTATTGTCATTCAAAATTTCAAAAAAATGTTCCTGTTCTCTAGACTCAATAAGCTATTTAGTTATCATGGCAACATATTGCTTGTATTTTACCTACAAAGGGTGTGTTGGGCTAAATCTGTCTAGCAACTGGCCCTCCCTTGCCCAGTGCCCCGAGTTCATGACAATAACATTGATATTGCACAATAAGTCAAACTTAATAATGATAAAGTTCTCTCCACTTTTATCAGCCCGTTTCAACTTCATGCACTGTCCAATTTATTTTTCCAGTGTCTTATGATATGACTTTCAGGTATCTGTATTGAACCGTTTCCCTTCAATATCATCTAAAAACATTAATAGGTCCAAATTGCAAATCATGCCTCTATTTCCAAAGTTCAGGAGCCAAAATTGCACACCCACCTGCGGAGGGAGGTATCAGGAGGTCTGGATGGACCCAGGGTTTGCAGAAGCAGAAGAAAAAGATTTAGGGGTGAAAAACCCGAAGAGGTAAACAGCAGCAGCCCCAAAGTGGTTCAGTGGGGACCAAGCATGCTGAGTTGCCGCTGAACACTGGCTCATTGTTGGCTAGGGCGAGAGGAGAAAGAAAACTGTGGGGATGCAATGGAGTATTCTTTAAAAGGGCATAGATGATTGTTGACTAAAAACCCCGAACCTTCCAACATCCAGGCCCTGCTTGTAATATCCTTTTTGCCTTGGATAACTGAGCAGCACCATAGAGCTATACTGTATATGAAAACATGATACTTGCTGTTTCATTGTTGATCCCTTTCTTAGTAATTTTTTTCAGTGTACTTTCCCTTTTTCATAGCTGCAACTCCCTGAAATATCTACCCCCCCCACCCACCAGAGAAAGCTTTTTGTTGTGGCCCTCACTCCCAGCCCCCTCACCCCCAGGTAGTCATGACCACGTCAGGTGCAAACGCCAGAAACTTGCCAATCAATGAAACCTATTTTGAGATAAAAACCCTAAATGCACAGACCTAGCAGATCTCTGGCTGGTTCTGTGAACTCTGCATGAATTTGCTGATGGGCTGACAGCCTACTGTGCCGCCAGGGATAATAGCATCCCTCGCGGTGATTTTGCGAGTTCTTCGTCAACTAAATTGCACACTGAGGTCTTCCAGTCCATTATGCAGCTGCTATTGCCTTGTGGCTCTAAAACAGACCACTTTCCTAAAAGCAGCCCGTCAGGACTGATAAGAGAAACGTGGCAGAGCAAGTCCAACGCTGAGAAGAGGAGACTGAGCAGAGTTGTGACTGCCATACCCAGAGCCCCCCTAAACTATCCTACTACCCTCAAGGGCAGCAGAGGACTCTGTCCTGTTATGTACTGAAGTTCTCACCCTGGGCCAGCAGGGGGATACTGTAGAAAGTTTTCACTCAGGTCCGCATATGCAAATAAGGAATTGAAAGTGACGTTCAGTGATTGGATAGTTACAGAAAGTTGTTACTGTTGCTTTGTAGTTGAGCACTACATAAGCAGGTTGGCTGAACCCTTCAGTTCAGTTCTGTTCTGGCCTGTGAATAAACAAGAGCTGTCTGAAGAATTGCTGTGTCGTCTGGTATGTTCACCCACAACCCATCACCAGGCTTAAAGTAAAGGCCACTCCAGACTGGTGTTTCATTGTGGCTGTATTCTGCCACGACTTCTTGCTGCAGACACAGTAAAAGGTAAAGGTACCCCTGCCCGTACGGGCCAGTCTTGACAGACTCTGGGGTTGGTGCGCCCATCTCACTCAAGAGGCCGGGGGCCAGCGCTGTCCGGAGACACTTCCCGGTCACATGGCCAGCGTGAAAAAGCTGCATCTGGCAAACCAGCGCAGCACACGGAAACGCCGTTTACCTTCCCGCCAGTAAGCGGTCCCTATTTATCTACTTGCACCCGGGGGTGCTTTCGAACTGCTAGGTTGGCAGGCGCTGGGACCGAGCAGCGGGAGCGCACCCCGCCGCGGGGATTCGAACCGTCGACCTGACGATCGGCAAGCCCTAGGCGCTGAGGCTTTTACCCACAGCGCCACCCGCGTCCCTTAGGCCACATTTGCACTGCACACTTAAAACACAATGGTACTTACTTCTCATCCACACTGAGTTTCCTCTATGCTTTCTAGGCATCGAGAAAAATCTGTGTTCTGTGTTTGAGTGCACCCCTTTTTTGCTTCACAGCTTACCCCATGAAAACTCATTCTTTACAGACCCTCCAAGTGTCCCTATTTTCCAGGAATGTCCCTGATTTAGAGAAGCCGTCGCTGTTTCTGATTTGATCCTGGAATGTCCCACTTTTCCTTAAGATGTCCCTATTTTCATCAGAGATATGTTGGAGGGTATGGAGTTATCCAACCCCCTGAGCTGTCTGAAGGGCAATCCTGTATAGGGAGGGTTTTTAAAAAATGTTTTATTATGTTTTTATATATGTTGGAAGCTGCCCAGAGTGGCTGGGGCAACCCAGTAAGATGTGTGGGGTATAAATATTAAAATTATCATTAAAATTAGCGGGGGGATTGGGCACCAACTAGGAAAATACGGACCTTTGCCTGGAAAGCGTGGAGCAAAAGTTTAGTGTGGATAGCTCCGACTTTAATAATCATAGCTTCCCCCAAACAGGTGCTTTTTTCAGGGTGCTGAGAGTTGTTAGGAAACCCCCCTATTCTCCTCATAGTGCTACAAATCTCATCGTGATTTAAACAGCCAGCCCATCTTCCCAGGGAATTATTGTTTAAATCAATAAATACTGTGCTTCCTTGAAACGCAAAAATAATTATTCCCTATGAGATTTTCCCAAAATGACACCCTCACAACCAAAGCTTGTGAATAGGCAATGAACTAGCGGGGCGGGGGGTTACACTTATGTGACTGGGGCCCTTTTGTGACAAAAGCGGTTCCTTCTGCTAGCTGCTGCCAGCCCCACAAAAAGTAGTACATTTCAGCTGTACCTAAAATGGGAGCTTCTCTGTATATGGGCTCCTATTAGAAAACAAAGAGATACCTGCATCGCCGTTCTCATTTTTACATTACATGTCATTTTTGTCTCATGAATATTCCTTGCTGGAAATGGCCATGCAGTCATTTGAGATGAGTGCCACTACAGAAATATAAATATAAATTCTTTGTTGCAGATGCCACCCTGAAGAACGTTTTTATGCGGGGGGGGGGGGGGGCGTTGGAGAGGGAGATTAGCATGGGATGCAGAATTAACAAAGTGTGCCCTTTTGCTGGTTATGGTCTCCTGAGTGAGAAACAGCCTTCAAGCACTTTGCATACGTAATGCAAGATGGCAAGGGGTACACGTAGCACAAATTAACACCGTTGGAGCGTTTGATGAACATTTTAATGTGGAAGAAAAGACTAAGGCCTTTGCCCCGTTGGGCGCTGATGATAATGAGGAAGCCATAAGATAAAAGTAGCTTTTGGAATTTCTCCCGGGCTAATTCCGTCCCTCTGCAGCGACTGCTGGTGTAAAAGCTCACTCCTAATCTCTCTCTGCAACTCCTCATAAGAAACAAAGTCTGAAGAAAGCCCATGTGCTTGGCTGTGGTGGAGTTGTTGGCACAGCTTTTGTTCTGCTCCTGTTCACATAAGGATAAGCGTTCTTTTTAAAAGGGAAATACTTCTCCTGGGTATGAGAAAGAAAAGAGAAATGGCAGATGAACTGAGGATGTGATATTAAATTCACTCTAAAAAGAGGGCTGTGGAATTTCATTATTACTAATGCTGCTGCTATTAGATTGGTGGTCCAGGAAGAGAGGGTCCTTTTGGTAATGCTCCACTCCTATGAAACCCTCTTCTTCCAGGGAGAGTGCAAGTAGTTTTTTTTCCTCCTGAACTTTAATGCTCACATAAAGACCCCTCTATTTCAGATGTAAAACTTCTTGCATTTCTATAGATATTTACCGTAATTGACTATAAAGTTTCACATGTTTTAAATGGTATTACAGTGGTACCTCGTGGGATACTGGTGGCGCTGTGGGTTAAACCACAGAGCCTAGGACTTGCCGATCGGAAGGTGGGCGGTTTGAATCCTCACGACGGGGTGAGCTCCCGTTGCTCGGTCCCTGCTCCTGCCAACCTAGCAGTTTGAAAGCACGTCAAAATGCAAGTAGATAAATAGGTACTGCTCCAGTGGGAAGGTGAACAGCATTTCCATGCGCTGCTCTGGTTCGCCAGAAGCGGCTTAGTCATGCTGGCCACATGACCCAGAAGCCCATAGAGCGAGATGAGCGCTGCAACCCCAGAGCCGGCCACGACTGGACCTAATGGTCAGGGGTCCCTTTATCTTTACTTACAGTGGTACCTCGGGTTACATACTCTTCAGGTTACAGACTCCGCTAACCCAGAAATAGTACCTTGGGTTAAGAACTTTGTTTCAGGATGAGAACAGAAATCGTGCTCCGGCGGCGCGGCGGCAGCAGGAGGCCCCATTAGCTAAAGTGGTGCTTCAGGTTAAGAACAGTTTCATGTTAAGAACGGACCTCCGGAATGAATTAAGTACGTAACCAGAGGTACCACTGTATTATGTTGGTTTGATTAGAGGTTCTTCTGGACGACCTGTTTACTGCATTTACATGGATGTCATATGGTGTCTGCTCTTTACTATGCATTTGTTCTTATTTGCTTGTGGGGAAATTATATGATAATGAGCTTTCATCCTGATCTGCTTTCACAGATATACCATGCCATTTCATCAATCGGTTGCTTATCTCACACGTTTTAGGGCATTTCCCAGTCACTTCCCTAGGGGACAACATAGATTTGTTTCACCAAGCACATTAATCTGTTTTAATTGTGGTGGCACTGTGGGTTAAACCACAGAGCCTAGGACTTGCTGATCAGAAGGTCTGCGGTTCGAATCCCCGCACCGGAGTGAGCTCCCATTGCTCGGTCCCTGCTCCTGCCAACCTAGCAGTTCAAAAGCATGTCAAAGTGCAAGTAGATAAATAGGTACCACTCTGGCGGGAAGGTAAACGGTGTTTCCTTGCACTGCTCTGGTTCGCCAGAAGCGGCTTAGTCATGCTGGCCACATGACCCGGAAGCTGTACGCCGGCTCCCTCGGCCAATAAAGCAAGATGAGCACCCCAACCCCAGAGTCGGCCACGACTGGACCTAATGGTCAGGGGTCCCTTTACCTTTACTAAGGGAAAGCACGCAAGCAAATCTATACCTGATCATTCCAGTTGGAGCGCTCCAATTGGAGAACAGCCTCTTCTAAAGCTACTCTAACTACTACTCTTCTAACTACTCTATTCCGAACTTAAAAATGGAAAGCGTAATGCTGGTGGTCAACAAAAGACTCTCTCAGGGCAAATCCAAAAAAATGTAGTATAAACACATGCAGTCGGGAAACACTGGCCTACAAGCGCTCCAACTGAAGAACAGCCTTTACCAAAGGTGCCATGGACTTTGATGATGCTCAAACTCAGGACGAAAGGGAGAAACGTGCTAAGAGGAAGGTACGGGATCAACTCTTGCTTGAAAACCTATGTCCCCACTGTGTAAGGACGTGTGGATCCAGAATTGGCCTCCACAGTCACTTACGGACACACACACACCATTAAGACCATATTAGCAGAAGATAATCTTACTCAGCTACGAGTGATCGCCAAAGAAGAAGATGGTCGGATTGCTGAATAAAGAGGACTGCAATCAAATATGGTTAAAGTCCTTAGACCTCCTGATTTGATGACCTGCTCAACACCTGCCTGGCATCATCCTTGGAACCTTAGAAAAGGAAGGATATTTTTCTAATTAAAAGAAATAAAAACAGTAATTTCTTTTCTAATTAAAAGAAATAAACAGTAGTTCAGCACACACACACACAAACAACACAGGCAGTGATTCTGCTGCCAGTTATTGCCTGTGTTTTAACTTAGTGGGAGACCAGTAACAAGTGAAAATAGGACAGGCTTGGGTGACCTGATAGACATCCATTCTCCACCTGTGCATCGTCTTGATTTAGAGATGTTAGACATCTTCAGACATCTAAAGGGCTGTCACAAGAAAGATGGAGCAAGCTTGTTTTCTCCTGCTCTGGAGGGTAGGATCGAACCAATGGCTTCAAGTTACAAGATAGAAGATTCCAACTAAACAACAAGGAGAACTTTCTTGGAGGCTTTGAAGCAGAGGCTGGATGAACATCTGCCATGGATGCTTTGGTTGAGATTCCCCTGCATTGCCAGTTGTTGGACTAGATGACCCTCAAAATCCCTTTGAGCTCCACTATTCTATGATTTTCTGAGATTAGAATGCCATTACGTATTAGAAAAACTGTAGAGAGAAGGAAGATAGAGGAACCAGCAGAGGGGGCTGGTGAACCAAAAGCTTGCTTAGACCTCAATCCACGAAGCGAAGAGAGTACAGTACACATTTGGAACATAGGAGGGATAAAGCCTGAACGTTTTCTCTCTCTTGCTTGCACACACTTTCTCTTGCACAGACCGCTAGGAATTCTTAGCTTGTCTTCTTATCCTCACTTGGCTCTGCTTGTTCAGGTCAGTAGAAAGAAAGAAAAAACTGCATGGTTTCCTATTTGCAACATATGCATGCCAAATTGATCCCAAGCAATAAGAGCATCCCCTCATTATTTTTACTTTCTCTCCTCGTTTCAAGTTTGGGAGTCAATTAATAATTTATTTTTTTTTTTTAAGGAACTTGCTTAAAATGATGTCAAAGCTTTGTGGTGAGGTGTTTATAGTGTCCATTTTGTTTTTAGAAACCTTGTTGGTAAAAAGTCTTCCAAAAGTTCAGAAAGTGAAGAATGCAGTTCAGAAATAGTGTTTCTGGCAAGTAGAAGCACTAGCTTCTGTAGGGGGGGGAGGGGCTGAAAATGAGAGTTTGCTTCCTTTCATTCATAGTACTCTGCTTTTGTCTTTTGGTGTTCCTTCTTAGGGTGGTGTGTGTGTGTTTGGAGAGAGGTTCAAAGTAGGTGTTTTGTCCTCAATGGACCATGGAAAACAAAGGTTCTGGGTCTTAATGCTGTGATCATAGGCATGCACCCTTACTAAGGACAAGCGTTGTCCCATTGAAACTGAAAGGACCTACTTCTGAGTAAAGAAGTCTGAGGCGGCATTGTAAGCACACTAAACTCAACAAAGCTTGCTTCTGGCAACCTTGTTCAGGATCAAGCTGGGAAAATATTTAATGTTCTTTCGGAAATGTTTTCTGAACAACCTCCTGTAGCTCATAGTGCTTCTATTCTGAAGATATTTTCATGACATTTATTAGGGGAGAAAGCAACAACATTCAGTACCAACTCAGCATGAGGTGGAAGGAAGATGTGTTTTTTTGAGCTGCCTTCTGTAGGATTCTGTGCCCAGAGCAAAATTCTGTTTTCCATTTTATAAAATGAAGCCAAATTTAAGGATATGCTACAATATCATATGTGGCTGCTCTCTATAACTGTATGCATATTGAATAATGTAAAGCATGTCCACCTAGTTACTGTTTCAGTTAAAGTTGTTGCTGGCATCCATCTGTCTCAAGAGACAATGGAGTGTGCCACCGGGGGTGAAGTCAAACCTCTGGAGAATCACAACGTCTGCTGTGGCTGTAGAGACAGGGAACCAGTAACTGCTGCCCCATGTTGTTTTTGCTGCATTAGCAGTAACCTCTCTGGGGTACAAGCCTGGGCAGTGTGTATGGAGGTCCTGGGTTGCCCAGACTAGAAGACCACTCCTCTCAGCCTTGCTGATATGGTCCAAAGGAACGGAAAGCAATAGGTCGGGCACCAGCTTGGCTGCAGGAGCTGCTGGAAGGAGGCATACAAGATGCCATCCAATCGTCTTTAGGGGCTCTGAATTTGTGTGGGGTTTTCTGCTTAATATTTTCTTCACCCAAAGATGTGCTGCAAGGCAGCAGTGGTGGAGCTATTCCCATGAATGTGTATAGCCACAAGGCGGTAGAGGTTTAGGATCAGAATTTTCCTTCTCCTAGATGAGCTACCTTCCCAGGCTGATGGGCCCCATCTGCCCTTCACTTCCCTCTACAGCAGGGGTAGGCAACCTAAGGCCCAGGGGCCGGATGCAGCCCAATCGCCTTCTCAATCTGGCCCACAGACGGTCTGGAAATCGGTGTGTTTTCACATGAGTAGAATGTGTCCTTTTAATTAAAATGCATCTCTGGGTTATTTGTGGGGCATAGGAATTCATTCATATCTCCCCCAAAATATAGTCTGGCCCCCCACAAGGTCTGAGGGACGGTGGACTGGCCCATGGCTGAAAAAGGTTGCTGACCCCGGCTCTAAAGCATGTGTAGTAACCGCCTTCTTGACCGTTGGACTTAATCTCAGTCACGTTTGCTCAGTCCGCCAGAGCCTTTCTTCAACTACAGTGGTACCTCAGGTTAAGTACTTAATTCGTTCCGGAGGTCCGTACTTAACCTGAAACTGTTCTTAACCTGAAGCACCACTTTAGCTAATGGGGCCTCCTGCTGCTGCTGCACCACTGCTACACGATTTCTGTTCTCATCCTGAAGCAAAGTTCTTAACCTAAAGCACTATTTCTGGGTTAGCGGAGTCTGTAACCTGAAGCGTATGTAACCCGAGGTACCACTGTACAGGAGAAGTCCTTCACTCACTGAGGGTTTGAGACCCATTTGGCTACCCTCACCTGGTTTAGCCGGCCAGTTGAATCAGTTCCTGGAGCTTGGCCATTGTCACATGCTGGCAGCTTCTAGGAGCCACAGGTGAGAGCTGAGTGCAGGGTGGGGGTCACAGGTGGTCAAACTACTACCCCAGGAGGAACACGACATTCCCCACCCTTCCCTTAACATGCCATACAGCTCTAGTTAAAGTACTGTAGTGATAAAACAGCTGAAGGTTTTGTAAATGTGCCCATAAAAGGCAGGTGGCTTTCTGCTGGACACTAAGAGTTAAATCCAACTAAGTTCTACTCAAAGCAGACTCACTGAAATGAATGAACCTGTTGGGATCTCCTGGTTCATGCTTCCCCCAGATTGCATGCCTGGGGCAACAGCCCCCATGGCATTCCCCCCCCCCAACCTGGTGCATGATGTTGTGCATATGATGTCATGCAACGCTGGGCCCCTTCAATGTGGGGGCAAGTCAGTGCCCCTGCTACAATATTTGGAGTGGTTTAACAGTTGATTCCTCTTCCCAGCAAACTCCATAGTCTAACTGTGCACTATATGAAGAATTGCTGTCCTGGATCTTCTAACATTCAGCTTCATTAAATGTCTGTGAGTCCTAGAGTTATGAGAGATGCAGAAAGGCTTTTCTCTATCTGTTTTATTTTATTCACAGGTGGAGTAGTAAAGTGCAGTGTGGTAAGAGGGAAAGCACTCTGTTTAGTACCCCTTACTTTCTGTCTGATTCATTGATCTGTGCTCCTTTCCCCAAAGTATTTGTGTATTTTACATGCATTCATTGCTATGCAGTGCAGGGACCACTGTGCCTCCCCTTCAATAGATAGGAGTTTGTTTAACTGTTTAAATGTTGGACAGATACACCCAATGTAAAAGATAAAGGGACCCCTGACCATTAGGTCCAGTCGTGGATGACTCTGGGGTTGCGGCGCTCATCTCGCTGTATTGGCTGAGCGAGCAAGCATACACCTTCCGGGTCTTGTGGCCAGCATGACTAAGCCACTTCTGGCGAACCAGAGCAACACACGGAAACACCATTTACCTTCCTGCCGGAACAGTACCTATTTATCTACTTGCACTTTGACGTGCTTTCGAACTGCTAGGTTGGCAGGAGCAGGGACCGAGCAACAGGAGCTCACCCCGTCACGGGGATTCGAACCACCAACCTTCCGATTGACAAGTCCTAGGCTCTGTGGTTTAACCCACAGCACCACCCATGTCCCAGATGGATGGGGTTTATGGGCCAAGGGAGCCGGCATGCTTTCGAACACCCAATGTAGGTGGTCCAAATTGGCAGCTACCAAGCAGTCTTCAAAGGCAGTCTCACATAGGACTCATTGTAGTAGTCTAATTTGAAGGATGCCAGAGCATGGATAGCTTTCATGAAAGGGGCTCCCTGTGGCTGGGCTCTCTTGTGAACAAGCTGAATCTATGAGCACTGCCAAACTGTGAACACTACTCAGGGGCAGACAAACTGGGGAAGGGCCATGGCTCAGGAGCAGAACACATCAGTAGCATGCCAGGCTCTGGCATCTCTTGTCTGAAACCCTGAAGACTTGTGGGCAATGGGCAGGGCTGGCTCAAAATGTTTTGCTGCCTGAGGCAAAGGCCACAATGGCGCCCTTCCCAAAGGCACATACAGATTGACAGTTGTATTTTACCCCAGTACTGGTGAAAGGAAAATACCTTTCATTGTGCTGGAGGGCAGCAGGATAGCATAGTAGGTACAGGGGAGGCCACATGGCACTCATGGCTGTCTCCTCCCTGTCCCTCAGCACCTGCTGTCCGAGGCAGCTGCCTCACTTTGCCTCATTATAGGGCTGGCCCTGGCAATTCGTGCAGATAGTACTGGACTAGATGGGTCTCACTTTTGTGTAGGCAGCTTTTTATGTTCATATGCCCACCAGCAGTATGTCTGTCTTAGATTCAGCTTCACTTTATTGCCTTGCATCTAGTCCCTTTATCTACCTATCAAATTTTATCCTTACCGCTGGGAAACAGATCTGAAAGATAGCAACTCATAGAAAAGGGACCCTGTGTGCTTCATAACTGAGCCTTTGGGTAATGTTCAACTAACCTGTGCCATTTGCACAAGGATTTCTGCTTGCGCAGTGGGCTTCACCTCTCTCCTCCCCTCACATACACCTTATATCCTCCCCAACTCTGCTCCAAGTGGTTGGGGGAACCCTTAGAACAGATTTAGTGGGGTGCTGGGAAAGTTCCACTATACAAGCAGAAATCTTTGGGTTGACGGAACGTTCACCTAGTGCTACTTGACAAAATAAAAAAAGTTACACCGTAATAAAAGTTAACGGTTATTTTCGCTGCTGTTTTGCCTTGAGAGCTCTCAGAGAGCTGCCTCCACTTTAGGGATGGGAGAGAAATTTAATTCCATTTGCATTTAAAGGAGAGCATACCTGATTAGCGCTTTCCAAACAATAGCTGCTGTGCATTTCTGCAAGCAAGTAATGTGTGCATATACTAGGGTAACGTGTGCATATAAATGCATACTGTATATCCATGAAAATAACACGCAAAATGCATTCTACTAGGGGGAAATTGCTTTGCAAAAATGTGCATACTGGGATAAATTTGCAGTACAATGCTGTTGAATTTTCACCAGACTTTCTTTTAAAATCACAAACTGATGTCGAAACGTAGAGAACTGAACTTATGGTTTGAAAAATGGTAAACTGAAATGGACAGATTTACACACCCCTACATCACAGTGGGATGTTTCCTACCAAACTGCAATTGCTTTGTGGCAAAATTCTGAAGCTCCCCATCTAACATCTCTCTGGGCTTGTCATACCTTTTAGCATATTTTCCAGTTTGCTTGTCTTTAGGGGGAAGCTGTTTACCCGATTCCTTGTCATTCTAAACCTCCTTTTCCCCGCTTCCTTCCCTATCTTATCTCTCAGACACCAGTGGAACCAGTCATCCCCCTGAAAAGTAGTAGCAATGCTGCAATTTTGGAACACAAGAGCCAGATAATGAAGAAGCAACGGAGGCAACCCAGAAGAAAATAGAAAGGCATCAAAGTGGGGGAGGATATATTATAGCTTAATGGGTGTAAGTGAATCAAACCTGAAAGCATTTCATCCTGCCCTGCAAGCTGTGATTGCTGCAGAAGTAAGCTCTTCAAAGGGTAGCCTGTGAATACAGATTTGCATGAGAAATAGAAGATGTCTTCTGGCACCAGGCAAGCTAAACCCAGTATTCCTTTTGTGCAATAGATACACCAGCCTTTCATCCCTGAACAAAATAAAGGAGTCAGTCATCCAGGGCCCTGTGCACACAGGGTGGCCCCAAAGCCAACTTCAGAAGACTTGCTTCACTGCAGTTCCATCCTCCTTGTGTTTTTAAGTGCAGTCCCTGGTTGCTACCAAGTGATGGAATCCGCTGGTCACTGGGACCATGGCCCGTCCAACGGCAGCACCTATGAGGTTGAGCTCAGAAACGGCTCCAATTCCACTTCTCAGTTTACCGGCGTGCAGATGATCCAGTCTTTCAAGCCTCTGATCATCCCCTGCTACACTTTGGTTGTGCTGGTGGGCATTTTTGGGAACTATCTCCTCCTCCATGTTATCTGTAAGACTAAGAAGATGCACAATGTCACCAACTTCTTCATTGGAAACCTGGCCTTTTCTGACATGCTGATGTGTGCAACCTGTGTCCCTTTCACTCTAGCATATGCTTTCAACCCCCAGGGATGGGTCTTTGGGAAGTTCTTGTGCTATTTTGTGTTCCTGATGCAGCCCATGACGGTATACGTGTCCGTCTTCACCCTCACGGCTATCGCAGTAGACAGGTAACTGCTTCCTGAATGATTCATCCAGATTTGGATCCCCTATCCCCATTCCCATCCTTGCTGTCAGACCACCACGTCTATTGATAGCTCCAGATTGCTCCATGTCAGGGGTCAGCAAACTTTGTCAGCAGGGGGCTGGTCCACTGTCCCTCAGACCTTGTGGGGGGCTGGACTATATTTTAAAAAATAAATAAATGAACGAATTCCTATGCCCCACAAATAACCCAGAGATGCATTTTAAATACAGTGGTACCTCAGGTTAAGTACTTAATTCGTTCCGGAGGTCTGTACTTAACCTGAAACTGTTCTTAAGCTGAAGCACCACTTTAGCTAATGGGGCCTCCTGCTGCCGCCGTGCCGCCAGAGCACAATTTCTGTTCTCATCCTGATGCAAAGTTCTTAACCCAAGGTACTATTTCTGGGTTAGCGGAGTCTGTAACCTGAAGCGTCTGTAACCTGAGGTACCACTGTAAAAGCACACATTCTACTCATGTAAAAACACGCTGATTCCCGGACCATCCACAGACCGGATTTAGAAGGCAATTGGGCCGGATCCGGTCCCCAGGCCTTAGTTTGCCTACCCATGCAAGAGTACTTTTCGGAAGGACTTGCATTCAGCCACTGCTTTGACAGAAGGCTGTTCGTCATCAATCACAAATGTTTTCCATCAACGTTCTGCACTTTTGTTGCAGCCCAGTGGGTTGCATCTTAAACTCATCTTTTCATTAAAGAGATGTAATTACCTTCGGGAGGAAATCCAGCTGAGCCTTTTCTCAACAAGTTGGGGAAATGAGCTCTACACGAAGTGGCAGAGGCTCCCCAAGGTTTCAGGTGGGAGCTTTTCCTAGCCCTACTTGCAAATGTGGGACCAGGGCCATACCATCCCATTCTGCCACCTGAGGCGAAACAGGAAGGTGCTGTCCCCCTGCTGCCCGCCTGCCAAAGCCTCACTTACCAGGGTCGCATGGCAGTGACTTTCGGCGAGATTTCCCTGTGTAATTCTCACGAAATCTCACATGAGCTCAGTGAGATCTTGCGAGATCTCGCTGGAAGCCACTGCTGCTGCTGCTTCTCCTCACGGCACTGCCAAGAGCAGCCACACAGGGTTCCATTGCCTGAAGCAGCTGTCTCAATCCACCTCATAGGTGGGCTGGCCCTGCCTGGGACCCTCTGCAACCTTGTGAAGCCTGCGCTGTAACCCCTGAGCTGCAGCTCCTCATAGAAACTGGCCCTTATATCAAGATGATTGCAAACGAGCCCATCTCTTTCCTGGGTTTTGTGCTCTGCAGATGCCCTACTGTTTTAACTTGACCAACCCTAGGGACGTTACAGGGCAGCAGACATTAAGTGGGTACTTTCTCCTGCTGTCTTTCCAATTTGGGACCAAACCACAAAGACATTGCTGGCTGCTTGCCATTCCCACTTAGTGAACCATCTTCCCTCAGTACCTCACACTTGCCCTTTCCCACTGCAGGACCATCAGGCTCTCATCATGTTTCTAACTTGTGACGAGCCAAGTAGGCGAACAAGCTAAGTTCGTCCCCACTCTTCTCCCCAGGAGGGTCTAGTTGAGCCAACAGGATAAGACCAGAGAATGATGCCTATTTGAGCTGCCGCTGAGTTTTCTCAGCAATCAAAGAAGGAAGTCTTTGCCTGCTAGGGCTTTGGGGTATTTTTGCACTGCTGGGTATAATTTCCAACCTCTGGTTAATATTATGATAGTTTATTTGCTGCAGAGAAACAAATTGTTCAGGTGGCTGAATGGAGCTTTTCTCTTTGAAAAGCAGGACAGTGATGTAAAAGCTAACGGGGGGGGGGGGATGGGTATCTTTCTGATAGGATGTTTCCATGGCAAAATAAATCTAGTAGGCAATGGTAATATAGGAAGCTGCCTTTTATGGAAAACTGGTCCACCCGGCTCAGTGCTGTCTTACACTGACTGGCAGTGACTCTTTGCGGCCTCGTCCAAACAGTACACTTAAAGCATTGTTCTTGTTGTTGTCTAGTCATTTAGTCATGTCCGACTCTTCGTGACAGGGGGTTGGACTCGATGGCCCTTGTGGTCTCTTCCAACTCTATGATTCTATGTGACCCCATGGACCAGAGCACGCCAGGCACTCCTGTCCCCCACTGCCTCCCGCAGTTTGGTCAAACTCATGCTGGTAACTTCAAGAACACTGTCCAACCATCTCATCCTCTGTCGTCCCCTTCTCCTTGTGCCCTCCATCTCTCTGTCCTCTGTTGGTCCTCTTTCCCAACATCAGGGTCTTTTTCAGGGAGTCTTCTCTTCTCATGAGGTGGCCAAAGTATTGGAGCCTCAGCTTCACGATCTGTCCTTCCAGTGAGCACTCAGGGCTGATTTCCTTCAGAATGGATCGGTTTGATCTTCTTGCAGTCCATAGGACTCTCAAGAGTCTCCTCCAGCACCAGAATTCAAAAGCATCACTTCTTCGGCGATCAGCTCTCACTTGGTTCAGCTCTCACTTCCATACATCACTACTGGGAAAACCATAGCTTTTACTATACGGACCTTTGCTGGCAAGGTGATGTCTCTGCATTTTAAGATGCTGTCTAGGTGATGCCCCTTTAAGAGCCATGGCTCCCCCTAAGAATTCTGGGGACTGTAGTTTGCTAAAGCTGCCGAGAGTTCTTGGGAGATCCCTGTTCCCCACAAAGAACTACAATTCCCATGGTTCCCCAAGAAAAGGGATTGACAGTTCAAACACTCTGAGAATTGTAGGTTACAACAGCCCAAGATTATTTTAAAACACGATTAAAGAGCCTGTGTGAATAAAAGTTTCTTCGCCTGGCACTGAAAAGACCAGGCACCATAGGCAAGCATCTTTGGAGAAGCTATTCTATAGCCAGGGTGCCACTACAGAACACATACATGCAGGTGTGTGTGTTTGGGGAAGCTGGGTGCACTTGCTCTGGGCCTTAGAGGGTGAAGCCGGCCCTCCAGCACTGAGCTGTAGCCCCATTCTCAGCATGGTGCATGCAAAGTCTGCGCCAGGGGACAGCTAAGCCCAATAGGCCTGGAGCGCATGGAGATTGCGCCCTCAATTGCACCAAGGAATGCTCTGCAACACATGTGTTCTTAGGCAGATGGGTGCATGTGTAAAAAGGTTCCCTGAGGTCAAGAAGTCTGGGCTCCACCTAACACAGGCAGATACAGAGAAGCTTTTCTTCTTCCCTCTCACTGAGCTCGTTGAAGTTCCAAAGGGCTTCAAGGCACGTTTTGACTTTATCTCTCAAAGCCCAAGCTTTAGCACACTTCAGAGGGGGTGGGGGAAAACACATCTGGAAAAGTCAGATCTAAAGGAGTGTTCTGGGTGGTTGGTGCGTTTCTGGAGAGGCTGGTAGGAACCCTTCTGCTCAATACCAGTCTTCCCGCTGAATGGAAATAAAAGTCTGTGTTACTTCGTTCCCCCACAATAGCTACTTTCCCACGTGGCTTAATTCAGCAACGAAGCTTCTGATGGAATAATTGCTGTTCCCGAGGAGTGGAGCTTTTCTGGGGTGGAAGGCCATAATTTCCATCACCAGCTTTGCCTTGTGACAGTCCTTTCTTGTTTAATTAACTTGCATAGAAATGGAAAATTATTGAAATCAAAGCAAGGGGAACAGTATGTTTGACTAAATAGAGGGGCCTTCTGCTGCTTTTGTGTGCAGCCCTGGAATTTTCTGGGGCTGATCATTAGCCATTTGCTAGTACTCTTAGTGGTTCTGGTGGTTCTTGCTGAACTGCAATATTGCCAGCGTTGCTCTAAAACAGAAACCATTTATGGCCCAAGCCAGGGATGGGTGGGGGTGGGGAACTCTACCAGGATCTGAGTCCAACCACCAAAGATGTCCAACATGGTGCAAGTGCTGTTTGGAGAAGGCAGCCAGCAGCCATAGTTTTGCACCTGCATCCCTGAAAATAGGCCCCACTGAACTCAGTAGGGTGGTTTCCCAAGTAGACATGTATAAGATATGTAAGGGGTTTTGCTGCTCACAGTGAGCATGCTGCATTAACCAGGGAGTGTACCTGAGATTACTGTTGCATTTGTCTCTGACCCTTCCTCTAAGTTGCTCAAGACATAGGACACAGAGTTGGAACAGACCTTGGGGATCATTCATTGTGGCTGATGGTCTTATGAACTGTGTTGGCAGCATAGATTATGGTAGGATAGCAAGCTTTCCAGAATTCTTTGTCAGGAAGGGAGACCCTGCTGTCCTACCTTTTTACAAAAATACATTTTTATTATTGTTATTGTTATTGTTATTATTAGTTTATTTTATATGCCACTTAATTATTATCAGCATTATTTATTCAGTTTATTAGTGGCTTGACATATAAGAAGTCTCCAAGAAACTTACAAAATTTTAAGAGCAGAATGCATACCTTAAAACCAGGAAAAAAAGAATGCTACAATAAAAGCCATGCAATAATCTATAAAACAGACCCAATAAATCAGCAATATATGCCAAAACAGGCTTCTAAGCAGTTTACAAAATATAAAAACCAGTTACATAAATGTTAAATTGTAAGCATCAATCCCATTGAGATTTAAAAACATGCATATATAAAATACAAAATTAAAACAATCCCATTACAGTGGTACCTCGGGTTACAGACGCTTCAGGTTACAGACTCCGCTAACCCAGAAATAGTACCTCGGGTTAAGAACTTTGCTTCAGGAGGAGAACAGAAATCGTGCGGCGGCAGCGGGAGGCCCCATTAGCTGAAGTGGTGCCTCAGGTTAAGAACAGTTTCAGGTTAAGAATGGACCTCCAGAACGAATTAAGTTCTTAACCCGAGGTACCATTGTACAGGGGGAATAGCAGAAAATGCCTATTTTCAGGTCACTGTCGTATGATATTGTGTAGGGTTCAGTATCATGGGTAGATTTCCCCTTTGTTGCAACTATACCCCACCTTTCCTACATGCATATATAAAATACAAAATTAAAAACAACCCCATTAAAAGAATTAAAACAGGAGACTCTGCAAGGGAAGCCAGGCTGTTTTTCTCTGGTTTGAGGTTGCAGCTGTTGGCCACTGATCTTAAGTATCCTTAACCATAAGGAGCTATCCTCTCTCCCATTGGAGCTGGGGGGGGGGGGCTAGCTCAGCGGCAGAGCATCTGCTTTGCAGGTAGAAGACCCCTGGTTCAGTCCTCAGGGGGTCCAGGTAGGAGTGGGAAAGACCCATGCCCCAAACCCTGGATAGTCACTGCCAGTCAGAGTAGACAGTACAGAACTAGATGGACCAATGAACTGACTCAGGATAAGGCAGTTTCATTCATATACAGTCATACCTCAGGTTACAGACCGCTGACACCTGGAAGTACTGGAATGGGTTACTTCCGGGTTTCGGCGGTTGCGCATGCGCAGAAGCACTAAATCGCTATACTCCAACTCCCATCCTCCCTGTCCTTTGGCTGTGCTTGGCTGAGGTTGATGGGAGTCCAATGATATTCTGAAGCTTTCGTAAGAGAAAGCAGCAGGAGGGATGTCACTGTCTTTCCTCTCATCTCTTCCTTAGGTACTACACCACTGTGCACCTCCTTAAGAAGCGCATTTCCTTTACTACCTGTGTGTACATCATTGGTGGGATCTGGCTGCTCTCCGGTGCCTTGGTGGCCCCCGCTATTGCCCACACCTACCATGTGGAGTTCCAGAAGGAAGGCTTTGCCATCTGCGAGGAGTTCTGGATGGAAGAGGGGAAAGAGCGCCTGGTCTATGCCTACAGCACCTTGATCATCACCTACATCCTCCCCCTCTCGGCCGTTTCCCTCTCATACATCTGCATCACCATTAAGCTGAAGAACCGCGTTGTGCCTGGCCACCCGACGCAGAACCAAGCGGAGTTCGACCGCCTGCGGAAGAGGAAGATCTTCCGCCTGCTTGTGCTGGTGGTGGCCGCCTTTGCGATCTGCTGGCTCCCCATCCACGTCTTCAACGTCCTCCGTGACATTGACATCAACCTCATCAACAAGGACTACTTCCTTCTGATCCAGCTGCTCTGCCACTGGTTTGCCATGAGCTCTTCCTGCTGCAACCCCTTCCTCTATGCCTGGCTGCACGATCGTTTCCGAAGCGGATTGAAAGAGGTCTTCACCTTCAAGCAGAAGATCATGCCCACCAATAACTGTGTAGCGGTCAGTGTAATGCTCTGACATGTTGGACTTGGAGCAGGATCCATGGCAGTTAGTTGGTGGGGGGATTAGTTGTTCTTAGCTCATAAGATTTGCACTCTCTAGCCCACCAAAGCTCAGTCTTACAAACTGGAAGAGCGAAGCCTCTTGAGCAAAAAGTCCATCGCCTCTGTAGGAGAAAGGTTCTCCCAGAGAAAACCTTAAAAGCACCCAATTGTTTTTCCATCTCTCCCTCTTTCATACACATGTGTGCATGCACACACACAAACATACACACAGACAGAATCTGCAATGAGATGTTGCAATATGGAGTGGTTCTGTTCAGGCTGCCAGCCAGCCAGGCATACCATTTTCCAGAATATTCCATTTCATCCCTGCTTCTTCATTTTTGAGCATGTTCAGTCCTCATTGGACTGTTGTGAAGGAGGAGGAGACCTTTTTTTGGGAGGAGATAATTCTTTAGGTGCTGTTTTGAGTCCATTATTAGTATATACAATGATCTATTAGTATATACACACATGATGGTGATGGCAGGTGGAACTCTGCAATGTGAAGTGCTCCCGTTTAGAGTCAGCCAGGCCCTCTTCCACCCAATTCCCTCTCCCCCATTTCCTTACCCTTCCCAAGCAGTCACACAGCATTCTGTGGCAACTGAGAATGCTGAATTCTCCTCAGGCTATTGGACTAGGTGACCCCTGGGGTCTCTTCCAACCCTACAAATCTGTGATTCTATTTTCTATAGCCCTTGAACCATTATATTTCCAAATAAAAAAAAATTCCTCCCAGTAGCACCTTAGAAACCAACTAAGTTTGTTATTGGTATGAGCTTTCATGTGCATGCACACTTTTTCAGATACCAATGCACACGAAAGCTCATACCAATAACAAACTTAGTTGGTCTCTAAGGTGCTACTGGAAGGAATTCTTTTTTTATTTTGTTTCAACTACAGCAGACCAACACAGCTACCTACCTGTAACCTTACATTTCCAGTTCATTGCATGCTGTGCCGTTTGCACAAAAATGCTTTGGCTCATGTTTTAAGTAGATTTTCTCTTGACAATTCCTAATATACTACCTGCTATAATCACACGGCTAATCTTAGGGCTTTACAAAATAACCCCATCTTCCTTTAGGCTTCAGCAGCCGTGTGCCGCCTTTAATATTTCCAGCTCTTTCCCACATCCTGCAGATGCAACATAACTTGATTTTCTTCCTCTCTGGGAATGTGGGATTGCTCTTACTACATTCTAATCAGATTACAGCCAGCATAAACACCTCACTTCTGAAGCAGTCCAGCCGTAATGACGTATGTTCCACTGCTTTTGACTCATCCCTCCCTTTCTACTGAACACAATTTACAAAAGTGTTGATATCTTTGCTAGAGCAGGTACTGGATGTCAGAAAGACAAAGGCATGAAAGGATGTCTCTCTTTCAGCCCTCCTACAGGGCAACCGTTAAAACATGCTGGATGAATTCTGATTGCTTCAGGGGCATTCACAGAAAAGATAATTGTATATGTTGCTGCTTAGATCCTTGCAAACGTTAAGTAGAGCCCTGTTGGGTCAGAGCAAAGAGCCATCTAGTGCAGTATCCTGTTCCCAAAGTGGCCAAACCACATGCCCATGAGCAAGTCATAAGCATATTCTGCTCATGTTCCCCAGCCACTGGTTTTCAGAGGCCTGCTGCGTCAGATGCTGGAGATGGTAAACAAGAGGGGATAGGTATTGAAAGCCTTATCTTTCATAAATTTGTCTAAATGTTTCTTGTTGTTAAATTAGGGTAGAAACATGGAACTGCAGGAGAACCCATGAATTTGAAGACAAGAAGGGGCTTTACACCGAGCCAGACCACGGCTCCATCCAGCTCAGTACTGTTTACACCAGGAACAGGGAAGCTGTGACCCTCCAGATATGGCTGGAGTGCCACTCCTATGCTCCTTAATCAATGGGCATCCTGGTTGGAGCTGATGGGAGTTAGACTCCAATAACATCTGGAGGGGCACTACTAATTGGTAGTGGCTCTCCAGGGTTTCAGACAGGAAGTCTCTCCTAGCCCCTATCTCGAGATGCTGAAGACTGAAGCATGTGTTCTACTATTGGGCTATCATAGGCACCAACTCGATGGAGCTAAGGATAGCTCAGCCGCCCCCGCTCCCAGTATGCGGGGATAGGGCTGAGCCCCCCCAATTTTGAGGGGCTGGGCCCTGCTGGGTCTCCCCGCAGCAGCAGAGGGCCTTGTTGGGTCTCACAGGCTCATCCTGACGCGTGTGATGTCACACGTCTGTGTCACACACATGATGTCATGTGTATGCCCGGAGTGGTGGAGGAGCAGCCTGTGGGATTGGGTGGGTTCCTAGCCACTCCGAGCCAGAGGTGCTATTTTTAACTGTTATCTGAATTTGGGTTGTTTGGCCAGAAAGTGAATTGCTCAGTCAGTACAGCATCCTAAATCTCAGGGTTATGGGTTTGAGCCCCACGTTGAACAAAAGATTCCTCTGTTGCACGGGGTTGAAGGGGGATGACCCTCATGGTCCCTTCCAACTCTACAATTCTAGGATTCTAGGACACATAGTCCTGTTTGTACACCAGCCCCCAGCCCGCTAAACAATATTGCTAGGCTGACGAGTTATGGACACCTCCCAGCCACTCCCAGAGGAAATGCATCATGAAATAACAAGGACACGAATGGCATGGAATTTACATGTGCTAATTTGTATCTATTGATGCTAATGCATATCTAATGATTTAGATCTACCATATTTTTCACTCTATAAGATGTACCAGACCATAAGACACACCTAGTTTTTGGAGAAGGAAAACAAGAAAAAAAATATTCTGAATCCCAGAAGCCAGAACAGCAAGAGGGATCGCTGCGCAGCGAAAGCAGCGATCCCTCTTGCTGTTCTGGCTTCTGGGATAGCTGCGCAGCCTGCATTCGCTCCATAAGACGCACACAGATTTCCCCTTACTTTTTTAGGAGGGAAAAGGTGAGTCTTACAGAGCAAAAAATACGGTATTTATGGTTCACAAATGATGACTGTAATTTAGAAAGAAATACCGGTATAATGCATCTCATCATAGTGGGGAAGACTGACTGTGGGTGGGCAGCTTTGAGGCCCCCATTCTCCCTTCTTGTGTATCTCAAAACTGAGCTTAGACTGCACAGCTCATCAAATAGGTTTAGGGCAGCTTCCTATGTCCCTATGATGGGCATTTCACTGCATATATACAGTGAAACTTTTACTGAATCAGACAATTTGCCCACCTATCCCATTATTGCAGAATCCAGAGGTAGTCAATGGGGTGTTCTCCAGGTGTTGCCTCCTCAGCCCCAACCAACAAGGCCAATGGTCAGGGATGATGAGAGTTGTAGTTGCACAAAATCTGGAAGGCACCAGATCTCAGGGACAGTGAGGTCCTTCCCAGTACTGTTTCCTGGGTTCTTCTTAAGTGGAAATGCCAGGAACCGAAGACCCCAGGGCTACCTGCACACAAAGCATGTACTCTACCACTGAGCTATAAACTGTAACTCGGACTGGTTCTCAATAAACCACTGGTTTCCTGGGTTAAAAGTCCAATTGAGATGGGTGTTAGGGAGGAATGTTCTATTTTGACTGCTACATCGCTTCCACAATGGAAGGCATCAAGGAGTATCATTACATGGCTTTTCAGAGATGAAACAGACAGAATGACTGAAGAAAAAAGGAAGACTCCATATTGCAGCACTTAAAATCTGGAGAAAACCTTGCAAATATAACCAAGCCTTATTAAAGTTTCTGGCAAGTAAGGGAATTTGTCTGTGTTCATATGAGAGGAAATGGAGGCAAGGAGAATAATGTGGATATTTAAATGGCCTATGAGAAAAGCATGGTCTGTAGCACAAAGGATGAGATGGGGGGGGGCATTCTGAGAAAGAAGGTCACCATTTCCTCTGAGTCATGAAATGATCTTGCCCAGTTCCTTTAACAATAGCATTTGATTACAAAAGATCCCTCAAAAGCTTATTACCAGGCCCAGGATTTTTGGATGGTGGCTTTGAACACTGCATCTGGACATTGCAAGCTAAGGCAAGCCACCTGATTGCAAAAGGTGGTGATTGCTCAGTGAATTACAGTAGGATCAGGGTGGGAGGGGGATTTTGGGAAGAGTTTCATTTGGGGCCAGTATCTCTGGTTTTCTCCAGATGTTGAATTCTGTGTGCTATTTCCATGATTCCCTTTCAACAGTGCAATATGTTGGTGGTGGTGTCTCAAAGATTTTCAGACATTGAAGTGAGATTAGGGACTGATGAGCTGGGTGACCTCACCCTTTTAGCCCCGTGATTCTTGGCTGTTAATGACTGTTAACAGTCTGCCAAACTGGATTAACTGGTAGAACTGCCAGAAACTATCCTAGCAGCTCTGGTTGGGTAGTCAGGTTTTTTTTCTTGCAATGGAGAATGCTGGCTGGCTGGTCTTTTCTGGAAGAAGACAGCATTTTAGGAAGCCTATGACTTCGTTGAACTGTATTGATTGTTTTGATGAATTTGGTGTTGCTGTTTGCTTTATATGCTATTGCATTTGATATTACAGTGTTTGCAGTGTTTTGTTTTTTAATGCTATTGTGAGCAGCTCTGAGTGCATCATTTCTTGCTAAAAAAGTGGGATACAAATACATCATACAGATACATCATCCCAACTCATTTCCCTGCCCTGCCCCTACTGTGGAATTAATAAATTTGGTCTGTGTAAGGCAGGGGTGAGAAGGAATTTGGCCCTAAGGTTTGGTGATCAGGTACCATGTTCCAGCTGGTGGTGGGTGGGGCCTGGGCTCATTCAGACCCACACACTCCATTTGTTTTCTCTTGTGGATCAAGGTATGCTGGCGATGGCAAACACCACAGCATTTCCAGCAACTGTTGTTAAAATAAGGGCCACAATATGCGCCTTGAGTTTTTAAATGTATAATTTTTAACTTAGTTTGACAATTTCATCTGCTGTATTGTCTTACATATGTATGTACTTTGCACACAAATTGCAATGGCTTGTTGCTGATGCAAATAAATATCTATCAGTGCTCTCCCTCATCCTTTCCTCCACGGTTGGATCTGGCTAATAGTGCATGGTGCCCATTGTGGAAGGCAGGAAAGCCAACATTATGCAGACGTAAAGACAACCAAGACTTATCACTTGCAAAGTGCTTTTCTCTCCTTGTAATTTTGCAAGAATGAATTTGGCGGCAGGGCTGGCATGGGCACTGCATGGGCCACACTGAAGACCTCTAGGGGGGCCATGTGAAGATCACCAGTAAGCTGCACATGTGGTAAGTGTGAACAAAGAAAACAGGTGGGATGGTTGTAACTGGGGTAGATTGGGGCACAAAGGGCAAATCTACTTTCTCTAAAAAATCATGATAGGTCTGGTGGTTTCCCTAGAAATCTCTTGGGGAACAGTGAACTCATAAGGCATCTGTTGCAATGTTTAGTGCTGTGATGCTCCACCTATGCTCCCGCTGTATATATGTGCAAATAAACCTTATTATCATATAATACCAAGATGTCTCCAAAGGAAACTTAGGTTCTCACCACCTGGAGAAAAGCAACATGAACAACAATATGTTACTGATGGGTCCCAAGCAAAAGACTAACCCACCCAGCCCTATATTCATTAAAAGGTAAAGGTAAAGGGACCCCTGACAATTAAGACCAGTCACAAATGACTCAGGTTGCGGCACACATCTCACTTTACAGGCTGAGGGAGCTGGTGTTTGCTCTGCAGACAGTTTTTCTGGGTCATGTGGCCAGCATGACTAAGCCGCTTCTGGCACAACCAAACACTGAAACCAGAGCAGTGCATGGAAACACTGTTTACCTTCCCGCCGGACCGGTACCTATTTATCCACTTGCACTTTTTGGGGTGCTTTCAAACTGCTAGGTTGGCAGGAGCTGGGACCGAGCAATGGGAGCTCATCCTGTCATGGGGATTCGAACCCCCGACCTCCTGATTGGCAAGCCCAAGAGGCTCAGTGGTTTAGACCACAGCACCACCCGTGTCCCCTTCATTACCATTCCTTACCATTCCTTAGTTCAGAGCTTTCCAAACTTTTCATGTTGGTGAAACACTTTTTAGACATGCATCATTTAGTGACACAGTAATCCAGTTTTACTAGCAAACCGGAGGTTATACTAACCCCTTTTCAGCCCCGGGAGAAGTGCAGGGAGTGTTCACGTGACATACCTACACACCGCAGCCAACACACTACTAATGTGTCCTGACACACAGTTTGGAAAGCTCTGCCTTAGTTACTTGCCCTGTCCTACTATGGCAAACAATTTTCCACTATTTTAAAGATATGATGATGATTTATATTTATTAATCACTTTACTCAAAGTGGTTTACATTACAGATTTGTTCAATCCATTGTCTGAATAAGGGAAGGCTGAATCAAACTTTGATGGTGCACAAAGAAAAACGAAGAATTGATCAAACCACTCTCAGTGCAGAAGTCAGGTCTGAGCACAATAGCCCCCAAAAGCTGAAAAAATAGATGAGAAGAATTTTTTGTCCCTTTTTTGTTGATGTGTTTGACATAGCAGATATGTGCAGAACTGTGATTAGGTTTATCTGGAGTATTTCAGACAAATACTATTATCAAAGAGCTTTTGGGCAAAACGTGTGATATGGCTGCTGCAAATGACGAGTGCATTTTAGGGTGCATTAACAAAACCACAGGCAATAGCTCTGCTTTCTCCTGAATTGGCCAGATCTCATCTGGAGTACTGCATTCAGCTCTGGGCAAATCTTGAACAAATCTGCTCAAGGATATGGACAAATTGTAATATGGAAGTCTCTACTGCATACTGGCACATCCAAGCGCATGATCCATGCCCTCCATTTTCTTTGAGCATGGATTGCACATGCAGTGCATACACTCATTAGCATGTGTATGTGCTGCCTCCTATAGTGGCAGGACCTGTGATTCATGGAAACTGGAAGCTATGACCTAGACATCTCCAACCCACTGCCCAACTTTACATTGTACCCTCTGTATCAGGACTTAAGATACTTGCGTTCTTGAAACAAGTTCCCAAAACAGGTCAACAGTCAGAAATCAGGCAATCCATTCAAGTCTGTGAAAGATTTCCTTTGTTGACACTCAGCCATGCCATTTAGCACATGCTTAGGTAACAGGACACATCACACCAAAGGTAACACTATGTATCTCCAATGACCGATATCTACCTAAGGGGAACACAAGAACCTAAGAACCCTGCTGCATCCCGCCCAATATTCTGCTTCTCTCAGTGGCCAAGCAGGACATCAAGGCAATAGTTTTCCCCAGTGTGGTGTAGTGGTTAAGAGCAGTAGTCTCCTAATCTGGTGAACTGGGTTCGCTTCCTTGCTCCTCCACATGCAGCTGCTGGGTGACCTTGGTCTAGTCACACTTCTCTGAAGTCTCTCAGCCCCACTCACCTCACAGAGTGTTTGTTGTGGGGGAGGAAGGGAAAGGAGAATGTTAGCCGCTTTGAGACTCCTTCAGGTAGTGATAAAGCAGGATATCAAATCCAAACTCCTCTTCTTCTATTTCTTCTTCTATTTCTGGCAAATGGTTATCAGAGGTAGACTGCCTCTGATGCTGGGGGTGTCCTTACTTCTTACACCTGCTGAACACCTTTAATTGTTTTTGTTAAGTGAGGTGGATGCTGTTGCCCTTGGGTCCTGCTAGTGGGCTTGCCCAGGGCATCTCACTGGCCTCTGTGAGAACAGGATGCTAGACTAGATGGGCCTTTGGTCTGATCCATCAGGGCTCCTCTTATGCTAACGTAGAGTGACTTCCCAAATCCTACACCCGGGGGCCATAAGTACCATAGTAGAGCCCTGTTGAATCAGACCAAAGACCTATATATATTTCTGCATTGTGTTCTCTTCATGACCAGTTAGGTGCCAATAAGTAGCTCCCAAGCAGGATCTGAGTGCAACAGCAGAAGCCACCAGCAAGCTAACAGGATTACTTCTTCCTCCCTCCCCTTTATATTTTTTTAAATAGCTTTGCACCATCGCCACACCTGCTGAGCATCAGACGCCTGACTTGTACACCCTGACAGGCTTTCTTCATGGTTCAGATGACTCTTTCTCAAAAGGCCACAGGCCCTCAAGGGAAGGCAAAATGACAAGGGACACTTATTGATGTGGGCTGGGATTCTGAGTGATGCACAAGAGAAAATATGTGTAAGGGCATTGCCTCAGGTGTTCAGCTAAATGCAATGATCAAGATAAAATAAATGAAAGGTGAATGGAAATTGCCAAGTAGACACCATGAAGCGAGAATTTATTCATAAATTTATTATGTTTACAGGCCACCTTTCCTGTAAGGAGTCCCAAGTGGGATGCATGGTTCTCACCCTCCCCATACTATCCTCACAAGAACCCTGTGTGGTGGAAGGAGAAAGAACTTGCCCATGTGAAGACCACCTGGTGGAAGCCCTCACACATCTGGTTCTCAATTGTAAATTATATGCTGATCTCCGCCAGCAATTTCTTGATCAACTCTGTATCCCTAAATGGAAACCAGAGTCGGAGGTCATATATTTTCTATTACTGTGGAATGATCAGGAGCTCACCAAGTTAGTGGCTAAATATCTCTATTTGGTTTTTTGTCGTCAAAATACACTGCAGACGTCTGATCTCCCTGGAGACCAAGAGATGTGATGATAGACTGCTCTGCCTCCTTTCTTTTAGCAAATGTTTTGTGCCACTGGGGAAGTGGCAATTCTGTATTGATTTGTTTTGGATGTTTGTATGTGATGCCAATAAAAGGTTTGATGATGAAGAACCCTGTGAGGTAGGTTAGGTAGACGTTGACTGGCCCCAAGGTCTTCAACCCATGAGAATTGTGGCTGAGAAGGGATTTGAACCATTTGCACCCCAGGTCCTAGACCCAACACTCTAATCACTAGACTACATACTGACTCAAACCATTGGTGCGTCTTGCCTTTGTTGGAGCCAAGTTAGCCACTCCATGGTGTGACGATGCCTCACCTTCCTGCTTTGCTGCCCAGTCCCTTGCAAGACCACAACAGGACTGTGAGGAATTTATGCAGCGATTCAGTTCTCCTCCAAATGCTGCCGCCCAACTCTATTGCAATGTGGACCTATATAGTATGCTAAAGTGTACAGTGGTACCTCGGATTACATAAGCTTCAGGTTACAGACTCCAATAACCCAGAAATAGTACCTTGGGTTAAGAACTTTGCTTCAGGATGAGAACAGAAATCATTCTCCGGCGGCACGGCGGCAGCAGGAGGCCCCATTAGCTAAAGTGGCGCTTCAGGCTAAGAACAGTTTCAGGTTAAGAACAGACCTCCAGAACGAATTAAGTACTTAACCCGAGGTAAGGTAAAGGTACACCTGCCCGTACGGGCCAGTCTTGACAGACTCTAGGGTTGTGCGCTCATCTCACTCTAGAGGCCGGGAGCCAGCGCTGTCCGCAGACACTTCTGGGTCATGTGGCCAGCGTGACGAAGCTGCTCTGGCGAACCAGCGCAGCACACGGAAACGCCGTTTACCTTCCTGCTATAAAGCGATATCTATTTATCTACTTGCACTTAAGGGTGCTTTCGAACTGCTAGGTGGGCAGGAGCTGGGACTGAACGACGGGAGCTCACCCCGCCGCGGGGATTCGAACCGCCGATCATGCGATCGGCAAGTCCTAGGCGCTGAGGTTTTACTCACAGCGCCACCCGCGTCCCAAGGTACCACTGTACATAAAAATGCATATATTAGTGAAATAGCAAACAGGAAGCAGTCATCTTAGGTAGGAGGACTGGAAGGAGCAGAGGCTAAGCTCAGCACTTCCTTCGACAGACTTCAGCTCAGTCATACCACCTTGGCTGCCATTCTAGTTCCATCATCAAACTGCTCTTACTGTTTCTCCCTAGGCGACACAAAGCAGCTTCCTATGTTTGTTGCCACTATTCCCCAGTGCTCAAGGCTCTGATCTGTTCTGTATTTATTTACCTGACTATCGCCTGGCCTGCACCAGCTTCCGAATCTGGGTGTGTTAGTAAAGTAAATAAACCCTAGCTGTTTGCTTTTCTTTTTTTAAGGCATGAAGAATGCTCAGAAGAATGTTTACTCCCACAGCAGATTTCTCTGTACTGATTCAACAATAGCTGAAGCAATTCAAAGGCATTCCATAACCTCTTGCCAGTCAAGTGGGTAGCTACTGAGGAGAAGGTATTCACGGAAGGAAGAGGAAGAGGAGGAGTTTGGATTGGATATCCCGCTTTGTCACTACCCTAAAGAGTCTCAAAGTGGCTAACATTCCCCTTTCCCTTCCTCCCCACAACAAACACTCTGTGGGGTGAGTGGGGCTGAGAGACTTCAGAGAAGTGTGACTGGCCCAAGGTCACCCAGCAGCTGCATGTGGAGGAGCGAGGAAGCGAACCCGGTTCACCAGATTACGAATCCACCACTCTGAACCACAACACCACACTGGCTCCCTGGCTTCCTCTCACAAGGAAAGCTTGTGCAAGTATGTATGTGTATGTGTGTATACACACACACACACACACGCACACACAGTATATCAATCCGTCATGCTAATCTTTTGCAGTAAGCATAATGGAGTCACCACTCTGAAAACTAGTTTATTATGGTATAGGCTTCCGTGGACTAGAAAGTTTGTGCCAGGGTTAGCCAATATGGTGCCCCTCAGATGTTGTTGAACTCCCAACTTCCACCATCCTTGACCACTGGCCATCCTGGCAGGGGCTGCTGGGAGTTGGTATCCATCAACATCTGGAGGACACCATTGGCTATCCTTGGCTTTTGCCGTAATGCATCTGTTTGTCCTTCAAGTGCCACAAGACTCTCTGCATTATGGTGATGGTGATGTGATGATGGTGATGATTAAAAAGGCATTTCCTGATGTTTCAGTTTTAAAATAATGATTAAGAAGATTTTGGAATACAGCAGAATGATAGGTTAACAGACTATGCTTGAGAGAGGACAGGCACCTTGTCATGTAATCTTTTTTTATGCCAACCACAGGCAACACCACATAGCTTGTTTTATATATGATTGGGACAGGCAGGTGAATAAAAATGTATGGTTGCCCCCTCATAATTCAGGTTGCCCTCTGGGTTTTCTCATAAGGCAAACACATTTGGAGATGGGGGGGGGGGAGGCACTGCAGGTGAGTATTGGCAGGTTGAAGAGTAACCTGTTCCTTCCCCCCACCTCTCGGTTCTCTCATAGAGTAGTTACTTGTCCGGGGCATGGAATCTGTGGGCCTCCATATTTTGTTGCATATAAACTCCCATTGCACCTGCCACAGTGTCCTGCAAAGGCATGGGTTCTGCAATCCTGCCCTATGTCACTTAAAAATGTTTTCTCTCAGGCTGAGCTATGAAACTGACATTTCCTCGAAGCGGGGGAGAGTTGGCGGGAGCAAGAAGAGTTAAGCGCTCCCTCTGGCAATTCTTCCCTTCAAGTTCAAATACAATGAGAGTTGGCAGGTGCCGTAGGGGTTAAGCACATGCAATTAAGCAAGTACAAATTACATCTGAGGTGTATTTCAAATGAGCCTGGGCAGGTAGAGGAGTGGTTCCAGCACTCTAGTTGATCCTTGCCTGCAAATACAAATTACAGCAGAGAGGCATTTTGCAGAGGAAAATTGGCAGGCATGGGAGGGCTAAAGGACTCCTCCCTCCTGTTGATTCTCCCTTACAGGTGCCACATGTGGGAACACAGGTTTGTAGCACAGTATATGGGCTTCCTGAGATGACATGCAGTTGCATCCTGAGAGTCATTGTCCAGGAAGTGAATACACCAGCTTAAGTCCAGCAACCTGTCCGTAATACAATGTACCTCATTGCCTCCAGGCTCTCCCTGTTCAGCACAAGTCTAATGATTTGTATGCAAGGAGCACAGGGCACAGAAGGCTTTCACTGGGCACCTGCCAGGAGGGATGTGAAACAGGTGAGATCACTGTTCACTAACCCATGTGCAAATGAGTAACTATCCTCATTCTTGAGTCAAGGAGCACCACACCCTTCGAAAGCGTATCAGAGCCATGAGCCAACAAACACCGAAACTCTGCGGCACACTTTCCACCTGCCTGCTCTTTCCCCAGTTTCTCTAGAAAGAACAGGACCGCCTGGTGCTAAATTATCAGCAACACAATTGGGGGGGGGGGAGAAGCTATTGATGCTCATTGTCCTTTACAACATATCCCGCCCATGTTCTCTGTTTTCCTTTGAACAAAACTTGGAAATCTGACAACACATACACCGCCCACTGGAGAGTAGAGATTGTTGTTGGCAACCGATCTTAGGACAAGGCTGGAAGATAAACAGCACATGCTCCAATAAACAAGCGCTCCTCTACATCCTTCCCAACACTGATCAAAGAAAAAGTGTTTTAGCTCAATTGTTATTTAAGCAAACCAACCCCCCCAAATACTTGTGACACCTATGGTTGGGATGAGTGGATGAGTGATTTGGTGGGTGAGTGATTTGGCGCAGTTTGCATTTTGATGTGAACCGACCTAATTCACACTTCCTGAAACAGTATGCAAACTAGCACACAGGTGTCCTTAGAAAGTTGCTCTTTACTGAATTTTGTCACGCACTTCTTTGTTTACAGAATTTCTGCCCTACCCTTTAGAAAGAAAAAAAAAGGCTCTCTGGGCAACTTACAAAATTGAATTCTAAGACGGTCCTTACCCTCGGACTCATAATACATGACACACAAGGAAAATGAAATGAAAGGAAGGAGAGGAAAGCAAGCTCAAGCTCTTAAAGATGCAGTCCTTCAACCAAAAATATGTACAGTGGTGCCCCGCAAGACGAATGCCTCGCAAGACGGAAAACTCGCTAGACGAAAGAGTTTTCCGTTTTGGAGGTGCTTAGCAAAACGAATTTCCTATGGGCTTGCTTCGCAAGACGAAAATGTCTTGCGAGTTCCTGCGGGGTTTTTTTTCCTTCCCCCCCCCTTTTTCTAAGCCACTAAGCTTATCTGCTTATCCGCTAAACCGATAAGCCGCTAAAAGCCGCTAAACCACTAATAGCGCTAATCCGCTAAGCTGTCAATGGGCTTGCTTCGCAAGACGAAAAAACCGCTAGACGAAGAGACTCGCGGAACGGATTCTTTTCGTCTTGAGAGGCACCACTGTACTGTATATTAGGGGGAAGTGTGCATGGGAATCCATTTGTTAATGAAAATGACAGTAAAATGCAAAGTGCTCTTCTAAGGCCATCACTACTTCCTGTGGAAATGCGTTCCATAGTTTAACTATGCACAGTGGGAAGACGTACTTTCTTTGGCCTGTCCTGAAACTCCCAGCATTCAGCTTCTTTGGGTGTCAACAAGTGCTATGGGAGAGGGAGAAAAACCTTTCTCTATCTGCTTTCTTCACATCATGCGTCTGTTAGTATATCTTCTCTTAACATGCTTTTTTCTCTAAACTGAAAAGCTCCAAAGGTTGCAGCCTTTCCTCATAAGCGAACTGCTGCATCCTCTTGATAAAAGCATACAGGATAAGGCTTTCACTGTCTATCAGCCACAATGGGCTATGCTTTGCCTACACTTTTTGGAGGCAATATGCCTTTGAATGGCAGTTGTTGGGAATCACAGAAAGGGAGAGCACTGTTGCGCTTGTGGGCTTCTCATAGGTACCTGGCTGGCCACTGTGAGAACAAGATACTGGAACAGATGGGCCTTTTGCCTGATCCAGTAGGCCTCTTCTAATATCTTTCTGGAGGCTGCATGACATTAAAGCCACATGAAATCAGGATTGATACACTCAGGATTGCATGCATTCACAGGTGCCTTGCTTTAATGTTAAAGGTAAAGGGACCCCTGACCATTAGGTCTAGTTGTGACCGACTCTGGGGTTGTGGTGCTCATCTCGCTTTATTGGCCGAGGGAGCCAGCGTACAGCTTCCGGATCATGTGGCCATCATGACTAAGTCGCTTCTGGCGAACCAGAGCAGCGCACAGAAACGCCGTTTACCTTCCCGCCAGAGAAGGTACCTATTTATCTACTTGCACTTTGACGTGCTTTCAAACTGCTAGGTTGGCAGGAGCAGGGATCGAGCAACGGGAGCTCACCCTGTCGCAGGGATTCAAACCGTCGATGTTCTGATCGGCAAGTCCTAGGCTCTGTGGTTTAACCCACAGCGCCACCCACGTCCCTGCTATAATGTTACTTTGTGAATAAATCACATCCAGGGAGACCTTCTTTCAAAACCCTACATCTCCATTTTAGCAATCCAGAGAAGGAAATTCCACTCAGCTGACGAATGTGCTGTGTTCAGCTTTGTGCTATGCTGTATCTGTCTTGCAACATAAGCAAGCAACAGAACAGTCCCATCTATAAATAACTAAGTATTCAACTGAAAAAGCTTCTCAGGCATGAAATATTGAGATAAGGTTTTCACATTTAAACATTTTTATATAGAAGTCGGGCAGAGTGATATTATAACAGGTCCAACGTTAGTTTCAACAAGTATGGTTTAATTAATCAATATAGAGTGTGATTCTGCACACATAGACCCCCCCCCCCCGCGAAATCCTACTAAATCCCTTGGATGGCAAAAATGCCTGCATTTCTACTACATAAAAAAGGTGAGAACTTCTGGTTCCCAAACTGGATTCCATCATGTCAGCAAAATAAACATAGCTGCCAGGTAAGCTTTAGTCTAAGGTTTAAATTTAGTACACAGCAACAACCCATAACGATTAAACAAAGAATAAAAGCCTTGTCACCTGCTCAGTTGTGGAGCAGCCAAACAATATGCCAGCAGGACCTGTTTATTTATTTTTAAAAGATTGTTCTGGTGCGAAATAGAGTCTAATTTGTTTTTTGGGGAAAAACAGAAATTCAATACATTCAGAATTGTCTAGAACTGGAAGCTACTGCCTTTTATTGAATCCCAATGTGGGGCTGGGCAAGTTAATTCACTGTAATGTATAGAATGAACTTGGAGCTAGCTCTTAATCTGCATGTTCTAGGAAATGATGTCACCCTTTCCCCTCTGACTTACCTGGAAAAGCACAGGCAGAAATTCAGCAGACACCATTTCCTAGCATCAAGGAGCAATCAGAACAGCTTCACCATCTGTATTTCAGATTGACACTTAGGCTAGTTAAAATAAATAAATAGCCCTGCTCCTATCAATAGCAGCCTGACACAGCACAGTTAAGCAGGCAAATTGTTTTGTTTTTTTAATAATATTTATTAAAGTTTTAAAGGTTACAGAAAGAAAAAGTAAAAATACCACATTAAACAAAAATAAAATAACACATCACAATATGAAAAAACAGAGAAATAAAATCCATTAAACGAAAACGAAAAAACAAAAACAAAAAACAAAGAAAAATACAACAAATCTTCTCATTACTTATCTTTCATTAGCTTATTTCCTTGACCTCCTCACACCTCCCTTTTTTGTATTCTAGATCAATTATCCATTTCAGCAAATCCTTTCCCTCTTTAAAATTTTAGTCCTGTAATTTATCTTAATATAATGTAACTTTACTTTTCCTCCTTTCACCAATTAACAGTCAGTTATTCCCAACTCCTTTATATCATTCCTGCTAAAATCATATAATATCATTCCAACATCCTTCTAACAATTATTAATTTTACAATGTTTCTGTAGATAGTCTTTAAATTTCTTGCAATCTTCCTCCACCGACTCTTCTCCCTGGTCTCGGATTCTGCCAGTCATTTCCGCCAGTTCCATGTAGTCCATCATCTTCATCTGCCATAAGCAGGCAAATTGTTCCCCATTACTTTATGACATCTCCAGGAAAAAGCTTCATGCTTGATTTCTGTGGGCTGCTGTTAAAAGGAACTTCTTAAAATGAAGAAGTATGGATTTTCAGGCTTGGATGATATCATAATTCTTCAAGGGTTAACTGACAGCAGTAATTCTCTCTTTCTCTCAAGTTTGTCTGTGTGTTAATAATACAAGGGTGTTCAGAAGGATGCCTTGCAATGGGGTTATCCCAGTCCTTAGGGCAGGGGTGAGGAGCTTTTCTAGCCTGAGGGCCTCATTCTGTCCTTTCTGGCAACCTTCCAAGGGTCCTATGGAAGGAGCAGCAAATGTAAATTTTGCCTTAGCCCTGTAGGCTAATTTCTACACACACCTCTCCATCTTCCAGTCAGGAAACCAAGGACTTATCAATGTTCAAGGACACATTCCAGCCAGGCAAAAGCACTCAAGGCAAGTTCAAGGCAGGTCCAAGTGAGGAGTGTGACCTGGAGAGAGCCCTTAGGGCCAGACAGAAAGGCTTGGAGGGCTACATTTTCCTCCACCCCCCCTTGCCCTGAGTTGCCCGACTCCTGCTTTAGGGGTTCTGTATCTTGGGGGCATGAGTTTTGTTGTAGCAGTTGTTCCCCAGCTTTGAATTTGAGATCTATTTAGAACTCAAGTCCTAAGAAGAATCATTATTCTTTTGTAAACAGCTCCGAGGTTTTATTACTATCAAGTGAGATATAAATGGTGGGGAATAAAATAAATAAATAAATTCCCTAACAGTCTTTATTTTATTTTTTTTACATTGGTGGGGCAGTGAAGTTTAAAAAGCAGAGAAAGAGATTAGGGCTTTTGCAGATTTAATAGTAAGAACCAGTGCTTTTTTCCCTAGAAAAATAGGTGCCCAGTACTCACCATGAAATTGTTACAGTAAGTGTGACACTTTTTAGCAATAACGAAAAGACGTGCCGGTACTGTGTACACTTGAGTATCCCCTGGGAAGCACTGGTAGGAACTACCGTATTTTTTGCTCTATAAGACTCACTTTTTCCCTCCTAAAAAGTAAGGGGAAATGTGTGTGTGTCTTATGGAGCGAACGCAGGCTGCACAGCTATCCCAGAAGCCAGAACAGCAAGAAATATTGCTGCTTTCACTGCGCAGCGATCCCTCTTGCTGTTCTGGCTTCTGAGATTCAGAATATTTTTTTCTTGTTTTCCTCCTCCAAAAACTAGGTGCGTCTTGTGGTCTGGTGTGTCTTATAGAGCAAAAAAATACGGTACTTCTTTTATACGACAAGAGGTTAGGCATTCGATATATCGGATCCAACGTCTGAAGTGTCCTTATCCCCTTTGAACCTGTTGCTTTTTAAAAAGACGCCTTTGTTGAAAACTAACCTCCTTTCTTTTCATATGCAAAGGAGGAATACAACCATGATCTCCCATCAGCTGCTTCCGTTTGTCTCTGGAGAGGCTATATTCACCATTCATGCCTTTTTAGGAATATGCTCGCAAAGACATTGCCTGCAGACCGCATATAACTAGACTCGCGCCCAGGTATTGTTGCCCACGGTTTATAATTGCTTCGGAAAATATATATATTTTTATTGGGGGGGGGGACAACAACCCTGAAATGGGATGGAAGACTCACGCGTCACCTTAATATGAAAATATAGAGAGTTTAAGGGAAAACTGGGCCTACAATTGACCTGCAAGATTCTAGCCCCTAGTGCGCCCGGACCCAAAGGATTATGGGAGCTGTAGTCCAAAGCGCCCCGAACGGGGGGAAAGAGGCGGGGCCGGGCGCCGAAGCTCTCGCGAGACTTGGGGTGGGGTTCCTCATCGCCTCACCTGAGGGAAGCGGCTCAGTCCCTCCCGGGCAGCGGCAGAGAGCGGTTGGTAGGCGGGCGACGAAGCCATGTCGGCCCCAGGCTCGCCGTCGTCTTTGGGGCCCCGCTGGGCCCCGACCCACGTCCAGGTGACGGTGCTGCAGGCGCGGGGGCTTCGCTCCAAGGCCAAGGGCGGCGGCGGCGGCGGCGGCGGCGGGAGCGACGCTTACGCGGTGATGGCGCTGGGCAAGGAGAAGTTCGCCACGTCGGTGGCCGAGCGCTGCCTGGGCTCTCCCGTGTGGCGGGAGGAGGCCACCTTCGAGCTGCCGCCGCCGCCCCGGAGGAGCCTGTCGGCGGGGGGGCCTCCGCTCTCGGCCGGGCCCGCGGCCGTGCTGCAGCTCACCGTCCTCCACCGCGCCCTGCTCGGCCTCGACAAGTTCCTGGGCCGCGCCGAGATCAGCCTGGCCGAGCTGCACTCCGAGGGCGGCCGCCGGAGCACACGGTGAGGGGAAATCGAGCGGGCGAGGGGCCTCCCGTGGGGCTCCCGCTGCCAGGAGCAGTCTACCTGCTGGGGCGCGGGGCGCATGCGCGGAGGGAGGGAGGGAGGGAGGGGGCTGGTGCCAGGCGCTGCCCAGCTAGACCTCCTCAACTGCATCTGATTTCCGCTCCTTCTTCGTTTAGGGAGTCATAGCAGGACTTCTGAAGGAATGCGGATAAGGGTATGCTCTAACTTCAAAGCATGCGCCAGAGTGTTGTGGCAGTGTAGGATTAGCCGGGTTCATTGGGCATCTTCTTGATGTGCGGACAAATTAGGTATTTCTGAAGGTGTCACATCCCGCCGCGCACCCAACCCTAACCCCCCTGAAGTTTGCTTCTGTTCTTGGCCGCACACCTTCCCAGCTAAGATGGACCAAAATCTAGTTTTGCCGCCTTTCAACTCTGGTCGATCGGTTTTGTAAAAGGTAATGTGATCAATAGGAACACAAACTGGGAGATAAAGAGGCTTTGACAGGTGAAATCCGACTTAAATATGACGATTTCAATTACTCGTCTGTTGTCCAGTGTTTTGTATATTAATGGATTGTAATTTTGGCAACATAAGTAGTATCACTATATTCACTCCTCAGTGGCACTCTTGAAAAAATTAATTTCAGTTCTATGCTCCAGTTCTGGGTTGAAACTTGTTGGGCACAATAATATTTTTTTTTTACTTGTTGTGCATCTGGTGGCTTCCTTTTCTGGTGCACTTGTTGTGTGTGCCAAATATGTGACTAAAGAATAGCATCAATTAGTATGATCATATATGTAGTACTTTGTCGAGTTCCAGTTGCTGCATTTTAAGGAGGAGAAAGACTGTGATGCAGAAGGTGGAGCAGATTTGTTCTATATTACTCCAGATGACAGATGTAAATGCAATGACTGAAAACTTTTAAGTAAGATGGTTTTGACTTTACGTTAGAAGAAACTTCTTAAGTGTATGAGTAGTTCAAAGGTGGATCAGACTGCCTTGGGAAGTGGTGAGATCTCCTCCTATGAAGGTTTGTAAGCAGTGGCTAGATGCCCATTTGCTTAGGAAGCTGTGTATTTGCAAGATTCCTGCACTGAATCCGTTGTGCATTGGACTAGATGACATCCAAGGTCCCTTACTACTCTATAGTTCTGTTTGAAGATGTTGACTTCCTGCTGACTAAATGGCATTTCCAGGTTCAGAGGCAATTTACCTATGTATGTCAGAGGCTCAAGGTCCACATGTCCAAACAGGTGTCAAACAGCATGCTGCATGAGAATTATTCATCTCAGCTGTTTATCTGACAGCAGCGAAAGCTAAGCTCTTAACAGGATGGGTCATGGATTAAAAATGCCACTTTTAGTAAAGATTCCACTATTGTCCATAGAGTTTACTGGGAGACCACGGGCGAGTCGCACTCAGTCTAATCAATCACAAGGGTTGTTGTGAGAATGAAATGGGATGGGGAAATGAGAACTATGTATGTCACTCATACATAGTTATTTGAAGTAAGGGTGGGGCAAAAATGCAATAAGCAAACATTGCAAGCAGAGGCGGGATCAAACTTTTAAAAACACTGTATTAAAACTTGAAATAAACAGCAGTATAATGTGCTACAGCATAATATAAAGAGTTGGTGTGGTGTAAAGGTTAGTGTCAGACTAGGACCTAGGAGACCAGGGTTCAAGTGACCGCTCAGCCATGAAGCTCACTGACTGACCTTAGCTCTCAGTCTAACATAGGGTTATGGGGATTAAATGAGGGGTAGAATCACGTATGCCATCTTGAGCTCGTTGGAGAAGAAGGTGGGCTATTAAACAATCAAGCAAGCTTTGAAGAACTTGTATTCTGTTGATACCTTTCCTGAGCAGAGTCCTGCTGGATCACAGTAGTTGGCATACTTAATTTTATTCCATTGTTGTAAACTTCCCTAACAACCTACTTTTAGCTAAAGGGAAGAATAAACATCTATTAAATAAAATAATTTGTATCCTGCTCTAGATAGCGGTTATCTCAATGCATCCAGGAAACATGCAAGCAGGGTGTAGAACCGCCAGTTCTTCCTCAATTTGCTGCCTTGGCAACTGATATTCAGTGGTATTAATGCTTGTGAACATGGAAGTTCCATTAAGTTGTCAAGGCGAGTAGCTGATACAAATTTAGTTAATTCCTTTGGAAGATGGACCCTAGTTTAGGAGGCTCTATAATCGTGAATCCCCTAAATGTTGGCATCTTTGTCTTCTCCTTAAATCTTGGTTTGCAACGGACTGAGCAGCGGGTGCTCTTTAGAGATGTTGGTTACCAGGATGCAGTGAAATAAAATAAAAAGCTGGTTAGAATTTAACACTTTTATATTTTGGAGGTTATTGGGTCTTGTTCTATAAAATATTAACTCAGTTTGATATGGAAAAAGGGATTGGCTGAATCAAGGCTAGAAACTAACTGTTAGCACCACAGCAGAATTTGATAAATTGGACTCTTTCTGATTACTCCTCCAGTCAAAATACTAACTGGATGGCAATTAATAGTGAGGAGGAAGTGAGAGAAAAGGGAAATGAACACTAAACAAACATCATGGGACAAGGTAGGAGTGGTGAGGTTACTAGGACTTGACACTTCCCTATTGCAAAGAAATTCTCTAAAGAACCGAGGCTCGATCCAAGAGGAATGAAACCCACACCACCCACTCAAAGGAGTATTGGCCAGGATATTCAGGGCACTTCCCTAGCACTGCTATACAACTTTTATAACATATTTCCCCATATATAGCTGGCCATTGTTTGTAGAAAACATCCCCTCCCCATACTTTTGTATTGAGATGTTGTATTGTACTTTTACAATAATAATAATAATAATAATAATAATAATAATAATAATAATAATATATCAATCAATCATCCCACTACAAAAAAGGTGCCTAGACATTCCTTTGTGGCAACTGTAACCAAGGTTTATTGTGCCATTTGGTGACTGGCTTATATATCTGAGTTTCTAACACTAGTTTAAAAAATAAAAAAGGTAAAGGACCCCTGACAGTTAAGTCCAGTCACGGATGACTCTGGGGTTGCGGCGCTCATCTCGCTTTACAGGACCAGGAAAGCGGCGTTTGCCCGCTGACAGTTTTTCCGGGTCATGTGGCCAGCATGACTAATAATAATAATAATAATAATAATAATAATAATTTTTTTATTTATACCCTGCCCTCCCCAGCAGAGACTGGGCTCAGGGCGGCTAACAATCAATAATAAAAACAAGTTGATTAAAATACAATTTAAAAGATTAAGATATAACATTAAAACATTAGGATGCAGCTTCTTCACAGGAGGAGAAAGGAAAAAGAAAGAGGGGGAGGGAATCAAACGGATTCTAAGCCAAAGGCCAGGTGGAACAACTCTGTCTTAAAGGGCCTGCGGAAAGAAATCAGATCCCGCAGGGCCCTGGTCTCATTAGACCAGGGGTCTGCAACCTTTAAGACAAAAAGAGCCACTTGGACCCGTTTCCGAAGGGAAAAAAAACAACGGGGAGCCACAAAACAAGCCAAATGTAAATAACCACACATTCCTCCCCTTCCCTCATTCTCTCTCTTTTCCCTGAGTCTATTTCAGATAGCAAAGAGGGGTATGGTACCTCTCATATCCATTTTTTGCAAAGCACCATGTGCATAGAGGGCATTATACAAATTAATACATAGAAAAGTGTCTGTCCCTCCCTGCAGTTCAACTCCCTCTCTTTTTACTAACAGCACATATCCATTCCTTCTGCTGGTGCAACTTTCTCATCATTTCTACATAGCAGCATTTATAAACCAGTGCCAGAGAAACTGGGTGAAAGGAAGGTGAGAGGGAAGAGATATGAATATTTATGTGTGTATATGTATACATACATACACCTACACAATTACAGGTTTGAAGCCAACTTAAAATAAAAAGAGCTGGTAAGCAAAGGAATCGGTGGTGCTTTCCATGGGATCCGGGGACATGTCAGCTAATACTCTTCCCTTTCTTCTTCATTTGCTTGTCTCTGCAACAAATCTCTAGGGGGAAGGGAGAAGGGCAGGAATTGCATAGGCACGAGAGAACGGGGGAAATCCCGCATGCAGGATTTTGGTGCCTAACAGCCCCCCCCCCTCTGCAATTGCTCTTGTGCTCCCCCGCCTCTCCTGCTGGCTACCTCTGGACCCCCTCCTCGTCACTGACGTAATTCACCCCATCCTCCCTGACAGGGAGGGCGGGCCCATTTTGTGGTTCACCTCAGGTGCTCTCCCTCAACTTGGCGGCCACTCAGAAGCAAGGCACGGAAAAGGATCCCGAAGCACCACCGCCACCCCTCTCTCACACACACACACAAAAACCCCCACCCCACCATTTCCCTCGAGCGCGCGCGCTCTCTTTCCCTCGCCTCAGGTGCCTCGCGTGCAGGGCTGAGGAGAGCGTGACCTGGGTGGGCGGCTCTCGACGTCACGCGGCGCACAGGGCCTGAGAGCGGGTGGGCTGCGGACGGCAAAAGGGAGCGCGCCTGCATGTGGATGCGCCTGTGTGTGGCCGGCAGTGGCAGTGGCAGCCGCATCCACCTGAGGGGAGAACATGCCTCTGCGCCCTGGCGCACCTTCCTGCCGCTGCCCTCCTCCTCTTCTTCCTCGCTCCCTGCACCATGAGGGAAGAGGCACCCCGGAGCCGCGGCAAAGGTGTAAAAGAGCCACATGCGGCTCCGGAGCCGCGGGTTGCCGACCCCTGCATTAGACTGAGCATTCCACCAGGCCGGAGCCAGTGTTGAGAAGGCCCTGGCTCTGGTTGAGGCTAATCTAACTTCCTTAGGGTGTTAGACTAAATTGACTAAAACTCATGATCAGTTAAGTTTTAATAGGTTGATAGCCCTTGGGATTTCACACCTACCCAGTTATGCTTCATATTGTGCCATTTTATGTTGCTTGCTTTTACTTAAAGAGCTGTATTCTCAGTGACTAAATCTTATAAGGTTTAAACCAGTAAGAATTTTAAAAAATCTGCTTAGCATTTTATATAGTTTAAATAGCCTCATGTACACTTTCTTGTTGTTCTTTACAAACAAGCCTGTAATGCAGATTAGTATTATTCCCATCCTGACTTGTGTAATATAACCACTTTGTGAGTTCATTACAAAAGCAATATTCAATCCAGGTTCCTAGGTAGCTTTTAAGCCACATTGTGCTGTTCAAGCAATTTATCTAGTACTGTCAGGTGAGCTGTTGGGGACGTAGCTCTATTGGCCAGCAATGATATTTGAGTTTCACATCTGAAGAGCAATAGATTCAAATATAAATACTGATAAAATAAGTAATGTGCTATAGTAATTTTTCACCGATGCCTGCTTCCATAGCTATTGTAGAACAAACCCTGCCATTAAAATGTGTTTGTGCACCATGATTCTTGGCTATCTGTGTTAAGAGTACAAAAAGCAACAATTTGTAAGAATGCATAATACCCTTCTGTTTGGCAAACATATTTTTAGACTGAGCTAAACATCCTAGTTTTTAAAACTGTAAGTCACAGTGTATTACAAAAACAGTGTTTGTAAAGAACTCTTTTAAAATTGTCTTACTGTGAATAATGGCAGCTCTCATACTCAAATATTTAACGTAACAAGTCCAGCAGGCTTACCAAGTTTACTTTGGCAGTCTTGACTGCTTTATACAGCCATGATAAGTATTCAAAGTATGTTAGAAACAAATGTCTTGTTCATAACACTTTATTGTTAGAATAAACAGCACAAGTCAGAGTTGAAGCACTTTATTAGTTTTACAGATGAAAATTGGGGCTTCAAGGTTTATGTCGGAATCTATCAATTAAGAGGTAGCTCACTAATCAACACCGCACCCTTAACATGTGGACAGACAATGCAAAGATGCAATTCAGACCAGTTAATATTTTTTCGTCTGAAGGCAGGGAGATCTGAAATGTGGATGAAACTGTTGCCAGATCTCAAGACTGGATGCTTATGTATAAAACAGAAACACTTCCCTGTACTGAAAGAATTAGATGTCAATGAGATTATTTCTGACAGGCCTTTTCCCTGATGTGGTAGTACTGTATGTGCTTTTTCTTTTGTTTTTTTAAGGGTAATCTTTTAGCCATGCAATAACTTCCTGTAGTTTGCCTAGAAATAGTTTCACCATGCTATCCGCTGTTTTAGGAAATTGGGCCAAATGATGAGCTTTTAAAATGTGAATATAGAACATCGCTCACTTGTGTTCTAGTGCTTTCCCTCCTCTAGTTCTTCTCTTTTGTTTCCTTTCCTGTTTTGATATGTATGCTTTTAAGGCATGCAATTTCCTGAAGATATTGTCGGAAAATTCCATATTTTGGGAGAAATTGCATGCTTTTGTACATAAGCTGCTGTTTCTGTTCTAAAACTTTCCTGGTAATGACTTTATCCTTTTCTCTCTTTCTAGCTCTGTATCCTCTCCTGTATCCAGCTCCGTTCAAGACTGTTCGGCAGAATTTGTCTTGGTTCATGTTGTGCCTTTCAGGGAGTAAAAAGGTTAGACAATCTAAGATGGCGTGCATCTTGGGTTTTAGTGCAGAAACAGAGTTCCTCTGACTGTTGATACCTTTTATACAGATGCCTTCATGGCATAACCTTAAATGGACAAGGTCATGCTGTGGAGCTCTTATACCATAACTCATGAACTAGTAAGGCTTGCTGATGTTGCATGATACCAGAGCATAACAGCACAGGTTAGGTGGAGCTGTTAAGCGATCATGGGACTCGGCTTAGTAGCAGAGCCTTTCCTGTGTCTTGCTGCAAAATTATATGAATATTTGGGGGAACCCATTGCCCTAAACAATGGATAAATTTACAGAACAAAATCAACCCTTTCCTGGCATGGTTCTCATTGATCCTCTGGGGGAGGCCCCAGAAAGCAATTCTGGAGAAACACATGTTTTGTGAGGGTGCTTATAATTATTACATGATTGTAATCCCCTTTATTGAACCACACTTCCAAGGACTTAACTGAGAACCATGAAGCTCTAGACAAAGTCTGTAAATATGTGACACATGACACATTTTATCTGGCTTTGAAGTCCTGTGACAGAAAAGGTGAAATTGAAATATAGGTAACTCACAATGCTTATTTTACCTACGTGATTGCTGATTTGGGCCAGGGGGTGGAGCAGAACAAACAAATAAATGGAGAGTGGAGGAAGCATTACAGAGTAGCATCCTAGAGCCCTCATGCTGCCTGCCGAGAACCAGGTAAGGGAGACACCTGGTTCTGAGGGTTCCTGGCTTTACGCGATTTTGCTTTCATGTGCAATGGCCAGGAATGTAACCACTACGTAAGATGCAAGTTAGCTGTAATTATATCTTCTGTTAGTACAGGCATAGGCAAATGGCTCTCCAGATGTTTTCAGATGACAGCTCCCATCATTCCTAGCTAACAGGACCAGTAGTCAGGGATGATGGGAGTTGTAGTCCCAAAACATCTGGAGGGCTGAGTTTGCCTATGCCTGTGTTAGTATGTCTGTGAATATTCACTTGGATGAGAAAACAAACTTTTTCTAGACATCTTGGGAAAATGCCCAACATACTGGTAGCATGCCGGCTACCAGTTTCTGATCACAGCTCTGTAGAGACCCTCTGTTCCAGGAGTGACGTCCTTAGCATTTTAGAAATCTTTGCATGATGTTTGCAGAGTAACTATTTCTGAGACTCATGTGGTAATATGGATAAATTATTTCATAACAGCATGTTCTCCTTTTAAAATAGGCTATTTGTTCTCTTCTCTTCCTCTTCCCCTTTACATTTTCTTTTCTTTTCTTTTTCGAAAATGGACTTTGCTGGCTAAATGCCACTAATATCAGTCTACAGACCTATCTGGCATTTTGCTTACATGGAGAACCTGACTGTTTAACTTGAACTGAAAATTAACTATTTTCACCCTGAGGGACCCTCGTGGGAAAAGGGTGGGTAGGAAATATTTAAGCCCCTGATGCTGAACCTTTGCTGTTCTTTATTTATACAGATGGTACAAGCTTCACTCCAAACCAGGAAAGAAGGAAAAAGAGAGAGGTGAGATTGAGGTGGATATCCAATTCATGAGGAGCAACATGACAGCCAGCATGTTTGATCTGTCCATGAAAGATAAGTCACGGACACCATTTGGCAAGCTGAAAGACAAGCTAAAGGGGAAACGAGGCAATGGATTGCCAGACACAGCTTCAGCTATTGTTCCGAGCATTAGTCACTCCCCGGCTGACAGTGAGGAAGAGTCAAATGAGAAAGAAAAGAAAAAATCAAAGTTCAAGACCTTATTCTCCAAACCTGGTTTACAGAAAAGCAACCTCTCTCAGTCCATGTCGGTGTTACCTTCTCTCCAACCGGTTACAGAGAGAGTTCGACTTAATCCCAGTGACTTTTCATCGCGGTGGAGTGATAGTGATGATGACACTTTAACTCCTGTTTCAGAGAGTAAGTATTGTCTATTGAAAAGAGAATAAATTTATCATATGTTTTAACAGTTGTGTAATTTACAAAGTGTGCTAAGTAGTAAAATGTGCCATTTCTTCATAATAGTTAAAGCTGGACTTCTTGTATTATTTAAAGACAGTTCTTGGAAGCTGTGAAGAAACAGAAGTGTCTTCATGATTGAGCCTAATAGTTGTAAATGAGTAGGGTGCAGGTGGATCTCAGTGGTCCCCAACCTCAGTGTACTGCTGCTGTTAAGAGCCATCAGTTGATCTAGGGCTGGATTAGGTATTAGTATTTTCAGTAGTATTGGGACTTGTGCTTTCACTATTCTGATGCTGATTTCTTTCTTTTTCAGAACCCTCCACAAATGAAGATAACCTGCTTTATCCACCTTCCACCAAGTCTCATAAGAGAACAGGTAGTGCAGATAACAAGCAACTAAACCAAATCTCCTCCAGTAACACCAAGAAGGATGTACATTCTTTATTTGGTGGACTGAAGTCCAAAAGTGACCCCACTTCCCGGTCCAATGTGTGTATCAATGGCAGTCATGTTTACATGGAGGAGCGTGACCCCAAAAGTGATACTCTTCCAAAAGACAGCACTCTATCTTCCCCTCAGATATCCCAGCGAAAACGGCTCTTTTTGTCCCAGGAGAACTTGTCTTCTGAGCCCAGTAAGGAACCTGAAATAACAGGAAGACTACCTTCTGACAAAGGACCACCAGGGTCTTCTTCACTGGAGTCCTTTAAAGCCATGACTCTACCATCATACAAGTTGCTGAGTGCTGAGGATATGCCAGAAAGCAACACTCCAGTTATTTCAGACACTCCAAAAGAAACCAAAGAGAACAAAAAACAGGAGAACAAGAAATCTGGCTTGCTGTCTCTTATGACAGGAAAAAAAGAAGCTAAAGTTAGTGAGGAAGTAGAGAGCAATGCAGACACCACTCTGAAGGTAAAGGAAGTAAAACGTAACGAAAAGGAGTTGGTCAAGAAAGAAGCAAATCCTTTTGAAGTCCCTGTGGATAACAGAAGAGGTCATAGCTCAGATAAGAGCAGCACTGCGGATCTTCGAATCACAAAGGCATCCTTGAACCCTTTTGATGAAAACATCTCAGCAGAAGAGAAGCCAGAAAAAAACTCAGCTTCTGTGAAACCATCTCAGACCAAACCCGTCAAGCCCAGGTTAGTCTTGAGAAATGAATTTTGAGATCTTGAGATGCTTTAAAGCTATTGCTACCCAGTGGTTTTCATTGTATGTCATAGAAAATATTTACTTTACAGGCTGAGTAAGAATTTTCCTCCTGATAGGGCAGGCATGCCCTGTGTAGGTTTCAGTTGACTAGTAACTCTGCAGGTAATTTGTAGGGTTTCTGTCTCTAGCCTTCTTGAAAGGAGAGAAATGGCAATGCATGCTGCCTTCAGAACAAAGATGATCCACTTTCTTGCAAGGGGAGGGCAAGGAGAGCGAGTCAGTCCCTCTTCTGCCTCCAGGATGGAATGCTCTCTAGCAGAGAATGTATCCCAGCTGGCTGAACTTGATCCTTTCTATCTCTTCTCCCCACTGCCCAACTTACAGGGAGAGGAATCGAAACAAAGGCAGGCACTAGCTTTGTTGTGTTTGCCCAGCTGGTCAAATGCAGCTGAGCTAGTTTTCACTCATCTTTTTATGTCTTGTCGTTTTTTGCTGAGGAGAGGAAAAGACGGTGGCTTGTCTGACCCAGAAAACTGGTGTAACTAGCTAGCTGCTGCTCTTTGTGGCAAGGAGGAATTTTAAAACACAATTATGGGTTAAAGTCTTTGTATCAATGTCATGTAGGTGGGCCAAGGCCTGAAGTTCTTTAGCCCTCCCAAACTTAAAGCATTAGTTCTAAATCAGAAAGGAGAAAGAGAACAGCTGTCTTTCGCGAAGAAACAGGCAGTGCTACTGGCAGTTGTCCTTCGTGGTTCCTTCTTGCTTGAGTTGGGGAGGAGTGTGATATTATCTCTCTTCTGTCATCTGAAAGTAGAGGTGGGAGGAATACTGAGATGGAGCAGGAAAGACTCAGAAAAGTTGATATTTAAATATTCAGGCATGTATATAAGTGCTGTGAACACCATTAGTGACTTGGCTTTGTTTTTATGTTATTGACACTGGTGCATGTGGGAGAATTGCTCCCTATTCCTCTAACTTTAAACTTATATCTCTTTCTTTACAGTTGTAACTAGTGAAATAACATTCTTTTAACATTGTTGGGTGACCTTGTTTCTGTTCAGCTCCTGCAAAATGATTAAAATTTGCACCTTTCAGCAATCTAAAATGCAATTTTTATGGCTTGGTGGAATGCAACTTTTGGATAAGATGTTTCCTGCCTTACTCCCATATGCTTGGTGCTTTGTATATTTCACTATACTACTAATACTGTACTATGATAATGCTATAATGTAATTGGGATTAAAAAGGTGTTCCATTGAAAAGAGATGTTACTGATAGACTTTTTAAAATGTACAAAACACTTTCATTCAGGCAACGTGTTGTTTTCTTTTATAAGCATTTGCTGCTGTTAAAAGGTAAATTATAATATGAAGGGGGTGGTTTGCTAAAGCCCTACACCTTTCCTATTCACTTAACATGCAGCAGCCTTGTTAAACTTGTCTTCAAAATGTTTCTGCCTGTCTTACGTTGCATCTGCAACTGACATGCAGGTTTTATTTTGTCCCTTTTTACAGACTGGGCGTGTCTTCAGAGGATGAAACCAAAGCCACTTCTGCTATTTCTGCACCTCCTTCTGCTTCTCTTTTCTCTCCTTCCTATCACTCTAATAAAAACAACCCTTTTATCTCTAAATTTGATCCAGAAGAGCAACCTCGGGACACTGATAGGTTTGCTAGTGACAACAATCCGTTCACTATAAAATGGGGACAGAAATCCAAGCAAGATACTGAATGCTTTATAGCTACTTCCTCTGCTTCTGGAAATGAAAATAAACCATTTGCTCCTAAAAGGGAACAAGAATCCCAGATAGAGGATTCTTCAAACTCTGCTAAGTCTCCCCTGCCTGTTCCTGAAACTTCTGTTCTTGAATTGGATCCTTCTGCTTTTCAGCCTTCTGATATTGATAATCCTCCCGTGTCTAAAGTGGGAGAGGACTCTGGAAGTTTTAACAGTCCTCCAGCATCTTTCTCTACTTCCTCCTTAGCAGGAAACCTTGATGATTCCAAGCATGTTCATGTGGTGCCTTCAGAGAAGCCCCAGAAGGAAGGTTTAACTAATCAGATAGATCCTGTATCCACTTTTCCTGGATCTCTAGCTGGCAGTCACCCTTCACGGTTTTATGATAGGGTTGGACTCATCCTGAAGTCTCAGGGCGATGACAAAGTGCACATAGTGCCACCATTTAAGGAAAACCGAGGGAGCATAAAGAAGTCAGTAACCTTTGCCCTTGAGGATGAAAATGGGAGTAGTGGCGACGATGCTTCAGATGGTGAAGATTCAGTTGAGAGCTGGCATGATGAAAACAAGATTTCAATAAATCCCACTGAAAGGAATGAGAGGCAAAGACCTGAACTATATGTAGAACATTGTGCCGCACCTGAGCCCCGTAATGGAAATGTACAATCTCTTCATAACAGTGAGGGTCCTTTGGAAAGACAGGCTGAAGCCGGCTTCTCAGTTAAAGTAGAGCCACCGGTCCCAACTCCGAGAATTCTCGCGCCTTTGCCTAACATGCCGAGGACTGTGTCGAGTAGCAGTTCTCTCTCTGAGCCCCCAAAGCCAGCACCAAGAAGTGCCCTGAAACAAAAAAAGAATGTATCTCTTTCTTTGATGGATGAATCAGAAACAGAAAATGGGTCAAGCTCTGCCTCTACATATAAAGAATTTTCTGCAGAAAATTCTTTCATCTCTAGTGAAAAACTAACAAGTGATAGCGCGTTAGCAACTTCCGTATCCAATATACTTAGCTCTGGAAGAGATGGTGGAACCATGGATTCCTCTCAAAGTATTAGTACCAATCTCCCTCACTATGCAACAAGCACACAGCCTGGCAATTTGATCCCTGGAGATCTGAATGTAAAACCCACCACCCTTTCTGTTATTCCAGAAGTGGGATCGGATGATGAGCAGCTGAGTAATTATCCTCAAGGTACTGAAAAGATTGCAGTTTCTGGAGATTTGTCCAGGAGTGGAGATGGTTCCTCAGAGTTACGGTCCTCCATTGAGGGGGGAGAGCTGACAGCAAATAAAAAGGCGACTGGTGAGAGGCAGACTGTATCGCTTCTCATGAAGACAAGTGCCCCTGATGATGGATTTGAACTAAACAAACCATTGGTTGCACCTTCAGCACTAGCCCTTGAAAATGCAAGCCATTATGTAAAGGGATTGGAGCAGAAGAATGTTGACAGCGCAAAAGAAAATAGACAGGGTGATAGTCCTGAGTTCTCTGTTAAGCCTGTTCATCTTTCCCCTCTGCCCAGTTCTTCTCACTCTATTAGTTCTTTCCAATCTGATGCTTCTGGCTGTAATAGAGCAGAACCTACGAAAAAAGCTACAGCAGAGGGCTTGGGTACCAAAGTGGATCCCTCTGGCAAGAAGAAGCTGCTCCAGGCATGGGTTTCACCCTCTGAAACACATCCCAATCAGAATCTGCAGAGTGACGGAACTTATCCTGCTAAGCTCAGGTGAGAGGAATTGGGGGGGGGGGAGCAAAGATAAAGGCTCAAGTACTATACTGTGCATGGCTTTGATTCTTCCCTCCCCTTTTTAACGCAGTAAGGGATTTTGTGTCCTATGGACAGGTGAAAATCTTTCCCTGTTGATCTGTATCTATTTCTTGTAGCAATGTCAATGAAGGAATAAAACTGAGCAAAGGTTTATATTGCTTAGGCAGTAATCAGATTCTATTTTCACATTGTTGTGACATGACAATACAGGTGTCATAAACAGGAACCAGCACTTCATATTTTACCTCTAATTTTACTTTATTTTTTAAATCCACTGTCCTGTTAAAATACTAAATATAGTTTTCATGTTCTGCCAAAATAAGTGAAAGCAGCAGTTGGATAAATGCTTAACTTTTTTTAAAAGCGGTGTTAGTTGTGATCATAAGTGCAGTGCAATTTACTGCGGCACAGGTTTTGTGTTACCTAGATTTCTGAAGTGTTCCACGGGTGCAATTTAACTAAAAAAGAAATCAAGCAAACTTTTGCAATAAACTTTGTTGAAAACTCTATTTTTCATACTTGCTAAACATCTGGGTAACTACACAAAGATCCAAGGAACCAACCATATTTTATTGGGGGGGGGGGGAGGAACAGATGTTTAGAACCATCAAGAGTGTCAGACTAGGATTCCACTCAGTGATGGGCCAGTCTCTTATCTCTATGTCTAACCTCCTTCACAGGGTGGTAGTGAGGAAAATTGGGGGTGGGGGCATGTATTCAAGGTCCTTGAAGGGATATAAATAAATAGGTAAGTAAAACTTTTTATTTGAGAGCTTCTAAATCAGTCTTGAAGTGTAGAGAGGAGGGCAGAATAAATCTTCTGTTTTAACAGTAAATATAAAATCTAAACTTGCACTAATAGAGGTACGTAGAAGCGGAAAATGTACTTTATTCTTTTTAGAAGCCAAAGCAGGAACATGTGTGCATGCAGTGCTTCATGTAAGACCAAAAGTAAAGGTAAAGGTAAAGGGACCCCTGACCATTAGGTCCAGTTGTGGCCGACTCTGGGGTTGCGGCGCTCATCTCACTTTACTGGCCAAGGGAGCCGGCATACAGCTTCCAGGTCATGTGGCCAGCATGACTAAGCTGCTTCTGGCGAAACCAGAGCAGCGCACGGAAATGCCATTTACCTTTCCGCTGGAAGGGTACCTATTTATCTACTTACACTGTGTGCTTTCGAACTGCTAGGTTGGCAGGAGCAGGGAGCGAGCCCCGGGAGCTCACCCTGTCGAGGGGATTTGAACTGCCGACCTTCTGATCGGCAAGTCCTAGGCTCTGTGGTTTTAACCCTTCGGACCAAAAGGAGAACTGCACAAAATTGTTCAGGTACAAAGTACTATAGGATTGCCTGAACTAATTGTGTGTGCTTCTTTCAGACTTCATCCTGTGAAACCAATGCATACTACAAGCAAATCATCTGCAAAAAACCAGAGCATAACATCAAAGATCTTGGATAACCAAAATGAAGCCGATATAAAGGTAATTTAAGACATACTATATTTTAAAACCTAATTGGGTGGTCTGTGCCCTGAGTTAGGAAGCTTGTAAAGTTTTTGGCGGGATTAGACAAACTGCAAAGGAGTATAGTCGTTTGGAGACAGAAATATGTTCAAGTTTTCTAGGTGTACAATTCCCCCTGCCTCTGCTATCCTACCCATCTGGGCAATTTTCTGAGCCTTTTACTGACACAAGTTTAGATCTGAGAGTGGGTATGAATTCCCCAGGCTCAAAACTTGCTATCTTCACCAAAGGACTTTGGCCTGAAAGGGATTTTTGTTTTCAGATAAGCAAGGTTTAGTGATTTAGTGCCTCCAACTAATATTGCAAATTATCTGTTTGGTGTTTGAGCACAGAACCTAAATTATTATCACTTAACTGAAACAACCACTACTGCTGCTGCTTTGTATTTAGTACTTTTCGCATGTTATGAGGAGGGTCTTATCTTCACTTTTCCATGTTTATTACTGGGAAGAAATAGTTGAAGGCAGGCGTACAGAAACCTTGTATGCACATTTGTCTGCATGCCATAAAAGTACTTACTGGCAAATCCTGAAATTCTAGTTTTTTGTGAATCTTCAGTAGCTTTTAAGATGCTTAGACAGATGACCTCTTTGCTCTGAAATCATTCCTGGGATTCCCCAGTAATCCCTGAAACCAAAGGTTTCTATACCTTCCTTCTGATCCTTTGACGCCACCCTTACAACAGTGCTCGATATCAAAATGACTTTAACCTGTTCATTCTTCCTTCCTAAAGAAATATGATCCTTCAGATCCCGCCTACGCTTATGGTCAGCTGACACACAGCGAGCTAATCCAGCTGGTCTTGAAGCAGAAAGATGTGATTGCAAAGCGAGATCAGCAGGTTCGGGAGCTGGAAGACTACATTGATAACTTGCTTGTCAGAGTTATGGAGGAAACCCCTAACATTCTTCGAGCTCAAGCTCATGTGAATAAGAAAGCTGGAAAAATGTGAAGGAACCAGTTTAACCTAATCAGTGGCTTTCTTACTCAAACTTTGGAAGTAGTGAATGTGGAAAAGCTGCTTGTACCGAAACAGATTATTATTTACTTGTCTTAGGATAGAGTTGACTTACCTTGGAGACTGCCTTATATAATCTACAAAGTCAATAGTGTTTAAAAAAAACCTTTTACCTTTTAGCACCTTTTGCTGCTCTGCAGGTGAAAGGCCTGAAATTATGGGACTGTGGAAGGAGTTGTGAGCCAGATTTTACCTGTGAATAAGCTCCAAGGGGCACATTTTTAAGGGTTTAGTCAAAAAATGAACACTTCTCTGTAGTTTTTCAACTCCTGATTTCTTGACTCTTTTAGGATATTAAGTTTTAGTGCAATATAAGCAATCATATTTACATTAGATATACTGGATGAATTAATATTTATGAAGTACCTTGTTTGGATTTGAGTTCCTGGGAAATAAGCACTTCCATCTGAAAGCTGGTTGCCTCTCTGCCATTAGGAATTTCTGTTGTTCTAGCTCCACTGAATCAGTAATTATTAAGAAAACAGCTCATTCATTTGGGTGGGGCTTAAGCTGTGCAGGTTTCCTGCCAATTGCGCAAAATTGCCTGCATTTACCTTTGGGAAGTGAGGAAGATCCATAGTTAAGAAATAAAAAGTGATGGTGGTTGTTCGAGCAAACCCTGCTGGAGTGCTGTGATACCACTATCAAAATGAAATGTCATATGGTGTCTTATGGTGGTCAGTACAGGACGTATTAAACTTTTGAAAGCAATACTGATTTAAACTAATTGCTACAAGCAGCAGTCTGGCTGGCTTGCTTCATTGCAGATGGTTGCTTTAAGTACAGTTAGACGAGAGGGGCATTCCCCCTGCATTTCCCCATAGGTGTTAAAATGCTCAAACCTGTGGGTTTTCAGTAGCTGACTTTGGAGGTACACATTAATCCCTCATCACTGAAATTCTTACTTTTAAAATGTTTGTTCCAGCTGAAAGTCCATAGAAGCATCTTGCTTCTTATTTCCCAGATTTGACTACTTTTCTTTCATTCTTAACTTTACTTTTGAATTCCTGATCTTTCCCTTTTGTCTTTTGTCTTTGGGTATGTTACCCCTCTGTTCAGAAGTCTGCTTAGATCTTTATTTTTGAATACAGGAAAAGCATCTGAGTATATCGAATCAAAGAAACTGAACAAATTGCTCTGATTCAATAATCCCAGGTGTCTTTCCATTTGTGAATACTTTCTATTGTAAAAGTTTTGTTTTTGACCAGTTCCTCAACATGCTGATAAAATTTTTCAGAAGTTTTTATTATTATTATTATGAAAGGGTTGAAATGCAGATAAAAACACATTTCTACTGTCAGCTAAAGTACGTAGCTTCCATCAGTTTTCCCAGGTTTTTTGTAATACTTCTTTCCACATATTTTCTGTTTCAGAAATTCTTGATTTAGAGAACGTTGATTTTATCTTGTTTATGCCCAGTTTCTTTATTATATGTTTCGTTCCTTTGCAGTTCCAAATGTCTCTGCCTCTAACTTTGAGCAGCTTTTGAATGCATTGCCTTGTAGCTCACACCAACTAGGAGGAATAAGTAGGGCAGGCATAGGGAATCTGGCCCTCCCAGTGTGCTTGGACTTGACTCCCATCCTCCTCACGGATGGCCATTGGGAGCCCAAAGGTATCTGGATGACCACATGTTGCTCAACCCTATAAGAGAGGCTTAGCACAAAGCTGTATGTGTGCAATGTCTCGCTGTGCCTGTTTTGGTTCCAGTTTCTCTATCTGTATGAACAGTTTCTGAAGTCAGACGACACTTTCCTCAGTCACAAAAGATTCTGTTTATGCTGCTGCATAAATTGCTGGAAGATGTGAATAGTCAGAATTACTGCAATATGATTTCTGCTGCAGACTAAAAAAACGAGACTTTTTCTGATTTTATTTTTTATGGATCTTAGTCCTGGGTTGAAGATTGAATTCTTAATTTCAGTATCTCCATCTGCCCCTTAATTTTTAAAGGGTAACTTTACATCGTGGTCCCTTACTAGGGATGGGGCACTAGCCCAGTATATGAGTTTAAAGTTTCCAAAGGATTAACATTTGGAGGTTTCCTAATAAAACAATACATCCAGCATTTGGGGTGAAATCCATATTGACCATTGTATGGGAAATTAAACTATTTGAAGATAGGAACTATAAGGTAGAGCATGGCTTTTTGCAAGCTGAAGCTTGTATATGCACTTTTGGCTTCCAATCAGATCAACTGTGATTAAAAAAGTAACTTGTTGAAAATCTGAGCTACAAATGCAGGCAGCCAAACAGCAATCAAAGTGATGTCTGAAGACGTGGACGGATTAATTTTCATGCTTTTGACTGTAGCCATTCTTCATTTTCTGCCTATGCACTTTCAAGAGGGATGAGCTTAGCACTGAATATCTCTTCAGCCCTCCCTTTGTATTCAGTCACAACACTGGATTATAAACTTGTCAGGTAATCAAAGAGGGGTTGATTCTAAGCAAATCATACTTGGGAGTAGACCTATTCTAATCAATGACTAAGGACTGTTGATTGTTGTGGGCCTGCTCTTAGTATGACATGATCCGATATCACCCATAGATCTCGACATTTCCTCAATTGTGCACTGTTAATTGCTCTTGATACTGTACAATCTCCTTTGCAAACACCAAAGAATAGGAACAGCTAAGTGGTTCCTCTAGTTTATTCCTCATTTGACATGGCAATATTTATGCAATGAGAGACCTAAGTACATAGTTTGGACGTTGGTAGAAAACTTAATACTGTCATGTTTGAATATAAGACTTGGACTGTGGGCTTGGACTCAATGTTCCTGTTGCCCTACAGGGAGTATGGTGCTTGTTGAATAGATTTGTCTATCTTCTTGCATAGTGCTAATTCTCTGGATGAAATCCTCTGGCTGGTGCTGTCGCCTTGCCTCAACTAGGTCAATGATTTCAGGTGATTGAAAGGGGAGGAACTATTGTCTACCATATCTAAAATCTTCAGGGCCTGTGGTGTTTTCACATATCTGTGGCTCCATAATAGCTGGACCATAAAGTCTGTAAAGGCAAACTTCTTGCGTGTAAAACCAGCATTTAGATGCTTGGGCATCTTTTTTAAGCTTGTACATCTCATTTAAAAGAACCAAATTGCTTTTTAAAACTTTATTTTAAGAGGCTTCATGTCTCTTTGCTCCTGCTGGAGCCATAAGCACACAGGCACATGCTTTTGGGAACAAGTATTTTATTGAAATACAGTTTTACTATGTACTAGAAAATGTTTATTCCTGGTGGTTATATGGTCCCAAAGTACAGTGGACATTTGTGTTTAATTCATATTCAGTAGGAATGGATCTAGTAACAAATAGTGTTGAGCGTCTTAATAGAGATAGTACAGGACCAGCTTCCAGCAGATTGTGACAATCTTCTAGTTTATAACCTGACCTAAAATTTCCAGGGACCACAGGGCTGTAGCTGGCAACACAATGTGCCACATGCAAGAGGGAGTATTGTCATTGGGCCCAAATCAGCTGACCATTCTTCATATAAAGGTCTGCTCAGTTGTATACACTGTGATGAGATTTGGGCAATACTCAGCAAGGATACCTTGCAATCTGTGCCTTCTCTTTGGTATCTGTGACTTACGCAATCCTGACATCGAAATGCTGAATTTTGTGAAAAGTGTACACTGTGAGGGATATTTCCCCTTGTGCAAACATTTGCTCAGTGCTTAATGTTGAAGGATCTGAATGTATATTTATATTCTGCCTTGTTACTCTTGGTACTTAATCCCATTGGTTTTTTGGTTTTTTTACAAAGACCTTCATCCTTGTGAAATGTTAAAAATAAAGTTATTTAAACTTGTGAGAACACTTGTGTTTCTTTGCCTATCTTCACAAACTTTAAGTGAAGAATGCTGTATATATAATTCACATTACTGCACGCTACATAAGAATGGTTCCTAGGTCCATACTGATAGAAACGATTCTCTGCTGTGCAAGGACTAGATTTCATCATGGTGATTCCAAAGTGTGAAAGAAAAAGGGCTTCATATGCAACTGAAACTTCTATTGTGAGAGCTATTTGTACATGAAGCCCTACGGGTTTTAAGAAGCAGACATTCCTCAATGATCCTAGTATTGATAGGCTTAGGAAGAACCTGAAAAGAACCTTAGATTACTCCAACACTCTTACAGTCTCTGTATTCTATTACCTTTTCTACAAGCTCCTTAAAAAGGTAAGAAACTAAGGAGTCAAGTGTTTTCTCTGTGCCCAGTTATAGGAATATAGTTGCCAGCAAGTGGAAGTGCTAGGCAAAGACAGCAGGCAGGTCAAAATATCAAAAGATTTAAAACTGGCTCACCAGATTTAATTTAGGTTTGGGTTTAGATAGTGTAGTTTTAATTACCACTTAAGATTGTGCAAGTTTATAGAGAAGAGAGGCTTGCAGCAAAGATTTTGGCTGGTAACTTCCAGTATTACTGTGTTCCTATCCTTCTTGTGGGTTTCCCATAGGCATCTGGTAGGCCGCTCTGAGAACAGAATGCTGGATTAAATGGGCCTTTAGTCTGATCCAGGACTACTACTTATGTTCTTACATAGAAGCTTCCTCTCCCCTTCTGCCTCCTAGCTAACCAGTCAGTGAGCACTGGGAGAATATTTGCAAGTGCTCCCTTAGCAAAATAGAAAGCTGCCTTAAACAGATCATTGATCCATCCAGCTTAGAATTGTCTATGCCAACTGGGAGAAGCTCTGCAGGGGTTCAAGAAAGGGGCATTCACAGGATTCTTTGAACCTTCTGCAGGCAAAACGTGTTCAACCATTGAACAGTAGCTCTTTGCCTTCTCTCGTGTCTTCCACTCTGCAGTCTCTTCCTACCATCTCCCCATCTGTCTCTCTGGCATGCCTTTCTTCTATTAAATTTCTGTACCACCTTTTTGATAACTACTGCCTTTTCCCTTCCCCTGACCCACCCCAGTGCCCCTGTTGTTTGATGACAAGGCTTCACATCCAAAGTGTACAGCGTGCAGCTGTTGTGGAAATTAAATAGGATTAGGAGAAAATGTGAACCCTATTAGGGTGCCCTTGTAAATGTTTTGAGTGAAGACTCAAAAGGCGGTCATTTAAATCTAGAGAGCAAATTTAAAATCATTTTTGAAGCCCACTCCAGAATATGGAGCAGGGGCTAAGGTCAGGCTCCCTCTTCCTGCAAGGAAGTAATGGAACACAAAAATACCAGTAATAATCCAGCAAGATGTGTTTTTGTTTTGTTTTTTTGCGGGGGGTGGGGCGATGGCTGTTTGCAGAAGAAATCTTTTCAATTACTCAAATTCCACAATTTGAGGCAGCTTTGGCTCCTAAATGCTTCCACGAAACCTAGATCAGGTTGATAAACGTAGCTCATTGCAGCTTAAGAAGCACATAGCTTGTGAAGTCCTGTGACACTTGAGCTTTGGCACCACTCGCTTCCCTGTGCTGTGAAGCAGGAATGTGCCGGAACCAATTTGGATCATGACTGTGATTCAGACTTAATAGATCAGGAAAAGACTGAATCACCTGATGCAGCAGCACTGAGATGGAAAGGCAGGGGAAGCATGGTATGTTAAATGCTTCAAATGAGATCTCAGCTATGATCCGAATGCCCAAATTGCTCATTTCCAAGGGCCAATAGAGGCATCTGTGGCTCAAACCTGTGTCTATTAGAATACTGCCAGTCTGCTATGTAGCATCCTTAATTCACAGAGTCTAGATTGGGTTGGGGGACCTTCTGAATGTTGTTGGTATGTTTACTCCCATCCGCCACCATGGTGAATGGTCAGGGATGGTGGAAGTCCTACTCCAACAGATGGAGGGCCATCTCTGGTCTAGAACCCACACTAGTTTCATATTTTGAAGGAAATACATTCATACCCTAGAAGGAAGTCACGACGTCAATGGTGGCTTCATTCCAATTATTTTCCAGCCTGTCATCTACTATACCTGCGAGAATACCAGGTTTAGGACATCTCTTTAATGATTCAGAAACCAAGTGCTTTGTGCTGACGACATAATTATATAATAACTGTCAACATGGTCTCCACCCCTGTCAAAATAGCATGCTTTGAACCAGCTCACCCTTCACTGAGCTATAACTACAAGCTATTATGTCTGAGAGTCTCATTAATATCTCTTGGGCACAGCCCTGCAACAGCAGCTATTGCTTTCTTAAGCATGCTATAGGCTTGCCTGCTTTGCTTCGTTCTGAACTAAAATACGCACATCCAGCAGAAGCCCGCTAGAGACTGGACGTGGAACATAACACAAACTATTTTATTTTATTTTGGGGGGCAATTGCCCGATCGGCCCTCCGCTGCTGCTGCGCCTGAGCAGCTCACACCAGAGCCAGAGCTGCCCATGCACTTCTTGTTTTAAACCCAAATTCCAGGACTTTGGGTTTAAAATGTAAAATCCCACCCCACACTGGATGGCCATGTAGGACCCCCAAAAGAGGACATATGTCTTTTTTAAAATAAATAATACTTATTAAAATTTTAAAGGTTACAAAAAGAAAGAGTAAAAACACCATATCAAACAAGAACAAAACAACACATCACAATAAGGAAGAAGAAGAAGAAGAAGAAGAAGAAGAAGAAGAAGAAGAAGAAGAAGAAGAAGAAGAAGAAGAAGAAACACAGCTAATCTTCCCATAACTTGTCTTTCATTTGCTTGTTTCCTTGACCTCATCACACCTCCCTTTTTTGTATTCTAGTTCAGTTAACTATTTCAGCAAATCCTTTCCATCTTTTCCACTTTTTGTTCTGTAATTTATCTTAATATAATGTAAGTTTACTTTCCCTCCTTTCACCAATTAACTGTCTATTTTTTCCTAGACCCTTATAACATTTCTGCTAAAACCACATAACTTCATTCCAACATCCTTCTAACATTCATTAATTTTACAATGTTTCTGTAGATAGTCTTTAAATTTCTTGCAATCTTCCTCCACCGACTCAAAAGAGGACATATCTCAATCCTAGCATGTGATCAAATGTTTTGCCAATAAAGACCTAAGCTTCCAATTGCTTGTCCTCATTGGGGCTAGGTGTGCTCAAGGTGCAGCATGATTCAAAATGGTCTGCTACATTCAACATCTATCTAACAGCAGCATAATGTTTACCTTTCCCTGAATGGCTTGGCAGATACTTCCATTGCCCGGTGAGGTCAGTAGGAATTGAACTGAAGAGACCTTTGCCCTGCTGTGGGGCATTCCATAATTGTGGCATCAAAACTAAGCAGACTAGGGTAGCCCTGTGTGCTGCATTAGAGAGGACAATCCTCTATTTGAAGGTTGTACGTTCCAAGCATGGATTAAAGATAATGAACCACAAGGGAGGGCAGAGGCCTTGAATTTGCCCAGCACCAGTTAATACTTGGACAGCAGCTACACAACTCACCTGATCTGTCCTCCTCTCTATAGGAAGATGCAGAGGAGTTTTTTTAGCCAGAACTCACAGGAACTCAGTTCCGGCACCTCTCAGGTGAGCACCATTGCATTATAAGAGAACAAGGGAGGAGTTCATGGTGAGTTCCAGCACCTCATTTTCTAGAAAAACAGCACTGGGAACCATAGCTGTCAACCTTCCCTTATTTGGCGGGAAACTCCCTTATTCCAGCGCCGTTTCCCGCTGCTGTCCCGGATTGTTGATATCCTGTAAATTTCCCGGGTTTCAAAGGAAGCAGCTCCTCTCCCTCCCTGCCGGCCAGGGAGGCTCCTCAACTGCCTTGCTCACCAGTAAGGAGTCTGAGAACGACTGGCAGGTGGAGCTTGCATGTCTTGTGCCGATCAAATCAGCCGCGTTGCCTGGGGACTCACCTTTGCTTCAGCGCTTCCCAGCCCAGAGGTGACGGTGTGGTTTTCCTTGCTGCTGTATCCCTTTGCTGGGTTGCTGCGCTGTGCGAACCCCCGCTTGAGGCTTCGTTTGGCTGCTGGCTGGGCTTTCTGCCTTTGGGCCTTTGGCTCGGAGGGGCTCTACTCTGTGTGCGTGTGTGTGTGTGTGTGTGTGTGTGTGTGAGAGAGAGAGAGAGAGAGAGAGAGAGAGAGAGAGAGAGAGAGAGAGAGAATGTGTCACTTAAGCTGATAGTAGGAATGCTGTAGCTTCACACACTTGCCTTCGCACAATGGGTAATTAACTTAGGGAATTTTTTTATGCAGGATGTCAGATTTACAAGGGGATCTGAGAGATGAATGGGAGATACGGTTTGTCAGTATTAATGGGACAGCTAAATAGAAACTTAACCCCAAAAGTTAGGACCAAGATTCAAATCCTGACTGGGTAACTTTGCTCACTAGTATCATTGAACCATGAGGACGAGATGGTTGGACAGTGTTCTCGAAGCTACCAGCATGAGTTTGACCAAACTGTGGGAAGCAGTGGAAGACAGGAGTGCCTGGGACAGGTGAGGCTGCTGATCCCTTATTTTGGCCTCTGACCCCTCATTTTCGAGGCTGCTGATCCCTTATTTTCAAATCTGAAAGTTGACAGCTATGCTGGGAATATGTCATATTGATTCATTTCAATGGGCCCACTCTCAGTAGGTCTAATGTTGGATACAACACATTGCTTTTTGCTGTTGCTCGTATAATTGTGTTTCTGTTTATCAGAAGAGGCCAGGACTGGTGCAAAACGGCCTCTCCACCTATAACCTCAAAAAATCTTGTCCCCTTTCCCCTGCCCTCCAAGATTTCAAGCATTGCATAAATGAGAACGTTTTTCAATTTGTTGTATTCTGAATGCCCATCACTGCTGCACTCTCATAGATGCTGTGTGTAGCAGCATCTTAGAGCTTCAGCTGTATTTTGGAATTTTGGGGTCCCCTGCTGCAACAAAAATCAGATTTAAGCTGGTTAACACCTTTGTCCAATGGACAAATTTATAGAAATGTGATGTAGCAACTTTTAGGGAGAGCACCAAGTGTAAAGTAAGGCCGCCATCTGCTGGTTTGAGTTTTGCTCATCCATATTTTGTTCATAATAACGTAGCATTAAATTCCCTTGTGTGCAGTGCATGGCTCATAACTGTATATGGTGTGTGCATATGTAAGTTTCTATAGTCCTCCATCCCTTCCTATGAGGGTTGCTGAAGGTTGAGGGCTTGTGCAAGTTAGGCTAGGAAGGAAAGAGAGGGTCTTGTAATACTTCTCTTGGAGATGCCACAGGTCCCATATAGCACAGTTGTGCAATTGCAACCACACAGTAAAACTTTCAGGTTCCACTTGCTGTTGGAAGAATTGTTGTTTACCCATGTTTTAGGTTTACCAAATGTTTTAGGTTTTAGCTGTTTGACTGTTAATAAACATCAGTTCCCCCAAAGTGGAAGCATTTTGCTGCTAGGATTATTTTATCAGGTCTGGGAAATGTGGTGCCAGTTTCACAACCACAGCATGCGGAACTGCACAGCAAAGAAACTATTATCAAAGTGCTAAATGATCGGTCTGATTGTTCTATCCAGAACATGACAGTATTTTGACATAGCACTCTTGAAACACCCTAAAAGAATAGGACAGAAACTTGCTCTCTGCTTCCCAAGAGGGCAAGACTAGATTTAAGTCACAGAAAGGTAGATTTTGGTTGAATCCAGTTTAAGGCTACAACCTGAGTCAACATGGCTAGAGCTGAAGAGTATGTCTCCAGTCCTAAGTGTTGATATTAACATTTCCCCCTATTACATAAGGAGCTGGTGTCTCACCCACTCAAAAATCTACAAGTATTCCAAGGGGAACTTATTTTAAATGAAAAATGCAAAGGAAAGATCAGGAAAGATGGAGTGAAAATGAGGCAAAGGGAGGCTGCTAATAGACGATTTACTACAAAGATGGAAAAGGAAGTCTTCAGCTTTCCTGGTGTTGTTGTTTAATATATATTTTTTATTAAGTTCCAAGAATAAACTCCGAGAAAAGGAGCTTAAAAGGCTGGAGCTTCAGCTCATTCCCGTTGATCTGACAACCCCTCAGTCCAGACCCAAATGCTCCAGCCTTGGCGAAAAGGCTGGCTCGCCGCATCTCTGACGCCCTCGAGCTGAGCGGCTCCGGCGGAACCTTTGTCCTGCGCTCCCTTGTTTCTTTCCGGAGGCCGCTTAGCGTTGGAGCGCGTCTGGGCCCGATTGCCCCGTTGCCATGGGGATTGCCCGGAAGGAGCGTGTGCCCTCTTGAAAAAGCTCCCCCGGCTTTTTCCGGTGTTGCGAAAGCGGCGGCGAGAAGGTCAGTCAGTCCGCGGAAAGGGGGAAAGAGGCTCCTGGGAGGCTGTCTAGGAGCCAGGCCGGGGTTTTGGGGGGGTTGGGGGGATTTTTGGGGAGGGCATGCAACCCGCGAGCGGCGTGGGCAGAAACCCCCTTCACCTGCCGCTGATTCTGTGAGCACCGCCATCAATCCTCCGCCTCTCCATTGTTAGAAGAATTCTAAGGTCTCCAATATAGACTAAATATGGATCAATGCACACATATGTATATATTTAAACCATGTGTCTGAAATAGTGCGGGAGAGCAATCCTGAGGCCCTTTTGACTCTCCGTGACCTCAAATACTCCTCTGCAGTGAGGGAGGCAAATAGGGAAAGCCTCCCCATTGCCTTTTCGCTTGCAAATCCTGCCTTAAGGGTCGATTTGTGTCTGAATAGGGTGAGCCTGTGACCTGGCTTCAGGAACTAAAGTAGTAACCATCACGAAAGAATGACCAGGCTGCCCAGGTAATGCAATCGGCGACCATTATCAGGTATCCTGGTAGGCAGGGTTTTCCTCCTCTGATCTATGTATGACGATTTTGGGGTGCTCTTTGGCTAAGGGGGTTGGGCAATGTCAAGGTTGCTGCACACTTTTGTTGATGGTCTCTCCCTCCTTGGAAGGAGGGGACTCTGTTGCAACAGAAAAATAAATATCTGCCTTGCTTTCCACTGGATTCTGCCTCCATCCATTCTTCTCTGGCCGATCATGAATTTAGGGGACTCAGAGTCCCATGGGGGTGTTGGGAAGCAAAAGCCAAACCCCAATTTTTACATTACCATTATCGAAATCACACAAGTCAGTTTCCCCCTCTTTTTTCTGTGTCCCCTAACCAGCCAGCAGTTCACATCTCTTCCCCTTTCCCGCACTCCAGCTTGCCCTGGCATTATTCACTTGCCTTTAGGAGCCTCTGGAGAAACAAAGGAGGAGCTTTCCACAACAACTTTGTCTCCGTGCCCTTTTTTAAAATTACGAAGCACTTGTTTAGCGAATGGCTGTAGGGCAAGTCTTGCCAGGCCACCAGAAAAGTGTTTGTGGTGTTAGGTGTTTTCTTAGCACCAAACTCTAATGGAAATGCTGGTGATGCTTCAAATGCGAGAGGAAAAACTGCAAGCCCCAAATCCTGGCTCCCTCCAGTTTTGGACAAAGTGTGACACCCCACCCCCACCAACAGTCTTTTAATACAGTAGTTTCCAATGACAAGACAGGATCAGGCCCTATGTAATTTGAGCTGAGTACTTTGAGAGCGTTTCCTTCCCCTCCTAATCAAAGCTGCATTCTGCATATCAGAACTGAAGACAGAGCCCCCACAAATCTCTGGTAGTCTTTGTAGCTCTTTTCAGAAATGTAATGCTGTATTGTAGAATCCTTAGACTGATTTTATGATGATACTTTTCAAATGTGAGAGTATGGTAGGCCTTCAAGCTAGGAAACACCTTGATTTTGAGGGAAATAAAAAGACTTTGTTTTTCTGTCTTCTCCATACTTTTTGTCCTATTATGTCTTCTAACATCCTGGCAGTGACTGTGGTTTTCAAATAGAATTTGATATACTTTAATACTTAGTAAATGATAAAAAAAAAATCAACAATTCTGTGGGTAATTCCAACTGGTTAGGTTGATACTATTCTTTGAACCCCCCTGAAAGCCCTGGGTATAGGATGGTATATAAACTCTATTAATAGTAGTAGTAGTAATAAATGTAAAGGGATCCCTGACCATTAGGTCTAGTTGTGACCAACTCTGGGGTTGCGGTGCTCATTTCGCTTTATTGGCCGAGGGAGCCGGCGTACAGCTTCCGGGTCATGTGGCCAGCATGACCAAACCGCCTCTGGCGAACCAGAACAGTTCACAGAAACACCGTTTACCTTGCTGCCGGAGCGGTACCTATTTATCTACTTGCACTTTGACATGCTTTCGAACTGCTAGGTGGGCAGGATCAGGGACCCAGCAACGGGAGCTCACCCCGTCATGGGGATTCGAACAGCCGACCTTCTGATCGGCAAGTCCTAGGCTATGTGGTTTAACCCACAGCGTCATCTGCGTCCCAGTAGTAGTAATACAACCAACTAATTTCACAGAGTTGTTGTGAGAATAAAAATTGGGTGGCGAGAGAACCATTATACCACCTTGAGCTCTTCAAAGGAGAGGTGGGATATACGGTAAATGTAATACATGGAGAGCCAGTGTGGTGTAGTGGTTAAGAGCGATAGTCTCGTAATCTGGGGAACCGGGTTCGCATCTCCGCTCCTCCACATGCAGCTGCTGGGTGACCTTGGGCCAGTCACACTTCTTTGAAGTCTCTCAGCCCCACTCACCTCACAGTGTGTTTGTTGTGGTGGAGGAAGGGAAAGGAGAATATTAGCCACTTTGAGACTCCTTAAAGGGAGTGAAAGGCGGGAAATCAAATCCAAACTCCTCCTCCTCCTCCTCCTCCTCCTCCTCTGCTTCTTCTTCTTCTTCTAATTAAATAATACCAAAATATCAGTGACCAACTGTGGACCTGATTTATGCTTTCAGGCTGCTAAGATGTCGAGCCAAAAGAAGTGTCCAGACTGTGGCTCCTTGGAAATTGTAGAGGACTCTCATTATGCTCAGAACCAGCTGGTGTGTGCAGACTGTGGCTTCATTCTGACTGAAGGGCTTCTCACAACCACATATGCTGATGAAGAACATTTACAAGGTGAGGCTAAGAATAGCAAAATAGCTGAAAACTCTTTGTATCTTACAAAGACATAGGATTTGAGATACGACTTGCAAGCAGTTCTCAAATATAGACAGGCCCTACACCATTCAACAGTTTAAAAATGGGTGCATGTTTGAGAGCTTGGACCAAAGTTTGGCTGATATCTGTGTTTTTATCTCATAGAAGTCACATATTCACGGAGTACTGGTCAGAATGAGCAAACGAGCCGTTGTGTACAGCGAGGTACGTATTCTGCACTACTCTTTTGATGCTTTGTGGAAATTAATGTGCCTGTCATCCACAAGAGCTGCATTGTTTCACTTTCTAAAAGCAAAGAGAAAGTTGCATTTTTAAAACAGTCTTACCTATTTGCTGTGGGACCAAAATCAAAACAACCTATTTTAGAGTTTTAGAGGTGCATAGAGTCCAGAGTTCAGTTTGATTGCCTGATCAAATCTCAGCTGAATCATTGACAGACTGGTTAACCATGGACCAGTCTGTTTCCATTACCATTAAATGGCCATTATAATTGTGTGTACAGCTGCAAAAAATAAAAATCGATACATAACTAAAAGCCAAATTAAAATCAACTATGAAGTTGAAACAGCAATACTAGCAGCCATTCTCAATTAGAGCCCCCAAAGACTTTCATTTTAAAAAGTTCTCCGTAATATATATATAAAAAAGCCAAAGTAGGCTTGGTTTGGACACTCCAGTTACACTACCACAATTGAAAATATGTTTTCTATGATTGCCACCCGTCTAACCTCTGAAAGTGGGAGCATGTGAAACAGAGCCTCCACAGATTATCTTAGTATATGGGCAGCTTCATACAGGCAAAGACCTACCCTGCGGTTAGATTTGTCACTGATAAATGTATATGTGGAAACATTTCTTAAGTACTGCTGTGGTATTTTCCCCCACAGGAGTCAAACGTGTTCGGGATCTCTGCAAAGTTCTGCGCCTTCCTTCTCTGTTTGAAGATACAGCCGTGTCCTATTACCAGCAGGCAATCAAACGTCCCTGCTTCAGTTTAGTCAGCTTGGAGAAGAAGGAGATGGTTGTGGGCTGTTGCGTCTTTGTGACCTGCCGCCAGCACAACTGGCCCCTGACCATGGGCACAGTCTGCCTGCTGCTCTATGGAGACAAGGAGTTGTTTGCAAAGACCTATCTACGCTTCCTGAAGGAACTGGCACTGGATGTGCCTACTCTCAGCTTGATGGATATGGTGAAAACCCACCTCAACAGGTATGTTGAAGTTCTTATGCCCTTTCCTTGACAATACTTCTCAAAGTTGGTGTGCAGTTTCCATCGTTCAGAGACAGAATTTACAAGTATCATACGGACTGTGTGGTATATTGATTGGAAGGCCGATGAAATAGCAAGCTTCTTAAAGTTCAGCAGGGATGGATGTGGTCAGTGCTTGGATGTCAGACTTCCTAGGAACCCTGTGTGTGCTGTGTGCTTCCATCATGGAAGAAATGGGTATTTTCATATGTGCATGTATACTCCAACTCCCTGATTTCTGAGATTTCATCTGAGGCACTTCAAGCAGTTCCAGGCTTTTCTCTTTAGCCACAGGGGCAGCAAACTTCCTTTTTTAAACAAATAATTCTCAGAATTGTGAATTCTGCTCCTGCTACCAATCCCATAATTGCTTGGAAATCCTTCCTATTATTATTAAGGGCAAGAAGCCAACAAACAGAATTTTGTTGAGCACAAGTTAGGAAGAGTGTAAATTCAGCGCTGTCCATATAGTGCTGGTTAATGGAAGATGCTTGCCTTTTTGATTCAAGCTGCTCAGCTTGCCTTTTTGGTATCCTTGGAAAATGCAGGGCCTTCTGCCCTTTGCCCTTTCGCAGGATGCTTTATTTTGCTCATGTCCCTCTTTCATCTCTTTGTCTTCTCCATCCTGCCACATCTCCCAACCCAAGGCAGTCTGTATCTAAATGGCTTGTTTGATTTTCATCTTTCCAGCTTCAAGATTTTCCAGAATTCACCCAGCATCCCGACTAAGTTTGTGGAAGAAAAGGAGCAGCTGGTGGCAAGGACTATTCAGATGGCGGAACTTGCCAGCGACACGTGGCTGGTGACCGGCCGGCACCCCACCCCCATAGTGACCGCAGCAGCCTTCCTGGCTTGGCAGTCTCTCCGGCCTGTCGATCGCCTCACTTGCACCCTTTCTCAGTTCTGTAAGCTTGCTGGTATGGAGGCTCCCCGGCCAGCCCACCAGAGACTGAAGGAGCTGCATAACATCCTCCTGCAAATGGCTTCTCAGCTGGGCTGGTTGCGAGTGCTGAAAGTGGACCGTCGGAGCGTGGCAAAGCACATCGGTGACCTTCTGCGGCACCGCCGTGTGCTTCTACAGGCTGCCTTCCGCATCGTGGATACTACGGAAGACCGTTACCTAGAAAACTCAGCAGCTGCGCCACTGCAGCTAATAGAGGAGAGCGCTGCAACAGTAGAAGAGGCCTCCCTTTCAGGAGAGAAGCAGAAGTTCAGCAAGCGGAAACCTTTGCTCCCACCCTGCGTCTTGAACCCCGCAAAGAGGCTACGAACTCCTGAGCTAAGCCTTGAAGATTCTGCTATCACTGGGGACGAGCCCATTTTAGACAGTGAGATAGAGCAGTATATCCGGACGCCAGAAGAAAAGGAGATGTTTAGCATGGCTCAAGCGTGCCTGTGACCTCGAAGCTGCAAGTGATTCAGTCAGGCTTGCAAGCAATAGCCTTCAGATACATATTTTGCTCTAGGAGGCTTAGTTTGGTAAGAATAGTGTTTACACTTCCAAAGTTAATGCTAAATACATTACTTCTGGCAAATGAGCCATCATAACCACTAGAGGATTGTGAAAATTTGTGTCCTGGGCTTTTTAGACTTGTCTACTTATGTACTGTCTGAAGCAAAGGGATTCATTGGTTCCCAGATATGATTCCCACGCCCCCCACTCTCCTGTCCCACTAAGAATCTCCCGCATCCTTCAAGCATGGCTCCTTCCCCCCTACTGTGGTAATAATTAAAGACAGGTTTGGGTGGCCTGGATAACTTTGGTTACTGGTAGGGACCACTAGGAACTAGTTGTCGAGGTTGTGTGATTATTTTCCTTCAACTCTGAGAAGAGGTATAGGAAGTGGCCACATTGCAGTGGTTTGCATGCTGTTTAGGACAACTTTTGGTTTAAAGATTGGCGTATCTCTGGGTGAGAAGTAGTATCCACTCTTGAAGGGTTGGATGGAGGCAGTCAGCCAGCCTGAGCAACAAATACCTCTTTGAGTTGGCGTTTGACTTGAATGAGTGTTTGTCTGGTCTACTTATGGTCCTCATAGTTAGGCATGGGAGAGTGGAAGAGACGTGGGAAAATCTAATTGCAAGTTGTTTCAGACATGCATGTTTTAAACCTAGATCCAGAAGAAAAAGTTGTGCTTTGCAAGCATCTCTTTATAGAACATGGTATGGTGGTTCCTGAACATCATACCCGTGTCACAAGATACGTGGTGAGTCAGTCGCTTTGATTAATGGAGCTGCTTAGTTAATTTTTGTCCCTACATGCACACGGTGAGGAGAGAGCGAGCGGACGAGTGAGCGAGGGGCCTTGGTGGAGCTCCTGCTGCCAGGGGCAGTCTACCTGCCGGGGTGCAGGTCGCATGCGCGGAGGGAGGGAGGGGGCTGGTGCCAGGCGCTGCCCAGAGAGGCCTCCTAAATATGACCCGTTGCATCTGATGTTCGCTCCTTCTTTATTTAGGGAGTCATAGCAGGACTTCTGAAGGAATGCGGATAAGGGTATGCTTTAACTTCAAAGGGAGAGAGGAAATGCGCCAGAGTGTTGTGGTCAGTGTAGGATTAGTCGGGTTCATTACTTTGTCCAGTTCCAGTTGCTGCATTTTAAGGAGGAGATAGACAAACTAGAGCAGGAATCTTTCTTGCTGTGGGGGGCCAAAAACTTTGACATGTGGGTGGGGCAACCAGCATGTAAATCACATTCTGCCATTGTGACATCAAAATGTTGGCAAATGGGTTGTCTTGACTACCTGCCAACATAAATTGTGTAGGGTTCCATGTTGGGGTTCCAGAGTGCAAGGGGCTTTGGCAGTGTTATGCCTTGTAAGCCTCCCTGCATTGCTTCTTTCCTTCTCTTATGTCAGAGATCCAAAGGAGCTTCACGGAATTGCTTTCAAAGCCCTTTGCAAGCCTTCAATGAGCTGCAGCTTGGACAGTAGGAGCCATGGTTGAATGGGAGCCGACTTTAATGGCATCCCTTATTGGGCAGGTGAGCGTGGCTTCTCCAGAATGGCCTCATGGGCAACTGGGACTGGTGGGTCACGTTTGGTCTGTGAGCTGGAGGTTCTGCACCCCTGAACTACAGCATATTCCAAAGATGGTGAGGAGTCTGGAAACCACGTCCTATGAGGAACAGTTGAAAAAGCTGGGCATGGTTATCTTGGAGAAGGAAAGGCTTTACAAACAAGCCTGTAATGCAGATTAGTATTATTCCCATCCTGATTTGTGCAATATAACCACTTTGTAAGTTCATTGCAAAAGCAATATTCAATCCAGGTTCCTAGGTAGCTTTTAAGCCACATTGTGCTGTTCAAGCAATTTATCTAGTACTGTCAGGTGAGCTGTTGGGGACGTAGCTCTATTGGCCAGCAATGATATTTGAGTTTCACATCTGAAGAGCAATAGATTCCAATATAAATACTGATAAAATAAGTAATGTGCTATAGTAATTTTCCACCGATGCCTGCTTCCATAGCTATTGTAGAACAAACCCTGCCCTTAAAATGTGTTTGTGCACCATGATTCTTGGCTATCTGTGTTAAGAGTACAAAAAGCAACAATTTGTAAGAATCCATAATACCCTTCTGTTTGGCAAACATATTTTTAGACTGAGCTAAACATCCTAGTTTTTAAAACTGTAAGTCACAGTGTTTGTAAAGAACTCTTTTAAAATTGTCTTACTGTGAATAATGGCAGCTCTCATACTCAAATATTTAACGTAACAAGTCCAGCAGGCTTACCAAGTTTACTTTGGCAGTCTTGACTGCTTTATACAGCCATGATAAGTATTCAAAGTATGTTAGAAACAAATGTCTTGTTCATAACACTTTACAGTGGTGCCTCGCAAGACGAAATTAATCCGTTCCATGAGTCTCTTCGTATAGCGGTTTTTTCGTCTTGCGAAGCAAGCCCATTGACAGTTTAGCGGATTAGCGCTATTAGCGGTTTAGCGGCTTTTAGCGGCTTTTAGCGGCTTATCAGCTTAGCGGATCAGCTGATAAGCGGCTTAGCTGCTTAGAAAAAGGAGGGGAAAGGGGGAAAAAACCCGCAGGAACTCGCAAGACATTTTCGTCTTGCGAAGCAAGCCCATAGGGAAATTCGTTTTGCGAAGCGCCTCTAAAACGGAAAACCCTTTCGTCTAGCGGGTTTTCCGTCTTGCGAGGCGTTCGTCTTGCGGGGCACCACTGTATTGTTAGACTAAACAGCACAAGTCAGAGTTGAAGCACTTTATTAGTTTTACAGATGAAAATTGGGGCTTCAAGGTTTATGTCGGAATCTATCAATTAAGAGGTAGCTCACTAATCAACACCGCACCCTTAACATGTGGACAGACAATGCAAAGATGCAATTCAGACCAGTTAATATTTTTTCGTCTGAAGGCAGGGAGATCTGAAATGTGGATGAAACTGTTGCCAGATCTCAAGACTGGATGCTTATGTATAAAACAGAAACACTTCCCTGTACTGAAAGAATTAGATGTCAATGAGATTATTTCTGACAGGCCTTTTCCCTGATGTGGTAGTACTGTATGTGCTTTTTGTTTTGTTTTTGAAGGGTAATCTTTTAGCCATGCAATAACTTCCTGTAGTTTGCCTAGAAATAGTTTCACCATGCTATCCGCTGTTTTAGGAAATTGGGCCAAATGATGAGCTTTTAAAATGTGAATATAGAACATCGCTCACTTGTGTTCTAGTGCTTTCCCTCCTCTAGTTCTTCTCTTTTGTTTCCTTTCCTGTTTTGATATGTATGCTTTTAAGGCATGCAATTTCCTGAAAATATTGTCGGAAAATTCCATATTTTGGGAGAAATAGCATGCTTTCCTGGTAATGACTTTCTCCTTTTCTCTCTTTCTAGCTCTGTATCCTCTCCTGTATCCAGCTCCGTTCAAGACTGTTCGGCAGAATTTGTCTTGGTTCATGTGGTGCCTTTCAGGGAGTAAGAAGGTTGGACACACTAAGATGGCAGGCTTCTTGGGCTTTAGTGCAGAAACAGTCTCTTCTACAGAGGTCCTCTGACTGTTGATACCTTTTATGCAGATGCCTTCATGGCATAACCTGAAATGGACAAGGTCATGCTGTGGAGCTCTTATACCATAACTCATGAACTAGTAAGGCTTGCTGATGTTGCATGATACCAGAGCATAACAGCACAGGTTAGGTGGAGCTGTTAAGCGATCATGGGACTCGGCTTAGTAGCAGAGCCTTTCCTGTGTCTTGCTGCAAAATTATATGAATATTTGGGGGAACCCATTGCCCTAAACAATGGATAAATTTACAGAACAAAATTAACCCTTTCTTGGCATGGTTCTCATTGATCCTCTGGGGGAGGCCCCAGAAAGCACTTCTGGAGAAACACTTGTTTTGTGAGGGTGCTTATAATTATTACATGATTGTAATCCCCTTTATTGAACCACACTTCCAAGGATTTAACAGAGAACCATGAAGCTCTAGACAAAGTCTGTAAATATGTGACACATGACACATTTTATCTGGCTTTGAGGTCCTGTGACAGAAAAGATGAAATTGAAATTGCTGGCTAAATGCCACTAATATCAGTCTACACACCTACCTGGCATTTTGCTTACACAGAGAACCTGACTCTGTTTAGCTTGAACTGAAAATTAACTATTTTATACGTAACACACCCTGAGACCTTGTGGGGAGAGGGTGGGTAGGAAATATTTAAGCCCCTGATGCTGAACCTTTGCTGTTCTTTATTTGTACAGATGGTACAAGCTTCACTCCAAACCAGGAAAGAAGGAAAAAGAGAGAGATGAGATTGAGGTGGATATCCAATTCATGAGGAGCAACATGACAGCCAGCATGTTTGATCTGTCCATGAAAGATAAGTCACGGACACCATTTGGCAAGCTGAAAGACAAGCTAAAGGGGAAACGAGGCAATGGATTGCCAGACACAGCTTCAGCTATTGTTCCTAGCATTAGTCACTCCCCGGCTGACAGTGAGGAAGAGTCAAATGAGAAAGAAAAGAAAAAAATCAAAGGTCAAGACCTTATTCTCAAATGTTTTAACAGTTGTGTAATTTACAAAGTGTGCTAAGTAGTAAAATGTGCCATTTTTTACAACTTTTTCTTTATAATGGTTAAAGCTGGACTTCTTGTATTATTTAAAGGCAGTGCTTGGAAGCTGTGAAGAAACAGAAGTGTCTTCATGATTGTGCTTAATAGTTGTAAATGAGTAGGGTGCAGCTGGGTCTCAGTGGTCCCCAACCTCAGTGGACTGCTGTTGTTAAGAGCCATCAGTTGATCTAGGGCTGGATTAGGTATTAGTATTTTCAGTAGTATTGGGACTTGTGCTCTCACTATTCTGATGCTGATTTCTTTCTTTTCCGAACCCTCCACAAATGAAGATAACCTGCTTTATCCACCTTCCACCAAATCTCATAAGAGAACAGGTAGTGCAGATAACAAGCAACTAAACCAAATCTCCTCCAGTAACACCAAGAAGGATTTTCAGTAGTACTGTATTGGGACTTGTGCTCTCACTATTCTGATGCTGATTTCTTTCTTTTCAGAAGCCTCCACAAATGAGGGTCACAGAAGAGGTCATAGCTCAGATGAGAGCAGCACTGCGGACCTCCGAATCACAAAGGTATCCTTGAACCCTTTTGATAACCAAAATGAAGCCGATATAAAGGTAATTTAAGATATACTATATTTTAAAACCTAATTGGGTGGTCTGTGCCCTGAGTTAGGAAGCTTGTAAATTTATTGGCAGGATTAGACACACTGCAAAGGAGTATAGTCGTTTGGAGACAGAAATGTGTTCAAGTTTTCTAGGTGTACAATTCCCCCTGCCCCTGCTATCCTACCCATCTGGGCAATTTTCTGAGCCTTTTACTGACACAAGTTTAGATCTGTGAGTGGGTATGAATTCCCCAGGCTCAAAACTTGCTATGTTCACCAAAGGACATTGGCCTGAAAGGGATTTTTGTTTTCAGATAAGCAAGGTTTAGTGATTTAGTGCCTCCAACTAATATTGCAAATGATCTGTTTGGTGTTTGAGCACAGAACCTGAATTATTATCACTTAACTGAAACAACCACTACTGCTGCTGCTTTGTATTTATTTAGTACTTTTCACATGTTATGAGGAGGGTCTTATCTTCACTTTTCCATGTTTATTACTGGGAAGAAATAGTTGAAGGCAGGCGTACAGAAACCTTGTATGCACATTTGTCTGCATGCCATAAAAGTACTTACTGGCAAATCCTGAAATTCTAGTTTTTTGTGAATCTTCAGTAGCTTTTAAGATGCTTAGACAGATGACCTCTTTGCTCTGAAATCATTCCTGGGATTCCCCAGTAATCCCTGAAACCAAAGGTTTCTATACCTTCCTTCTGATCCTTTGACGCCACCCTTACAACAGTGCTCGATATCAAAATGACTTTAACCTGTTCATTCTTCCTTCCTAAAGAAATATGATCCTTCAGATCCCGCCTACGCTTATGGCCAGCTGACACACAGCGAGCTAATCCAGCTGGTCTTGAAGCAGAAAGATGTGATTGCAAAGCGAGATCAGCAGGTGCGGGAGCTGGAAGACTACACTGATAACTTGCTTGTCAGAGTTATGGAAGAAGCCCCTAACATTCTTCGAGCTCAAGCTCATGTGAATAAGTTGGTAGCTCAAACCAACTAGGAGGAATAAGTAGGGCAGGCATAGGGAATCTGGCCCTCCCAGTGTGCTTGGACTCGACTCCCATCCTCCTCACGGATGGCCATTGGGAGCCCAAAGGTATCTGGATGACCACATGTTTCTCAACCCTATAAGAGAGGCTTAGCACAAAGCTGTATGTGTGCAATGTCTCGCTGTGCCTGTTTTGGTTCCAGTTTCTCTATCTGTATGAACAGTTTCTGAAGTCAGACGACACTTTCCTCAGTTACAAAAGATTCTGTTTATGCTGCTGCATAAATTGCTGGAAGATGTGAATAGTCAGAATTACTGCAATATGATTTCTGCTGCAGACTAAAACAACTGGAGACTTGATTGAAAGGGGAGGAAATGTTGTCTACCATATCTAAAATCTTCAGGGCCTGTGGTGTTTTCACATATCTGTGGCTCCATAATAGCTGGAGCATAAAGTCTGCAAAGGCAAACTTCTTGCGTGTAAAACCAGCATTTAGATACTTGGGCATCCTTTTTAAGCTTGTATATCTCATTTAAATGAACCAAATTGCTTTTTAAAAACTTTATTTTAAGAGGCTTCATGTCTCTTTGCTCCTGCTGGAGCCATAGGCACACTGGCACATGCTTTTGGGAACAAGTATTTTATTGAAATATAGTTTTACTATGTACTAGAAAATGTTTATTCCTGATGGTTATATGGTCCCAAAGTACAGTGGACATTTGTGTTTAATTCATATTCAGTAGGAATGGATCTAGTAACAAATAGTGTTGAGCGTTTTAATAGAGATAGTACAGGACCAGCTTCCAGCAGATTGTGACAATCTTCTAGTTTATAACCTGACCTAAAATTTCCAGGGACCACAGGGCTGCAGCTGGTAGCACAGTGTGCCACATGCAAGAGGGAGTATTGTCACTGGGCCCAAATCAGCTGACCATTCTTCATATAGAGGTCTGCTCAGTTGTATACATTTTGATGAGATTTGGGCAATACACAGCAAGGATACCTTGCAATCTGTGCCTTCTAATGAGTATCTGTGACTTACGCAATCCTGACATCGAAATGCTGAATTTTGTGAAAAGTGTGGTACATTGTGAGGGATGTTTCCCCTTGTGCAAACATTTGCTCAGTGCTTAATGTTGAAGGATCTGAATGTATATATTCTACCTTGTTACTCTTGTTACTTAATCCCTTTGGGTATTTTTTTTTTTTTTTACGAAGACCTTCATCCTTGTGTAATGTTAAAAATAAAGTTATTTAAACTTGTGAGAACACTTGTGTTTCTTTGCGTATCTTCACAACCTTTAAGTGAAGAATGCTGTATGTATAATTCACATTATTGCACACTATATCAGAATGGTTCCTAGGTCCATACTGATAGAAACGATTCTCTGCTGTACAAGGACTGGATTTCATCATGGTAATTCCAAAGTGTGAAAGAAAAAGGGCTTCATATGCAACTGGAACTTCTATTGTGAGAGCTGTTTGTACATGAAGCGTTACGGGTTTTAAGAAGCAGGCATTCCTCACACCAGAGCCAGAGCTGCCCATGCACTTCTTTTTTTAAACCCCAAATCCAGGACTTTTGGTTTAAAATGTAAAATCCCACCCTGCCCTGGATGGCCATGTAGGACCCCCAAAAGAGGACATATGTCAATCCTAGCATAGATCCCTTGTACCTTAGGACCTGATGGGATCAAATGTTTCACCAATAAAGACCTAAACTTCCAATTGCTTGTCCTCATTGGGGCTAGGTGCGCTCAAGGTGCAGCATGATTCAAAAATGGTCCACTACATTCAACATCTATCTTACAGCAGCATAATGTTTACCTTTCCCTGAATGGCTTGGCAGATACTTCCATTGCCAAGCCATTCAGGGAGTCTGCGTACGTCGGGCGCGTGGAGCTTGCATGTCTTGTGCAACCACTCACTTCCCTGTGCTGTGAAGCAGGAATGTGCCGGAACCAATTGGGATCAAGACTGTGATTCAAACTTAATAGATCAGGAAAAGACTGAATCACCTGATGCAGCAGCACTGAGATGGAAAGGCAGGGGAAGCATGGTATGTTAAATGCTTCAAATGAGATCTCAGCTATGATCCCAATGCCCAAATTGGGGGCCAATAGAGGCATCTGTGGCTCAAACCTGTGTCTATTACAATACTGCCAGTCTGCTACGTAGCATCCTTAATTCACAGAGTCTAGATTGAGGTGGGGGACCTTCCGAATGTTGTTGGTATGTTTACTCCCATCTGCCACCGTGGTGAATGGTCAGGGATGGTGGGAGTCCTACTCCAACACATGGGGGAGCCATCTCTGGTCTAGAACCCACACTAGTTTCATATTTTGAAGGAAATACATTCATACCCTAGGATGAAATCACGACGTCAATGATCACATGGTGGCTTCATTCCAATTATTTTCCAGCCTGTCATCTACTATACCTGCGGGAATACCAGGTTTAGGACATCTCTTTAATGATTCAGAAACCAAGTGCTTTGTGCTGACGACATAATTATATAATAACTGTCAACATGGTCTCCACCCCTGTCAAAACAGCATGCTTTGCACCAGCTCACCCTTCACTGAGCTATAACTACGAGCTATTATGTCTGAGAGTCTCATTAATATCTCTTGGGCACAGCCCTGCAACAGCAGCTATTGCTTTCTTAAGCATGCTGTAGGCTTGCCTGCTTTGCTTCGTTCTGAACTAAAATACGCACATCCAGCAGAAGCCCGCTAGAGACTGGACGTGGAACATAACACAAACTATTTTATTTTATTTTGGGGGGCAATTGCCCGATCGGCCCTCCGCTGCTGCTGCGCCTGAGCAGCTCACACCAAAAGAGGACATATGTCTTTTTTTTAATAAATAATACTTATTAAAATTTTAAAGGTTACAAAAAGAAAGAGTAAAAACACCATATCAAACAAGAACAAAACAACACATCACAATAAGGAAGAAGAAGAAGAAGAAGAAGAAGAAGAAGAAGAAGAAGAAGAAGAAGAAACACAGCTAATCTTCCCATAACTTGTCTTTCATTTGCTTGTTTCCTTGACCTCCTCACACCTCCCTTTTTTGTATTCTAGTTCAGTTAACTATTTCAGCAAATCCTTTCCATCTTTTCCACTTTTTGTTCTGTAATTTACCTTAATATAATGTAAGTTTACTTTCCCTCCTTTCACCAATTAACAGTCTATTTTTTCCTAGACCCTTATAACATTTCTGCTAAAACCACATAACTTCATTCCAACATCCTTCTAACATTCATTAATTTTACAATGTTTCTGTAGATAGTCTTTAAATTTCTTCCAATCTTCCTCCACCGACTCAAAAGAGGACATATCTCAATCCTAGCATGTGATCAAATGTTTTGCCAATAAAGACCTAAGCTTCCAATTGCTTGTCCTCATTGGGGCTAGGTGTGCTCAAGGTGCAGCATGATTCAAAATGGTCTGCTACATTCAACATCTATCTAACAGCAGCAGAATGTTTACCTTTCCCTGAATGGCTTGGCAGATACTTCCATTGCCCGGTGAGGTCAGTAGGAATTGAACTGAAGAGACCTTTGCCCTGCTGTGGGGCATTCCATAATTGTGGCATCAAAACTAAGCAGACTAGGGTAGCCCTGTGTGCTGCATTAGAGAGGACAATCCTCTATTTGAAGGTTGTACGTTCCAAGCATGGATTAAAGATAATGAACCACAAGGGAGGGCAGAGGCCTTGAATTTGCCCAGCACCAGTTAATACTTGGACAGCAGCTACACAACTCACCTGATCTGTCCTCCTCTCTATAGGAAGATGCAGAGGAGTTTTTTTAGCCAGAACTCACAGGAACTCAGTTCCGGCACCTCTCAGGTGAGCACCATTGCATTATAAGAGAACAAGGGAGGAGTTCATGGTGAGTTCCAGCACCTCATTTTCTAGAAAAACAGCACTGGGAACCATAGCTGTCAACCTTCCCTTATTTGGCGAGAAACTCCCTTATTCCAGCGCCGTTTCCCGCTGCTGTCCCGGATTGTTGATATCCTGTAAATTTCCCGGGTTTCCAAGGAAGCAGCTCCTCTCCCTCCCTGCCGGCCAGGGAGGCTCCTCAACTGCCTTGCTCACCAGTAAGGAGTCTGAGAACGACTGGCAGGTGGAGCTTGCATGTCTTGTGCCGATCAAATCAGCCGCGTTGCCTGGGGACTCACCTTTGCTTCAGCGCTTCCCAGCCCAGAGGTGACGGTGTGGTTTTCCTTGCTGCTGTATCCCTTTGCTGGGTTGCTGCGCTGTGCGAACCACCGCTTGAGGCTTCGTTTGGCTGCTGGCTGGGCTTTCTGCCTTTGGGCCGGAGGTGCTCTACTGTGTGTGTGTGTGTGTGTGTGTGTGTGTGTGTGAGAGAGAGAGAGAGAGAGAGAGAGAGAGAGAGAGAGAGAGAGAGAGAATGTGTCACTGAAGCTGATAGTAGGAATGCTGTAGCTTCACACACTTACCTTCACACAATGTGTAATTAACTTAGGGAATTTTTTTACTGCAGGATGTCAGTACTTTAGATTTACAAGGGGATCTGAGAGATGAATGGGAGATACGGTTTGTCAGTATTAATGGGACAGCTAAATAGAAACTTAACCCCAAAAGTTAGGACCAAGACCTCAAGGTGGTTGTCACCAATGGAAGCGAAGGCTCGGAAAAAGCTCAATATGGAGGCCAAATGGCCGAAATATTGGGAAATATTGGAACAAGAAGGAGACAAATTGAAATTGCAGAGTTTTGAGAAATTAAAAGATAAAGAGCGAGACTGGCTTCATTATTATCAAATAAGAGAGGCCTACAATTCGGACAAAAAAATTGGCTTCCAGATGGAAAAATCAAAATTGGAAACAGAACTGTTAGATCCCAAAACTAAGATACTGTCAAGAATGTATAACTTGCTGTTAAAATGGAATACGCAGGATGAAACGGTTAAATCTGCTATGATTAAATGGGCACAAGACATTGGTCATAACATTATGTTTGCTGACTGGGAACAGTTGTGGACCACCGGTATGAAATTTACGGCATGTAATGCCTTAAGAGAGAATATTATGAAAATGATATACAGGTGGTACATGACACCAGTCAAGCTTGCCAAAATCTATCATTTGCCCGATAATAAATGTTGGAAATGTAAAGAAAATGAAGGTACATTCTTTCACCTTTGGTGGACGTGCCCAAAGATTAAGGCTTTCTGGGAGATGATCTATAATGAAATGAAAAAGGTATTTAAATATAGCTTTCTGAAGAAACCAGAGGCCTTTCTCCTGGGCATAGTCGGCCAATTGGTGCCAAAGAAGGATAGAACTTTCTTTATGTATGCAACAACAGCAGCAAGAATACTTATTGCAAAGTATTGGAAGACACAAGATTTACCCACCCTGGAAGAGTGGCAGATGAAGGTGAATTGGCGGAAATGACTGGTAGAATCCGAGACCTGGAGTTGGTGGAAGAAGATTGGAAGAAATTTAAAGACTATCTGCAGAAACATTGTAAAATTAATGAATGCTAAAATGATGTTGGATTGAAAATAAGTGGCATTAGCAACAAAGTTAATAAGAATATGCAAAAATGAATTGATAATGGATGAAAATATAGAGTTATAATATGTTAAGATATAGAGTTAAGATAAATGAAAGTGGGTAAGGATTTGCTGATTTGATTATGTAAATGGGAATACAAAAAGGGGAGGTGTGAGGAGGTCAAGGAAACAAGTTAAGGAGTTTTAAGTTATAAAAAATGGATTTGTTTTTAATTCTTTTTTTATCTGTTTTTTGTATTTTGTATTTTGTATTTTTATTTTTTCTTTTGTATGTATTTTTGTATGTTTTCTTTTTTCCTATCTTTTTCTTTTCATATGTTTTTTTGTATTTGGTAAATTTATGTCTTTGCAAAACCTCAATAAATATTTTTTTTTAAAAAACCACAAACCAAAAGTTAGGACCAAGATTCAAATCCTGACTGGGTAGCTTTGCTCACTAGTAACATTGAACCATGAGGACGAGATGGTTGGACAGTGTTCTCGAAGCTACCAGCATGAGTTTGACCAAACTGTGGGAAGCAGTGGAAGACAGGAGTGCCTGGGACAGGTGAGGCTGCTGATCCCTTATTTTGGCTGCTGATCCCTTATTTTCGAGGCTGCTGATCCCTTATTTTCAAATCTGAAAGTTGACAGCTATGCTGGGAATACCGTATGTCATATTGATTCGTTTCAATGGGCCTACTCTCAGTAGGTCTAATGTTGGATACAACACATTGCTTTTTTGCTGTTGCTCGCATAATTGTGTTTCTGTTTATCAGAAGAGGCCAGGACTGGTGCAAAACTGCCTCTCCACCTATAACCTCAAAAAATCTTGTCCCTTGTCCCCCTGCCCTCCAAGATTTCAAGCATTGCTTAAATGAGAACGTTTTTGAATTTGATGTATTTTGGAATTTTGGGGTCCCCTGCTGCAACAAAAATCAGATTTAAGCTGGTTAACACCTTTGTCCAATGGACAAATTTCTAGAAATGTGATGTAGCAACTTTTAGGGAGAGCACCAAGTGTAAAGTAAGGCCGCCATCTGCTGGTTTGAGTTTTGCTCATCCATATTTTGTTCATAATAACGTAGCATTAAATTCCCTTGTGTGCAGTGCATGGCTCATAACTGTATATGGTGTGTGCATATGTAAGTTTCTATAGTCCTCCATTCCTTCCTATGAGGGTTGCTGAAGGTTGAGGGCTTGTGCAAGTTAGGCTAGGAAGGGAAGAGAGGGTCTTGTAATACTTCTCTTGGAGATGCCACAGGTCCCATATAGCACAGTTGTGCAATTGCAACCACACAGTAAAACTTTCAGGTTCCACTTGCTGTTGGAAGAATTGTTGTTTACCCATGTTTTAGGTTTACCAAATGGTTTAGGTTTTAGCTGTTTTGTAGCACCTCTGCTTGTGGTTAACGCTTAGCTGGAATGAAATATTCAACGCAGCAATAGAGAAATTAAAATAGTAATTTATTTGTCAGACAAATAAATGAGAGGCTCAGTGGTATATGGTTACCAAGCTCTGGCCTGGCCTCCTGCCATTCTGGCCAGCACTTATATTTCTTTAATCCAGCCCCCTTGCTCCTCCTCTGGCTGCCTCTGTCCAATCAGCCTGGTTGAAATTCCTATTGGCTGTTTGCTAGAACCAATCACAAGAGATACACCCATTTCCTCGCCCTTTTATGGAACACAAAGAGCTATATATTGTTACATCTATAAATGACAAATAAGTAGTAATATATCTTACATATGTCTCAACAAGGAGTCTTAATTACCAGCTCACCTCTTGCCCTCCTTCCCCTATTGCCTTCTAAAACAGATGGTTAATCTTAAATTTTTATCTTCAACAGATGTCAAGGATCTTGAGTTCACATCAACATTGAAAGATCTCCTTCATTTGATGGTTTCTAAACAAAAAGGCCTGACAACTATATATCAGGAGTGCTCGATGGCGTCTCCTGTCTGGCAGGAGGCTGGGCTCATTTGCCCCTCTGGTCTCCTATTGCAATATGACTCTATGAAATAAGAATCTAGCATTTCTTAAATCCTTTGCATAATTACATTTAAGCCAATATATTTAAGCTAATATATTTCATACATTATCATAGGTAGCCTTTTAAAAGGAATAAGGCCTTTGTAAAGTAAAAAAAAGGAACTCAGTAAAAAAAACAGCTTTAAAAGAAGCCTCTTCAGTTTACACCCCTCCTTTCACCCCTCCTTTCCAGCCAGCTGCTTTCCCATTAGCTCTTCCCAACATTTATTGCCCTTTAACTCTCTCAGTTTAGAAAGAATGGCTTTAGAGGATTTCCTAAAAATGCTCTCTTTTCTTTCTGCCAGCTAAATGCTTCTCCATTGCTCTTGGCCTTTCAACCTTAGGAAGAAGATATGGCTCATTTTACTGGGAGGCCCATGGTGTTATTTTACCCATTCCTAATTGTGTTTATCTCTGCTTTTTTTATCTTCTGTAACATGTAGGATCAGTGTTCTCGCTCTCATCCTGTAATTTCCTTTTTTTTTTTTTTTACGACTTTGAGAATTGTTTTCTGCTATAAATCAGGGGGCCCCTTGTTCAGGAGGAAAACATTGCCAAGGTTCTTTCTAAGCAGCTGGTCTTCTGCCTGGCATGAAACATTTGAAAATCTTTAAGCTTATTTTAAAATGCAAGCCCTGATTAAACATATAGAAGCTTTGATAAAAATGCAGGCTTATGATTAGATGCCTCAGTTTGACTGTTAATAAACATCAGTTCCCCCAAAGTGGAAGCATTTTGCTGCTAGGATTATTTTATCAGGTCTGGGAAATGTGGTGCCAGTTTCACAACCACAGCATGCGGAACCGCACAGCAAAGAAACTATTATCAAAGTGCTAAATGATCGGTCTGATTGTTCTATCCAGAACATGACAGTATTTTGACATAGCACTCTTGAAACACCCTAAAAGAACAGGGCAGAAACTTGCTCTCTGCTTCCCAAGAGGGCAGGACTAGATTTAAGTCACAGAAAGGTAGATTTTGGTTGAATCCAGTTTAAGGCTACAACCTGAGTCAACATGGCTAGATTTGCAGAGTATGTCTCCAGTCCTAAGTGTTGATATTAACATTTCCCCCTATTACATAAGGAGCTGGTGTCTCACCCACTCAAAAATCTACAAGTATTCCAAGGGGAATTTATTTTAAATGAAAAATGCAAAGGAAAGATCAGGAAAGATGGAGTGAAAATGAGGCAAAGGGAGGCTGCTAATAGACGATTTACTACAAAGATGGAAAAGGAAGTCTTCAGCTTTCCTGGTGTTGTTTTTTAATATATATTTTTTATTCAATTCCACGAATAAACTCCGAGAAAAGGAGCTTAAAAGGCTGGAGCTTCAGCTCCTTCCCGTTGATCTGACAACCCCTCAGTCCAGACCCAAATGCTCCAGCCTTGGCGAAAAGGCTGGCTCGCCGCATCTCTGACGCCCTCGAGCTGAGCGGCTCCGGCGGAACCTTTGTCCTGCGCTCCCTTGTTTCTTTCCGGAGGCCGCTTAGCGTTGGAGCGCGTCTGGGCCCGATTGCCCCGTTGCCATGGGGATTGCCCGGAAGGAGCGTGTGCCCTCTTGAAAAAGCTCCCCCGGCTTTTTCCGGTGTTGCGAAGGCGGCGGCGAGAAGGTCAGTCAGTCCGCGGAAAGGGGGAAAGAGGCTCCTGGGAGGCTGTCTAGGAGCCAGGCCGGGGTTTTGGGGGGGTGGGGGGGATTTTTGGGGAGGGCATGCAACCCGCGAGCGGCGTGGGCAGAAACCCCCTTCACCTGCCGCTGATTCTGTGAGCACCGCCATCAATCCTCCGCCTCTCCATTGTTAGAAGAATTCTAAGGTCTCCAATATAGACTAAATATGGATCAATGCACACATATGTATATATTTAAACCATGTGTCTGAAATAGTGCGGGAGAGCAATCCTGAGGCCCTTTTGACTCTCCGTGACCTCAAATACTCCTCTGCAGTGAGGGAGGCAAATAGGGAAAGCCTCCCCATTGCCTTTTCGCTTGCAAATCCTGCCTTAAGGGTCTATTGGTGTCTGAATAGGGTGAGCCTGTGACCTGGCTTCAGGAACTAAAGTAGTAACCATCACGAAAGAATGACCAGGCTGCCCAGGTAATGCAATCGGCGACCATTATCAGGTATCCTGGTAGGCAGGGTTTTCCTCCTATGATCTATGTATGACGATTTTGGGGTGCTCTTTGGCTAAGGGGGTTGGGCAATGTCAAGGTTGCTGCACACTTTTGTTGATGGTCTCTCCCTCCTTGGAAGGAGGGGACTCTGTTGCAACAGAAAAATAAATATCTGCCTTGCTTTCCACTGGATTCTGCCTCCATCCATTCTTCTCTGGCCGATCATGAATTTAGGGGTCTCAGAGTCCCATGGGGGTGTTGGGAAGCAAAAGCCAAACCCCAATTTTTACATTACCATTATCGAAATCACACAAGTCAGTTTCCCCCTCTTTTTTCTGTGTCCCCTAACCAGCCAGCAGTTCACATCTCTTCCCCTTTCCCGCACTCCAGGTTGCCCTGGCGTTATTCACTTGCCTTTAGGAGCCTCTGGAGAAACAAAGGAGGAGCTTTCCACAACAACTTTGTCTCCGTGCCCTTTTTTAAAATTACGAAGCACTTGTTTAGCGAATGGCTGTAGGGCAAGTCTTGCCAGGCCACCAGAAAAGTGTTTGTGGTGTTAGGTGTTTTCTTAGCACCAAACTAATGGAAATGCTGGTGATGCTTCAAATGCGAGAGAAAAACTGCAAGCCCCACATCCTGGCTCCCTCCAGTTTTGGACAAACTGTGACACCCCACCCCCACCAACAGTCTTAAAATACAGTAGTTTCCAATGACAATGTAATTTGAGCTGAGTGCTTTGAGAGCGTTTCCTAATCAAAGCTGCATTCTGCATATCAGAACTGAAGACAGAGCCCCCACAAATCTCTGGTAGTCTTTGTAGCTCTTTTCAGAAATGTAATGCTGTATTGTAGAATCCTCAGACTGATTTTCTGATGATACTTTTCAAATGTGAGAGTATGGTAGGCCTTCAAGCTAGGAGACACCTTGATTTTGAGGGAAATAAAAAGACGTCATTTTTCTGTCTTCTCCATACTTTTTGCCCTATTATGTCTTCTAACATCCCGGCAGTGACTGTGGTTTTCGAATAGAATTTGATATACTTTAATACTTAGTAAATGATAAAAAAATCAACAATTCTGTGCGTAATTCCAACTGGTTAGGTTGATGCTATTCTTTGAACCGTCCTGAAAGCCCTGGGTATAGGATGGTATATAAACTCTATTAATAGTAGTAGTAGTAATAAAGGTAAAGGGACCCCTGACAATTAGGTCTAGTTGTGACCGACTCTGGGGTTGCGGTGCTCATCTTGCTTTATTGGCCGAGGGAGCCGGCGCACAGCTTCCGGGTCATGTGGCCAGCATGACTGAGCCACTTCTGGCGAACCAGAGCAGTTCACAGAAACGCCTTGCTGCCGGAGCGGTACCTATTTATCTACTTGCACTTTGACATGCTTTCGAACTGCTAGGTGGGCAGGAGCAGGGACCCAGCAACGGGAGCTCACCCCGTCATGGGGATTCGAACAGCCGACCTTCTGATCAGCAAGTCCTAGGCTATGTGGTTTAACCCACAGCGCCATCCGCGTCCCAGTAGTAGTAATACAACCAACTAATTTCACAGAGTTGTTGTGAGAATAAAAATTGGGTGGCGAGAGAACCATTATACCACCTTGAGCTCTTCAAAGGACAGGTGGGATATACGGTAAATGTAATACATGGAGAGCCAGTGTGGTGTAGTGGTTAAGAGCGGTAGTCTCGTAATCTGGGGAACCGGGTTCGCATCTCCGCTCCTCCACATGCAGCTGCTGGGTGACCTTGGGCCAGTCACACTTCTTTGAAGTCTCTCAGCCCCACTCACCTCACAGAGTGTTTGTTGTGGGGGAGGAAGGGAAAGGAGAATGTTAGCCGCTTTGAGACTCCTTAAAGGGAGTGAAAGGCGGGATATCAAATCCAAACTCCTCCTCCTTCTCCTCTTCTGCTTCTTCTTCCTCTAATTAAATAATACCAAAATATCAGTGACCAACTGTGGACCTGATTTATGCTTTCAGGCTGCTAAGATGTCGAGCCAAAAGAAGCGTCCAGACTGTGGCTCCTTGGAAATTGTAGAGGACTCTCATTATGCTCAGAACCAGCTGGTGTGCGCAGACTGTGGCTTCATTCTGACTGAAGGGCTTCTCACAACCACATATGCTGATGAAGAACATTTACAAGGTGAGGCTAAGAATAGCAAAATAGCTGAAAACTCTTTGTATCTTACAAAGACATAGGATTTGAGATACGACTTGCAAGCAGTTCTCAAATATAGACAGGCCCTACACCATTCAACAGTTTAAAAATGGGTGCATGTTTGAGAGCTGGGACCAAAGTTTGGCTGATATCTGTGTTTTTATCTCATAGAAGTCACATATTCACGGAGTACTGGTCAGAATGAGCAAACGAGCCGTTGTGTACAGCGAGGTACGTATTCTGCACTACTCTTTTGATGCTTTGTGGAAATTAATGTGCCTGTCATCCACAAGAGCTGCATTGTTCCACTTTCTAAAAGCAAAGAGAAAGTTGCATTTTTAAAACAGTCTTACCTATTTGCTGTGGGACCAACATCAAAACAACCTATTTTAGAGTTTTAGAGGTGCATAGAGTCCAGAGTTCAGTTTGATTGCCTGATCAAATCTCAGCTGAATCATTGACAGACTGGTTAACCATGGACCAGTCTGTTTCCATTACCATTAAATGGCCATTATAATTGTGTGTACAGCTGCAAAAAATAAAAATCGATACATAACTAAAAGCCAAATTAAAATCAACTATGAAGTTGAAACAGCAATACTAGAAGCCATTCTCAATTAGAGCCCCCAAAGACTTTCATTTTAAAAAGTTCTCCGTAATATATATATGAAAAAGCCAAAGTAGGCTTGGTTTGGACACTCCAGTTACACTACCACAATTGAAAATATGTTATCCATGATTGCCACCCATCTAACCTCTGAAAGTGGGAGCATGTGAAACAGAGCCTCCACAGATTATCTTAGTATATGGGCAGCTTCATACAGGCAAAGACCTACCCTGCGGTTAGATTTGTCACTGATAAATGTGTATGTGGAAACATTTCTTAAGTACTGCTGTGGTATTTTCCCCCACAGGAGTCAAACGTGTTCGGGATCTCTGCAAAGTTCTGCGCCTTCCTTCTCTGTTTGAAGATACAGCCGTGTCCTATTACCAGCAGGCAATCAAACGTCCCTGCTTCAGTTTAGTCAGCTTGGAGAAGAAGGAGATGCTTGTGGGCTGTTGCGTCTTTGTGACCTGCCGCCAGCACAACTGGCCCCTGACCATGGGCACAGTCTGCCTGCTGCTCTATGGAGACAAGGAGTTGTTTGCAAAGACCTATCTATGCTTCCTGAAGGAACTGGCACTGGATGTGCCTGCTCTCAGCTTGATGGATATGGTGAAAACCCACCTCAACAGGTATGTGCCCTTTCCTTGACAATACTTCTCAAAGTTGGTGTGCAGTTTCCATCGTTCAGAGACAGAATTTACAAGTATCATACGGACTGTGTGGTATATTCTTTGGAAGGCCGATGAAACAGCAAGCTTCTTAAAGTTCAGCAGGGATGGATGTGGTCAGTGCTTGGATGTGGGAACCCTGTGTGTGCTGTGTGCTTCCATCATGGAAGAAATGGGTATTTTCATATGTGCATGTATACTCCAACTCCCTGATTTCTGAGATTTCATCTGAGGCACTTCAGGCAGTTCCAGGCTTTTCTCTTTAGCCACAGGGGCAGCAAACTTCCTTTTTTAAACAAATAATTCTCAGAATTGTGAATTCTGCTCCTGCTACCAATCCCATAATTGCTTGGAAATCCTTCCTATTATTATTAAGGGCAAGAAGCCAACAAACAGAATTTTGTTGAGCACAAGTTAGGAATAGTGTAAATTCAGCGCTGTCCACATAGTGCTGGTTAATGGAAGATGCTTGCCTTTTTGATTCAAGCTGCTCAGCTTGCCTTTTTGGTATCCTTGGAAAATGCAGGGTCTTCTGCCCTTTGCCCTTTCACAGGATGCTTTATTTTGCTCATGTCCCTCTTTCATCTCTTTGTCTTCTCCATCCTGCCACATCTCCCAACCCAAGGCAGTCTATCTAATGGCTTGTTTGATTTTCATCTTTCCAGCTTCAAGATTTTCCAGAATTCACCCAGCGTCCCGACTAAGTTTGTGGAAGAAAAGGAGCAGCTGGTGGCAAGGACTATTCAGATGGCGGAACTTGCCAGCGACACGTGGCTGGTGACCGGCCGGCACCCCACCCCCATAGTGACCGCAGCAGCCTTCCTGGCTTGGCAGTCTCTCCGGCCTGTCGATCGCCTCACTTGCACCCTTTCTCAGTTCTGTAAGCTTGCTGGTATGGAGGCTCCCCGGCCAGCCCACCAGAGACTGAAGGAGCTGCATAACATCCTCCTGCAAATGGCTTCTCAGCTGGGCTGGTTGCGAGTGCTGAAAGTGGACCGTCGGAGCGTGGCAAAGCACATTGGTGACCTTCGGCGGCACCGCCGTGTGCTTCTACAGGCTGCCTTCCGCATCGTGGATACTACGGAAGACCGTGACCTAGAAAACTCAGCAGCTGCGCCACTGCAGCTAATAGAGGAGAGCGCTGCAACAGTAGAAGAGGCCTCCCTCTCAGGAGAGAAGCAGAAGTTCAGCAAGCGGAAACCTTTGCTCCCACCCTGCGTCTTGAACCCCGCAAAGAGGCTACGAACTCCTGAGCTAAGCCTTGAAGATTCTGCTATCACTGGGGACGAGCCCATTTTAGACAGTGAGATAGAGCAGTATATCCGGACGCCAGAAGAAAAGGAGATGTTTAGCAAGGCTCAAGCGTGCCTGTGACCTCGAAGCTGCAAGTGATTCAGACAGGCTTGCAAGCAATAGCCTTCAGATACATATTTTGCTCTAGGAGGCTTAGTTTGGTAAGAATAGAGTTTACACTTCCAAAGTTAATGCTAAATACATTACTTCTGGCAAATGAGCCATCATAACCACTAGAGGATTGTGAAAATTTGTGTCCTGGGCTTTTTAGACTTGTCTACTTATGTACTGTCTGAAGCAAAGGGATTCATTGGTTCCCAGATATGATTCCCACGCCCCCCACTCTCCTGTCCCACTAAGAATCTCCCGCATCCTTCAAGCATGGCTCCTTCCCCCCTACTGTGGTAATAATTAAAGACAGGTTTGGGTGGCCTGGATAACTTTGGTTACTGGTAGGGACCACTAGGAACTAGTTGGCGAGGTTGTGTGATTATTTTCCTTCAACTCTGAGAAGAGGTATAGGAAGTGGCCACATTGCAGTGGTTTGCATGCTGTTTATGACAACTTTTGGTGTAAAGATTGGCGTATCTCTGGGTGAGAAGTAGTATCCACTCTTGAAGGGTTGGGTGGAGGCAGTCAGCCAGCCTGAGCAACAAATACCTCTTTGAGTTGGCATTTGACTTGAATGAGTGTTTGCCTGGTCTACTTATGGTCCTCATAGTTAGACATGGGACAGTGGAAGAGAAGTGTGAAAATCTAATTGGAAGTTGTTTCCGACATGCATGCTTTAAACCTAGATCCAGAAGAAAAAGTTGTGCTTTGCAAGAATCTCTTTATAGAACATGGTATGGTGGTTCCTGAACATCATACCCGTGTCACAAGATACGTGGTGAGTCAGTCGCTTTGATTAATGGAGCTGCTTAGTTAATTTTTGTCCCTACATGCACACGGTGAGGAGAGAGCGAGCGGACGAGTGAGCGAGGGGCCTTGGTGGAGCTCCTGCTGCCAGGGGCAGTCTACCTGCCGGGGTGCAGGTCGCATGCGCGGAGGGAGGGAGGGGGCTGGTGCCAGGCGCTGCCCAGAGAGGCCTCCTAAATATGACCCGTTGCATCTGATGTTCGCTCCTTCTTTATTTAGGGAGTCATAGCAGGACTTCTGAAGGAATGCGGATAAGGGTATGCTTTAACTTCAAAGGGAGAGAGGAGATGCGCCAGAGTGTTGTGGTCAGTGTAGGATTAGTCGGGTTCATTACTTTGTCCAGTTCCAGTTGCTGCATTTTAAGGAGGAGATAGACAAACTAGAGCAGGAATCTTTCTTGCTGTGGGGGGCCAAAAACTTTGACATGTGGGTGGGGCAACCAGCATGTAAATCACATTCTGCCATTGTGACATCAAAATGTTGGCAAATGGGTTGTCTTGACTACCTCCCAACATAAATTGTGTAGGGTTCCAGGTTGGGGTTCCAGAGTGCAAGGGGCTTTGGCAGTGTTATGCCTTGTAAGCCTCCCTGCATTGCTTCTTTCCTTCTCTTATGTCAGAGATCCAAAGGAGCTTCACAGAATTGCTTTCAAAGCCCTTTGCAAGCCTTCAATGAGCTGCAGCTTGGACAGTAGGAGCGATGGTTGAATGGGAGCCGACTTTAATGGCAACCCTTATTGGGCAGGTGAGCGTGGCTTCTCCAGAATGGCCTCATGGGCAACTGGGACTGGTGGGTCACGTTTGGTCTGTGAGCTGGAGGTTCTGCACCCCTGAACTACAGCATATTCCAAAGATGGTGAGGAGTCTGGAAACCACGTCCTATGAGGAACAGTTGAAAAAGCTGGGCATGGTTATCTTGGAGAAGGAAAGGCTTTACAAACAAGCCTGTAATGCAGATTAGTATTATTCCTATCCTGATTTGTGCAATATAACCACTTTGTAAGTTCATTGCAAAAGCAATATTCAATCCAGGTTCCTAGGTAGCTTTTAAGCCACATTGTGCTGTTCAAGCAATTTATCTAGTACTGTCAGGTGAGCTGTTGGGGACGTAGCTCTATTGGCCAGCAATGATATTTGAGTTTCACATCTGAAGAGCAATAGATTCAAATATAAATACTGATAAAATAAGTAATGTGCTATAGTAATTTTTCACCGATGCCTGCTTCCATAGCTATTGTAGAACAAACCCTGCCATTAAAATGTGTTTGTCCAGCAGGCTTACCAAGTTTACTTTGGCAGTCTTGACTGCTTTATACAGCCATGATAAGTATTCAAAGTATGTTAGAAACAAATGTCTTGTTCATAACACTTTACAGTGGTGCCTCGCAAGACGAAATTAATCCGTTCCATGAGTCTCTTCGTATAGCGGTTTTTTCGTCTTGCGAAGCAAGCCCATTGACAGCTTAGCGGATTAGCGCTATTAGCGGTTTAGCGGCTTTTAGCGGCTTTTAGCGGCTTATCAGCTTAGCGGATCAGCTGATAAGCGGCTTAGCTGCTTAGAAAAAGGAGGGGAAAGGGGGAAAAAACCCGCAGGAACTCGCAAGACATTTTCGTCTTGCGAAGCAAGCCCATAGGGAAATTCGTTTTGCGAAGCGCCTCTAAAACGGAAAACCCTTTCGTCTAGCGGGTTTTCCGTCTTGCGAGGCGTTCGTCTTGCGGGGCACCACTGTATTGTTAGACTAAACAGCACAAGTCAGAGTTGAAGCACTTTATTAGTTTTACAGATGAAAATTGGGGCTTCAAGGTTTATGTCGGAATCTATCAATTAAGAGGTAGCTCACTAATCAACACCGCACCCTTAACATGTGGACAGACAATGCAAAGATGCAATTCAGACCAGTTAATATTTTTTCGTCTGAAGGCAGGGAGATCTGAAATGTGGATGAAACTGTTGCCAGATCTCAAGACTGGATGCTTATGTATAAAACAGAAACACTTCCCTGTACTGAAAGAATTAGATGTCAATGAGATTATTTCTGACAGGCCTTTTCCCTGATGTGGTAGTACTGTATGTGCTTTTTGTTTTGTTTTTGAAGGGTAATCTTTTAGCCATGCAATAACTTCCTGTAGTTTGCCTAGAAATAGTTTCACCATGCTATCCGCTGTTTTAGGAAATTGGGCCAAATGATGAGCTTTTAAAATGTGAATATAGAACATCGCTCACTTGTGTTCTAGTGCTTTCCCTCCTCTAGTTCTTCTCTTTTGTTTCCTTTCCTGTTTTGATATGTATGCTTTTAAGGCATGCAATTTCCTGAAAATATTGTCGGAAAATTCCATATTTTGGGAGAAATAGCATGCTTTCCTGGTAATGACTTTCTCCTTTTCTCTCTTTCTAGCTCTGTATCCTCTCCTGTATCCAGCTCCGTTCAAGACTGTTCGGCAGAATTTGTCTTGGTTCATGTGGTGCCTTTCAGGGAGTAAGAAGGTTGGACACACTAAGATGGCAGGCTTCTTGGGCTTTAGTGCAGAAACAGTCTCTTCTACAGAGGTCCTCTGACTGTTGATACCTTTTATGCAGATGCCTTCATGGCATAACCTGAAATGGACAAGGTCATGCTGTGGAGCTCTTATACCATAACTCATGAACTAGTAAGGCTTGCTGATGTTGCATGATACCAGAGCATAACAGCACAGGTTAGGTGGAGCTGTTAAGCGATCATGGGACTCGGCTTAGTAGCAGAGCCTTTCCTGTGTCTTGCTGCAAAATTATATGAATATTTGGGGGAACCCATTGCCCTAAACAATGGATAAATTTACAGAACAAAATTAACCCTTTCTTGGCATGGTTCTCATTGATCCTCTGGGGGAGGCCCCAGAAAGCAATTCTGGAGAAACACTTGTTTTGTGAGGGTGCTTATAATTATTACATGATTGTAATCCCCTTTATTGAACCACACTTCCAAGGATTTAACAGAGAACCATGAAGCTCTAGACAAAGTCTGTAAATATGTGACACATGACACATTTTATCTGGCTTTGAGGTCCTGTGACAGAAAAGATGAAATTGAAATTGCTGGCTAAATGCCACTAATATCAGTCTACACACCTACCTGGCATTTTGCTTACACAGAGAACCTGACTCTGTTTAGCTTGAACTGAAAATTAACTATTTTATACGTAACACACCCTGAGACCTTGTGGGGAGAGGGTGGGTAGGAAATATTTAAGCCCCTGATGCTGAACCTTTGCTGTTCTTTATTTGTACAGATGGTACAAGCTTCACTCCAAACCAGGAAAGAAGGAAAAAGAGAGAGATGAGATTGAGGTGGATATCCAATTCATGAGGAGCAACATGACAGCCAGCATGTTTGATCTGTCCATGAAAGATAAGTCACGGACACCATTTGGCAAGCTGAAAGACAAGCTAAAGGGGAAACGAGGCAATGGATTGCCAGACACAGCTTCAGCTATTGTTCCGAGCATTAGTCACTCCCCGGCTGACAGTGAGGAAGAGTCAAATGAGAAAGAAAAGAAAAAAATCAAAGGTCAAGACCTTATTCTCAAATGTTTTAACAGTTGTGTAATTTACAAAGTGTGCTAAGTAGTAAAATGTGCCATTTTTTACAACTTTTTCTTTATAATGGTTAAAGCTGGACTTCTTGTATTATTTAAAGGCAGTGCTTGGAAGCTGTGAAGAAACAGAAGTGTCTTCATGATTGTGCTTAATAGTTGTAAATGAGTAGGGTGCAGGTGGGTCTCAGTGGTCCCCAACCTCAGTGGACTGCTGTTGTTAAGAGCCATCAGTTGATCTAGGGCTGGATTAGGTATTAGTATTTTCAGTAGTATTGGGACTTGGGCTCTCACTATTCTGATGCTGATTTCTTTCTTTTCCGAACCCTCCACAAATGAAGATAACCTGCTTTATCCACCTTCCACCAAATCTCATAAGAGAACAGGTAGTGCAGATAACAAGCAACTAAACCAAATCTCCTCCAGTAACACCAAGAAGGATTTTCAGTAGTACTGTATTGGGACTTGTGCTCTCACTATTCTGATGCTGATTTCTTTCTTTTCAGAACCCTCCACAAATGAGGGTCACAGAAGAGGTCATAGCTCAGATGAGAGCAGCACTGCGGACCTCCGAATCACAAAGGTATCCTTGAACCCTTTTGATAACCAAAATGAAGCCGATATAAAGGTAATTTAAGATATACTATATTTTAAAACCTAATTGGGTGGTCTGTGCCCTGAGTTAGGAAGCTTGTAAATTTATTGGCAGGATTAGACACACTGCAAAGGAGTATAGTCGTTTGGAGACAGAAATGTGTTCAAGTTTTCTAGGTGTACAATTCCCCCTGCCCCTGCTATCCTACCCATCTGGGCAATTTTCTGAGCCTTTTACTGACACAAGTTTAGATCTGTGAGTGGGTATGAATTCCCCAGGCTCAAAACTTGCTATGTTCACCGAAGGACATTGGCCTGAAAGGGATTTTTGTTTTCAGATAAGCAAGGTTTAGTGATTTAGTGCCTCCAACTAATATTGCAAATGATCTGTTTGGTGTTTGAGCACAGAACCTGAATTATTACCACTTAACTGAAACAACCACTACTGCTGCTGCTTTGTATTTATTTAGTATTTTTCGCATGTTATGAGGAGGGTCTTATCTTCACTTTTCCATGTTTATTACTGGGAAGAAATAGTTGAAGGCAGGCGTACAGAAACCTTGTATGCACATTTGTCTGCATGCCATAAAAGTACTTACTGGCAAATCCTGAAATTCTAGTTTTTTGTGAATCTTCAGTAGCTTTTAAGATGCTTAGACAGATGACCTCTTTGCTCTGAAATCATTCCTGGGATTCCCCAGTAATCCCTGAAACCAAAGGTTTCTATACCTTCCTTCTGATCCTTTGACGCCACCCTTACAACAGTGCTCGATATCAAAATGACTTTAACCTGTTCATTCTTCCTTCCTAAAGAAATATGATCCTTCAGATCCCGCCTACGCTTATGGCCAGCTGACACACAGCGAGCTAATCCAGCTGGTCTTGAAGCAGAAAGATGTGATTGCAAAGCGAGATCAGCAGGTGCGGGAGTTGGAAGACTACATTGATAACTTGCTTGTCAGAGTTATGGAAGAAGCCCCTAACATTCTTCGAGCTCAAGCTCATGTGAATAAGTTGGTAGCTCAAACCAACTAGGAGGAATAAGTAGGGCAGGCATAGGGAATCTGGCCCTCCCAGTGTGCTTGGACTCGACTCCCATCCTCCTCACGGATGGCCATTGGGAGCCCAAAGGTATCTGGATGACCACATGTTTCTCAACCCTATAAGAGAGGCTTAGCACAAAGCTGTATGTGTGCATGCTTCGCTGTGTCTGTTTTGGTTCCAGTTTCTCTATCTGTATGAACAGTTTCTGAAGTCAGACGACACTTTCCTCAGTTACAAAAGATTCTGTTTATGCTGCTGCATAAATTGCTGGAAGATGTGAATAGTCAGAATTACTGCAATATGATTTCTGCTGCAGACTAAAACAACTGGAGACTTGATTGAAAGGGGAGGAAATGTTGTCTACCATATCTAAAATCTTCAGGGCCTGTGGTGTTTTCACATATCTGTGGCTCCATAATAGCTGGAGCATAAAGTCTGTAAAGGCAAACTTCTTGCGTGTAAAACCAGCATTTATATACTTGGGCATCCTTTTTAAGCTTGTATATCTCATTTAAATGAACCAAATTGCTTTTTAAAAACTTTATTTTAAGAGGCTTCATGTCTCTTTGCTCCTGCTGGAGCCATAGGCACACAGGCACATGCTTTTGGGAACAAGTATTTTATTGAAATATAGTTTTACTATGTACTAGAAAATGTTTATTCCTGATGGTTATATGGTCCCAAAGTACAGTGGACATTTGTGTTTAATTCATATTCAGTAGGAATGGATCTAGTAACAAATAGTGTTGAGCGTTTTAATAGAGATAGTACAGGACCAGCTTCCAGCAGATTGTGACAATCTTCTAGTTTATAACCTGACCTAAAATTTCCAGGGACCACAGGGCTGCAGCTGGTAATGCTGAATTTTGTGAAAAGTGTGGTACATTGTGAGGGATGTTTCCCCTCGTGCAAACATTTGCTCAGTGCTTAATGTTGAAGGATCTGAATGTATATATTCTACCTTGTTACTCTTGTTACTTAATCCCATTGGGTATTTATTATTTTTTTTACGAAGACCTTCATCCTTGTGTAATGTTAAAAATAAAGTTATTTAAACTTGTGAGAACACTTGTGTTTCTTTGCGTATCTTCACAACCTTTAAGTGAAGAATGCTGTATGTATAATTCACATTATTGCACACTATATCAGAATGGTTCCTAGGTCCATACTGATAGAAACGATTCTCTGCTGTGCAAGGACTGGATTTCATCATGGTAATTCCAAAGTGTGAAAGAAAAAGGGCTTCATTTGCAACTGGAACTTCTATTGTGAGAGCTGTTTGTACATGAAGCGTTACGGGTTTTAAGAAGCAGGCATTCCTCACACCAGAGCCAGAGCTGCCCATGCACTTCTTTTTTTAAACCCCAAATCCAGGACTTTTGGTTTAAAATGTAAAATCCCACCCTGCCCTGGATGGCCATGTAGGACCCCCAAAAGAGGACATATGTCAATCCTAGCATAGATCCCTTGTACCTTCGGACCTGATGGGATCAAATGTTTCACCAATAAAGACCTAAACTTCCAATTGCTTGTCCTCATTGGGGCTAGGTGCGCTCAAGGTGCAGCATGATTCAAAAATGGTCCACTACATTCAACATCTATCTGACAGCAGCTTAATGTTTACCTTTCCCTGAATGGCTTGGCAGATACTTCCATTGCCAAGCCATTCAGGGAGTCTGCGTACGTCGGGCGCGTGGAGCTTGCATGTCTTGTGCAACCACTCACTTCCCTGTGCTGTGAAGCAGGAATGTGCCGGAACCAATTGGGATCAAGACTGTGATTCAAACTTAATAGATCAGGAAAAGACTGAACCACCTGATGCAGCAGCACTGAGATGGAAAGGCAGGGGAAGCATGGTATGTTAAATGCTTCAAATGAGATCTCAGCTATGATCCCAATGCCCAAATTGGGGGCCAATAGAATGCCCAAATTGGGGGCCAATAGAGGCATCTGTGGCTCAAACCTGTGTCTATTACAATACTGCCAGTCTGCTACGTAGCATCCTTAATTCACAGAGTCTAGATTGGGGTGGGGGACCTTCCGAATGTTGTTGGTATGTTTACTCCCATCTGCCACCGTGGTGAATGGTCAGGGATGGTGGGAGTCCTACTCCGACACATGGGGGAGCCATCTCTGGTCTAGAACCCACACTAGTTTCATATTTTGAAGGAAATACATTCATACCCTAGGATGAAATCACGACGTCAATGATCACATGGTGGCTTCATTCCAATTATTTTCCAGCCTGTCATCTACTATACCTGCGGGAATACCAGGTTTAGGACATCTCTTTAATGATTCAGAAACCAAGTGCTTTGTGCTGACGACATAATTATATAATAACTGTCAACATGGTCTCCACCCCTGTCAAAACAGCATGCTTTGCACCAGCTCACCCTTCACTGAGCTATAACTACAAGCTATTATGTCTGAGAGTCTCATTAATATCTCTTGGGCACAGCCCTGCAACAGCAGCTATTGCTTTCTTAAGCATGCTGTAGGCTTGCCTGCTTTGCTTCGTTCTGAACTAAAATACGCACATCCAGCAGAAGCCCGCTAGAGACTGGACGTGGAACATAACACAAACTATTTTATTTTATTTTGGGGGGCTATTGCCCGATCGGCCCTCCGCTGCTGCTGCGCCTGAGCAGCTCACACCAGAGCCAGAGCTGCCCATGCACTTCTTGTTTTAAACCCAAATTCCAGGACTTTGGGTTTAAAATGTAAAATCCCACCCCACACTGGATGGCCATGTAGGACCCCCAAAAGAGGACATATGTCTTTTTTAAAATAAATAATACTTATTAAAATTTTAAAGGTTACAAAAAGAAAGAGTAAAAACACCATATCAAACAAGAACAAAACAACACATCACAATAAGGAAGAAGAAGAAGAAGAAGAAGAAGAAGAAGAAGAAGAAGAAACACAGCTAATCTTCCCATAACTTGTCTTTCATTTGCTTGTTTCCTTGACCTCCTCACACCTCCCTTTTTTGTTTTTTTTTATAATAATTTTTATTGATTTTACAACATAAAGAAAAAACAAAACAAACATAATGCGACTTCCCCAAACCTCCCCTTCACTGCATCCAAATTTCAAAATTTTTAGCAATTCTTCATCCCATTTTTATATTTAATTCTCTTTAAAAAGAGTTTCTGCTTTATAAATTTCGATTTATAGCTGTAATTCTTAGTGTCCAATCCCCTGACATCTTAACATTCCGAAATTTTACAACAATTTTTAAGATAGATTTTAAATTTTTTCCAGTCCTCCTCCACTGTCTCTTTCTTCTGGTCACGGATTCTGCCGGTCATCTCTGCCAGTCCCATAAATTCAGTCACCTTGGTCTGCCATTCTTCCAGAGTAGGTAATTCTTTAGTCTTCCAATACTTCGCCAAAAGGATTCTTGCTGCTGTTGTTGCGTACATAAAAAAGGTCCTATCTTTCTTTGGTACCAATTGGCCGACCATGCCCAAGAGAAAAGCCTCCGGTTTCTTTACAAATGTCCACTTAAGGATTTTCTTAATTTCATTATAGATCATTTCCCAGTAGGCCTTAATCTTTGGGCAGGTCCACCAAAGGTGATAAAAAGTTCCTTCACATTCATTACACTTCCAGCAATTGTTATTGGGCAAATGATATATCTTTGCAAGCTTGACTGGGGTCATGTACCACCTATAGATCATTTTCATTATGTTCTCTTTCAGGGCACTACATGCCGTAAATTTAATACCTGTGGTCCATAACTGCTCCCAGTCAGCAAACATAATATCATGACCAATATCTTGTGCCCACTTAATCATGGCTGATTTAACCGTTTCATCTTGTGTGTTCCATTTTAGCAGCAGATTATACATTCTAGACAAATTCTTAGTATTGGGTTCTAGCAATTCTGTTTCTAACTTTGACCTCTCCTTCTGAAATCCTAGTTTTCTGTCCTGCTTAAAAGTTTCATTAATCTGGTAATAATGTAACCAATCTCGGACTTTAGGTTTCAATTTCTCAAAACTCTGTAGTTTCAACTTTTCACCATCATATTCTATAATTTCACAATATTTTGGCCAGTCTGTATCCATGTTCAATCTTTTTACCGCCTTAGCTTCCATTGGTGACAGCCACCTGGGGGTTTTACTTTCAAACAAATCTTTATATCGATTCCATACATTATACAATGCTTTCCTAATAATATGATTTTTAAAATTTCTGTGTACCTTTACCTTGTCATACCATAAATATGCATGCCAACCAAAACTATTATCATAACCTTCCAAGTCCAGAATATCTGTATTCTCAAGAAGTAGCCATGGTTTCAGCCAGCAAAAAGCTGCTGCTTCATAGTAAAGTTTTAAGTCCGGCAGGGCAAAGCCCCCTCTATCCTTTGCATCAGTCAAAATCTTGAATTTAATTCTGGGTTTTTTGCCCTGCCAGACAAATTTAGATATATCTTTCTGCCACTTCTTGAAACAGTCCATCTTATCTAAAATTTGCAATGTCTGGAACAAAAACAACAATCTCGGCAATACATTCATCTTAATTACAGCAATTCGGCCTAACAAGGAAAGTCTCAATCTTGACCATATATCGAAATCTTTCTTCACTTCAGCCCAGCATTTCTCATAATTATCTTTAAATAGATTCACATTCTTAGATGTTAAGTTCACCCCCAGATATTTTACCTTTTTAGTAATTTCCAAACCCGTTTCTCTTTGAAAACTATCTTTTTCCCCCACCGTGAGATTTTTTTCCAACACCTTTGTCTTGTGTTTATTCAATTTAAAACCTGCTACCTGACCAAATATTTCAATAAGTTCCAAAACTCTTTTTGTGCTAGTTTCTGGCTGTTGTAGTGTCAAAACTAGGTCATCTGCAAATGCTCTTAGCTTATAATGTTTAGTTCCGACCTGTATACCTTTAACCAGCTGGTCTCTTCTAATCATGTTAAGGAAAACCTCCAGTACCGATATAAACAATAGAGGGGAAATTGGGCATCCCTGTCGTGTCCCTTTCTCTATTGGAATTTCATCCATAACCATACCATTTACAATAAGTTTGGCCTTTTGCTCAGAATAAATTGCACTTATACCATTTTCAAAGTTCTTGCCTACCCCCATTCCTTGGAGATTCCTCTTCATAAAACTCCAACAAATATTGTCAAAGGCTTTCTCTGCATCCACAAAAATCAAAACAGCTTTTCTATTTATGTCAGTTTCCAAAAGTTCTAGAATATCTATAATATTCCTCACATTGTCTGACAAATGCCTGCCTAGTAGAAAGCCTGTTTGGTCCCTGTGAATCTCCTCTAACAGCACTTTTTTGAATCTTTTTGCTAGAATGTCTGCAAAAATTTTATAATCCACGTTCAAAAGTGATATAGGGCGGTAATTCTTGACTTGATGTTTCTCAGTTTCTGTCTTTGGTATAAGTGAGATGAATGCTTCCTTCCACGATTCGGGAGCCTTTTTCCCCTCCAAAATTTGGTTGCAGACTTCTTTCAATGGTTGTATTAACCAATCCTTCAATACTTTATAATATCTCGCAGTTAATCCATCTGGCCCTGGTGATTTTCCCAGCTTCATATCCTGGATGGCACTCTCTATTTCTTGGTCTGTAATTTTCTCGTTTAAACTCCTTCTATTGTTTTCAGAGATTTTTGATAGTCCGTATTTTCCAATAAATTCTTCTATCTCCTGTTCATTTTTTGGCCCTTGTTTGTATAATTTCTTAAAGAAACTTTGAAAACAATTACTTATCTCATTTGGTTTATTAATAGACTTCCCATCTACTTCGAGTGATGTCACTGTGTTCAATTTTTGTCTCTTTTTCAGTTGCCAAGACAGTAGCTTCCCACATTTATCTGCAGATTCAAAAGTCTTTTGTCTCATTTGTTTAATTTTCCATTCTATTTCCTGGTTCGTCAATTCCATATATTGTGTTTGATAAAATTTTATTTCTCTTAATATCTCCTGGGATTTAGGCTTAGATCTCAATTTCTTCTCCCCTTCTTTTATTAGATTCCAAATTTTCTCTTTCTTCTCATTCTGCTTTTTCCTCTTTATTGAATTCTGTTGTATTAGGAAGCCACGCATCACGGCTTTACTTGCGTCCCAAATGATTCTTTTTTCTGTATCTGATCTCAAATTGATCTCGAAGTAGTCTTTAAGTGTTTCTTGGGCCTTTTTACAAATTTCCCCATCTCCAAAGAGAGTGTCATTCATTCTCCATCTGAAGGTTCCAGCTGTTGTCAGCTTCATTTCCATCTTGACAGCATTATGGTCAGAGCAGGTCTTTGGGCAGATTTCTGTTTTTTTAACCTTTGATGCCAGATTACTAGAAATCCATATTTGATCAATTCTAGTCCATGTCATTTTTGCTTCAGAGAAGAAAGTCCCCTCCCTTTCCAGAGGGTTCCTAGTTCTCCAAATATCGATCAGATCCATAGTGTCAGTCAGGTCAAAAAAAGTCTTTGGTAGTCTTCCGTCATTAGATATTGTTTGTCTTTGGGCCTTATCCATGTTTGTAGAGACGACTCCATTCATGTCACCCATCATTATAATTTTAAAGTCCAAAAAGTCCATTAAAGTCTCATGCAACTTCTTAAAGAATTCAGCCTTCCCCTCATTTGGTGCATAAACTCCGACAATCAATATTTTTTCTCCATAAATTTGGATTTCCACTGCCAGGTATCTTCCTTGGTCATCCTTAAAGATCAATTTTGGTTCAAATTTTTCCTTGACATAAATCACAACTCCTCTTTTCTTGACTCTATCTGATGATATAAATTCTTGTCCTAATCTCTTGTTTGTTAAAAGTTTTCTATGTATCCTGGCAATGTGAGTTTCTTGTAAACAGATTACATCTAGTTGTTCCTTCTTTAATAAATGAAATACTTGGCCCCTTTTTCGAGGGTGGTTCAAACCATTGCAGTTCCAGCTGAAGAGTTGCAGAGACATTTTGGTTACTGGGTAGACCTTCCACCGACTGCACCAAGTTGTTGTTCCTCCTCGGTCGGTGCTCGGTTCAGTCCAAATGATAGATTTGAGATGTCCGGTACTTCCTCCTCGCTGACAGTTCCTTTCTGAAGATCCTCTTGATTTCTTTCCAAAAAGATCTCTTTATCCTGGTTTGTTTTTATTTTAATTTTCTTCCCTTTGTAGCTAAAGGACAGCCCTTGTGGAAATTCCCACCTAAATGGGATGTTATTCTTCTTAAGTAGATCAACTAGTTCTTTAAATTGAGATCTAACCTCCAAAAAGTATTTAGGAATATCCTTGAAGATTTGAATCTGAGAATTTTTAATGACCAAGGCCTTCTGGAAATGTAGGTTTAATATTTTGTCTCTTTGTTCCTTTGATCCTAAGGTAATTAAACAATCTCTTGGCTTCTTCCCTTGCTTCCTGCCAATCCGAAAGGCTGAGGTTATCATAAATTCATCTTCCTCTCCATCTAGCTCATCATTCCAGAAGTCTTGAAATTTGTCTGTAAGGAATTCCCCGAGCTTGTCCTCTTCCTCTTCTGGAACCAGTCTTAATTTCAGATTCTTACTTTTCCTTTCCAGTTCTAGTAGGGCTAATGCTGAATCATGTTCATGTACTTTTTTTACAATAGGCGCAAACTTTCCTTTGGTTTCTTCAGCAGTGGACCTAGCACTCTCAGCTATTTTCCTTGTTTCCGTAGATTCTTGAACCAAACGGTTTATGGAATCTGTATTAGATGAAATTGTTGTTGTATTCAGGTCTAGTCTTGTTGTCAACTCCGTCAATTTCTTTGAGTTCTCTGTAGACTGTTTAGTGAGTTCTGCAGATTGCTTGGTAAGTACTTCTAGTGACTGATTTATTTTAAGCAGGGCCTGTGTCATTGACTCCATTGATGCTGCTGTTATTTTTTCTTGTGCAGCTGCTCCTCCTGATAAGGAGCCTCTTTTTTGAGCTTGTTTTTGAGCCTGCTTTGTTTTACTTCTTGTTGAAATCTCTTCTGGCGGGTTGCTCATAACTCAAGGTCATTCACACAGGAAAGTTGCAAGTGGAAAATCCCACTGGATACTCCGTAATGTAGCTAAAGCCCTCTAGAGGAGGAAATTGTAACCATCCAAAGGCACCCAGAACAAAGAAACAGAAAGTCCAAAGGCAAAAGTCCCATTAAAAGTCTTTAGTTTGTAGCACTTTACTGTTGAAATTGTAATCCACCAAAGTCCCGAGTATGTTTCAAAATAAGTCTTATTTTGTAGCCGCTGTCCTTTGACAGCTCACTTGACAGTTCCTTTTTTCAGGCGATCGCTGCTCCGGCAGCCTGACCAGAAGTGTCAGCAGCAGAGGTTTTTTATTCCTTATCCCTTTCTTTTGCAGGTTAAATTAATTCTGTTTCCTCCCCCCCTTCTCCTGCACTACAGGGGGGAGATCCTTTCGATGTCTGGTTTAATAAGAATTAAGAGGAAAGTCCGTTTAATCACAGCTCAGTCTTTCATTGCTCCGTTAATCATGCAGATCCGGGAGGCTGACTTCCTTAATTTTTGCCTTCCCGTTTTCAGCCAAATCTTCTAGATTTTTAAGTCCCGTTTTTAATTTTGCGTTCTTACTCACGGGTATTGTTGTTGCCAATCTTTAGTTTCAGAAAGGAATCGGCGCTCTCCGTTAATGGCGACGCGGCTTCACTCCGTAAGCTGGGTAGCGATCCTCAGCACCGCGCTCACCCCGATGCCGCTCCGGAGCCTTTAAAAAGGCTCTTTCACGATGCCGGGGGGGCGCAAAGGTGCCCACCGAATCTCCTTGCTCACAGGCTTCAGCGCCTGTGATTTTAGGGGTCCCCCGCTTGCCGTAGCGGGTAAGACCCGAACTTACGGAGCAGTCCTGCCTCGGAGCTCGAGGCTAGGACCGCCATCAAACGCTGGCGCCGACCGGAAATCACACCTCCCTTTTTTGTATTCTAGTTCAGTTAACTATTTCAGCAAATCCTTTCCATCTTTTCCACTTTTTGTTCTGTAATTTATCTTAATATAATGTAAGTTTACTTTCCCTCCTTTCACCAATTAACAGTCTATTTTTTCCTAGACCCTTATAACATTTCTGCTAAAACCACATAACTTCATTCCAACATCCTTCTAACATTCATTAATTTTACAATGTTTCTGTAGATAGTCTTTAAATTTCTTGCAATCTTCCTCCACCGACTCAAAAGAGGACATATCTCAATCCTAGCATGTGATCAAATGTTTTGCCAATAAAGACCTAAGCTTCCAATTGCTTGTCCTCATTGGGGCTAGGTGTGCTCAAGGTGCAGCATGATTCAAAATGGTCTGCTACATTCAACATCTATCTAACAGCAGCATAATGTTTACCTTTCCCTGAATGGCTTGGCAGATACTTCCATTGCCCGGTGAGGTCAGTAGGAATTGAACTGAAGAGACCTTTGCCCTGCTGTGGGGCATTCCATAATTGTGGCATCAAAACTAAGCAGACTAGGGTAGCCCTGTGTGCTGCATTAGAGAGGACAATCCTCTATTTGAAGGTTGTACGTTCCAAGCATGGATTAAAGATAATGAACCACAAGGGAGTGCAGAGGCCTTGAATTTGCCCAGCACCAGTTAATACTTGGACAGCAGCTACACAACTCACCTGATCTGTCCTCCTCACTATAGGAAGATGCAGAGGAGTTTTTTTAGCCAGAACTCACAGGAACTCAGTTCCGGCACCTCTCAGGTGAGCACCATTGCATTATAAGAGAACAAGGGAGGAGTTCATGGTGACTTCCAGCACCTCATTTTCTAGAAAAACAGCACTGGGAACCATAGCTGTCAACCTTCCCTTATTTGGCGAGAAACTCCCTTATTCCAGCGCCGTTTCCCACTGCTGTCCCGGATTGTTGATATCCTGTAAATTTCCCGGGTTTCCAAGGAAGCAGCTCCTCTCCCTCCCTGCCGGCCAGGGAGGCTCCTCAACTGCCTTGCTCACCAGTAAGGAGTCTGAGAACGACTGGCAGGTGGAGCTTGCATGTCTTGTGCCGATCAAATCAGCCGCGTTGCCTGGGGACTCACCTTTGCTTCAGCGCTTCCCAGCCCAGAGGTGACGGTGTGGTTTTCCTTGCTGCTGTATCCCTTTGCTGGGTTGCTGCACTGTGCGAACCACCACTTGAGGCTTCGTTTGGCTGCTGGCTGGGCTTTCTGCCTTTGGGCCGGAGGTGCTCTACTGTCTATGTGTGTGTGTGTGTGTGTGTGAGAGAGAGAGAGAGAGAGAGAGAGAGAGAGAGAATGTGTCACCGAAGCTGATAGTAGGAATGCTGTAGCTTCACACACTTACCTTCACACAATGTGTAATTAACTTAGGGAATTTTTTTACTGCAGGATGTCAGTACTTTAGATTTACAAGGGGATCTGAGAGATGAATGGGAGATACGGTTTGTCAGTATTAATGGGACAGCTAAATAGAAACTTAACCCCAAAAGTTAGGACCAAGACCTCAAGGTGGTTGTCACCAATGGAAGCGAAGGCTCGGAAAAAGCTCAATATGGAGGCCAAATGGCCGAAATATTGGGAAATATTGGAACAAGAAGGAGACAAATTGAAATTGCAGAGTTTTGAGAAATTAAAAGATAAAGAGCGAGACTGGCTTCATTATTATCAAATAAGAGAGGCCTACAATTCGGACAAAAAAATTGGCTTCCAGGTGGAAAAATCAAAATTGGAAACAGAACTGTTAGATCCCCAAACTAAGATACTGTCAAGAATGTATAACTTGCTGTTAAAATGGAATACGCAGGATGAAACGGTTAAATCTGCTATGATTAAATGGGCACAAGACATTGGTCATAACATTATGTTTGCTGACTGGGAACAGTTGTGGACCACCGGTATGAAATTTACGGCATGTAATGCCTTAAGAGAGAATATTATGAAAATGATATACAGGTGGTACATGACACCAGTCAAGCTTGCAAAAATCTATCATTTGCCCGATAATAAATGTTGGAAATGTAAAGAAAATGAAGGTACATTCTTTCACCTTTGGTGGACGTGCCCAAAGATTAAGGCTTTCTGGGAGATGATCTATAATGAAATGAAAAAGGTATTTAAATATACCTTTCTGAAGAAACCAGAGGCCTTTCTCCTGGGCATAGTCGGCCAATTGGTGCCAAAGAAGGATAGAACTTTCTTTATGTATGCAACAACAGCAGCAAGAATACTTATTGCAAAGTATTGGAAGACACAAGATTTACCCACCCTGGAAGAGTGGCAGATGAAGGTGAATTGGCGGAAATGACTGGCAGAATCCGAGACCTGGAGTTGGTGGAAGAAGATTGGAAGAAATTTAAAGACTATCTGCAGAAACATTGTAAAATTAATGAATGCTAAAATGATGTTGGATTGAAAATAAGTGGCATTAGCAACAAAGTTAATAAGAATATGCAAAAATGAATTGATAATGGATGAAAATATAGAGTTATAATATGTTAAGATATAGAGTTAAGATAAATGAAAGTGGGTAAGGATTTGCTGATTTGATTATGTAAATGGGAATACAAAAAGGGGAGGTGTGAGGAGGTCAAGGAAACAAGTTAAGGAGTTTTAAGTTATAAAAAATGGATTTGTTTTTAATTCTTTTTTTATCTGTTTTTTGTTTTTTGTATTTTTATTTTTATTTTTTCTTTTGTATGTATTTTTGTATGTTTTCTTTTTTCCTATCTTTTTCTTTTCATATGTTTTTTTGTATTTGGTAAATTTATGTCTTTGCAAAACCTCAATAATTTTTTTTTTTTAAAAAAAACACAAACCAAAAGTTAGGACCAAGATTCAAATCCTGACTGGGTAGCTTTGCTCACTAGTAACATTGAACCATGAGGACGAGATGGTTGGACAGTGTTCTCGAAGCTACCAGCATGAGTTTGACCAAACTGTGGGAAGCAGTGGAAGACAGGAGTGCCTGGGACAGGTGAGGCTGCTGATCCCTTATTTTGGCTGCTGATCCCTTATTTTCGAGGCTGCTGATCCCTTATTTTCAAATCTGAAAGTTGACAGCTATGCTGGGAATATGTCATATTGATTCGTTTCAATGGGCCTACTCTCAGTAGGTCTAATGTTGGATACAACACATTGCTTTTTTGCTGTTGCTCGCATAATTGTGTTTCTGTTTATCAGAAGAGGCCAGGACTGGTGCAAAACTGCCTCTCCACCTATAACCTCAAAAAATCTTGTCCCTTGTCCCCCTGCCCTCAAAGATTTCAAGCATTGCTTAAATGAGAACGTTTTTGAATTTGATGTATTTTGGAATTTTGGGGTCCCCTGCTGCAACAAAAATCAGATTTAAGCTGGTTAACACCTTTGTCCAATGGACAAATTTATAGAAATGTGATGTAGCAACTTTTAGGGAGAGCACCAAGTGTAAAGTAAGGCCGCCATCTGCTGGTTTGAGTATTGCTCATCCATATTTTGTTCATAATAACGAGAAAAGGAGCTTAAAAGGCTGGAGTTTCAGCTCATTCCCGTTGATCTGACAACCCCTCAGTCCAGACCCAAATGCTCCAGCCTTGGCGAAAAGGCTGCCTCGCCGCATCTCTGACGCCCTCGAGCTGAGCGGCTCCGGCGGAACCTTTGTCCTGCGCTCCCTTGTTTCTTTCCGGAGGCCGCTTAGCGTTGGAGCGCGTCTGGGCCCGATTGCCCCGTTGCCATGGGGATTGCCCGGAAGGAGCGTGTGCCCTCTTGAAAAAGCTCCCCCGGCTTTTTCCGGTGTTGCGAAGGCGGCGGCGAGAAGGTCAGTCAGTCCGCGGAAAGGGGGAAAGAGGCTCCTGGGAGGCTGTCTAGGAGCCAGGCCGGGGTTTTGGGGGGGTGGGGGGGATTTTTGGGGAGGGCATGCAACCCGCGAGCGGCGTGGGCAGAAACCCCCTTCACCTGCCGCTGATTCTGTGAGCACCGCCATCAATCCTCCGCCTCTCCATTGTTAGAAGAATTCTAAGGTCTCCAATATAGACTAAATATGGATCAATGCACACATATGTATATATTTAAACCATGTGTCTGAAATAGTGCGGGAGAGCAATCCTGAGGCCCTTTTGACTCTCCGTGACCTCAAATACTCCTCTGCAGTGAGGGAGGCAAATAGGGAAAGCCTCCCCATTGCCTTTTCGCTTGCAAATCCTGCCTTAAGGGTCTATTGGTGTCTGAATAGGGTGAGCCTGTGACCTGGCTTCAGGAACTAAAGTAGTAACCATCACGAAAGAATGACCAGGCTGCCCAGGTAATGCAATCGGCGACCATTATCAGGTATCCTGGTAGGCAGGGTTTTCCTCCTATGATCTATGTATGACGATTTTGGGGTGCTCTTTGGCTAAGGGGGTTGGGCAATGTCAAGGTTGCTGCACACTTTTGTTGATGGTCTCTCCCTCCTTGGAAGGAGGGGACTCTGTTGCAACAGAAAAATAAATATCTGCCTTGCTTTCCACTGGATTCTGCCTCCATCCATTCTTCTCTGGCCGATCATGAATTTAGGGGTCTCAGAGTCCCATGGGGGTGTTGGGAAGCAAAAGCCAAACCCCAATTTTTACATTACCATTATCGAAATCACACAAGTCAGTTTCCCCCTCTTTTTTCTGTGTCCCCTAACCAGCCAGCAGTTCACATCTCTTCCCCTTTCCCGCACTCCAGGTTGCCCTGGCGTTATTCACTTGCCTTTAGGAGCCTCTGGAGAAACAAAGGAGGAGCTTTCCACAACAACTTTGTCTCCGTGCCCTTTTTTAAAATTACGAAGCACTTGTTTAGCGAATGGCTGTAGGGCAAGTCTTGCCAGGCCACCAGAAAAGTGTTTGTGGTGTTAGGTGTTTTCTTAGCACCAAACTAATGGAAATGCTGGTGATGCTTCAAATGCGAGAGAAAAACTGCAAGCCCCACATCCTGGCTCCCTCCAGTTTTGGACAAACTGTGACACCCCACCCCCACCAACAGTCTTAAAATACAGTAGTTTCCAATGACAATGTAATTTGAGCTGAGTGCTTTGAGAGCGTTTCCTAATCAAAGCTGCATTCTGCATATCAGAACTGAAGACAGAGCCCCCACAAATCTCTGGTAGTCTTTGTAGCTCTTTTCAGAAATGTAATGCTGTATTGTAGAATCCTCAGACTGATTTTCTGATGATACTTTTCAAATGTGAGAGTATGGTAGGCCTTCAAGCTAGGAGACACCTTGATTTTGAGGGAAATAAAAAGACGTCATTTTTCTGTCTTCTCCATACTTTTTGCCCTATTATGTCTTCTAACATCCCGGCAGTGACTGTGGTTTTCGAATAGAATTTGATATACTTTAATACTTAGTAAATGATAAAAAAATCAACAATTCTGTGCGTAATTCCAACTGGTTAGGTTGATGCTATTCTTTGAACCGTCCTGAAAGCCCTGGGTATAGGATGGTATATAAACTCTATTAATAGTAGTAGTAGTAATAAAGGTAAAGGGACCCCTGACAATTAGGTCTAGTTGTGACCGACTCTGGGGTTGCGGTGCTCATCTTGCTTTATTGGCCGAGGGAGCCGGCGCACAGCTTCCGGGTCATGTGGCCAGCATGACTGAGCCACTTCTGGCGAACCAGAGCAGTTCACAGAAACGCCTTGCTGCCGGAGCGGTACCTATTTATCTACTTGCACTTTGACATGCTTTCGAACTGCTAGGTGGGCAGGAGCAGGGACCCAGCAACGGGAGCTCACCCCGTCATGGGGATTCGAACAGCCGACCTTCTGATCAGCAAGTCCTAGGCTATGTGGTTTAACCCACAGCGCCATCCGCGTCCCAGTAGTAGTAATACAACCAACTAATTTCACAGAGTTGTTGTGAGAATAAAAATTGGGTGGCGAGAGAACCATTATACCACCTTGAGCTCTTCAAAGGACAGGTGGGATATACGGTAAATGTAATACATGGAGAGCCAGTGTGGTGTAGTGGTTAAGAGCGGTAGTCTCGTAATCTGGGGAACCGGGTTCGCATCTCCGCTCCTCCACATGCAGCTGCTGGGTGACCTTGGGCCAGTCACACTTCTTTGAAGTCTCTCAGCCCCACTCACCTCACAGAGTGTTTGTTGTGGGGGAGGAAGGGAAAGGAGAATGTTAGCCGCTTTGAGACTCCTTAAAGGGAGTGAAAGGCGGGATATCAAATCCAAACTCCTCCTCCTTCTCCTCTTCTGCTTCTTCTTCCTCTAATTAAATAATACCAAAATATCAGTGACCAACTGTGGACCTGATTTATGCTTTCAGGCTGCTAAGATGTCGAGCCAAAAGAAGCGTCCAGACTGTGGCTCCTTGGAAATTGTAGAGGACTCTCATTATGCTCAGAACCAGCTGGTGTGCGCAGACTGTGGCTTCATTCTGACTGAAGGGCTTCTCACAACCACATATGCTGATGAAGAACATTTACAAGGTGAGGCTAAGAATAGCAAAATAGCTGAAAACTCTTTGTATCTTACAAAGACATAGGATTTGAGATACGACTTGCAAGCAGTTCTCAAATATAGACAGGCCCTACACCATTCAACAGTTTAAAAATGGGTGCATGTTTGAGAGCTGGGACCAAAGTTTGGCTGATATCTGTGTTTTTATCTCATAGAAGTCACATATTCACGGAGTACTGGTCAGAATGAGCAAACGAGCCGTTGTGTACAGCGAGGTACGTATTCTGCACTACTCTTTTGATGCTTTGTGGAAATTAATGTGCCTGTCATCCACAAGAGCTGCATTGTTCCACTTTCTAAAAGCAAAGAGAAAGTTGCATTTTTAAAACAGTCTTACCTATTTGCTGTGGGACCAACATCAAAACAACCTATTTTAGAGTTTTAGAGGTGCATAGAGTCCAGAGTTCAGTTTGATTGCCTGATCAAATCTCAGCTGAATCATTGACAGACTGGTTAACCATGGACCAGTCTGTTTCCATTACCATTAAATGGCCATTATAATTGTGTGTACAGCTGCAAAAAATAAAAATCGATACATAACTAAAAGCCAAATTAAAATCAACTATGAAGTTGAAACAGCAATACTAGAAGCCATTCTCAATTAGAGCCCCCAAAGACTTTCATTTTAAAAAGTTCTCCGTAATATATATATGAAAAAGCCAAAGTAGGCTTGGTTTGGACACTCCAGTTACACTACCACAATTGAAAATATGTTATCCATGATTGCCACCCATCTAACCTCTGAAAGTGGGAGCATGTGAAACAGAGCCTCCACAGATTATCTTAGTATATGGGCAGCTTCATACAGGCAAAGACCTACCCTGCGGTTAGATTTGTCACTGATAAATGTGTATGTGGAAACATTTCTTAAGTACTGCTGTGGTATTTTCCCCCACAGGAGTCAAACGTGTTCGGGATCTCTGCAAAGTTCTGCGCCTTCCTTCTCTGTTTGAAGATACAGCCGTGTCCTATTACCAGCAGGCAATCAAACGTCCCTGCTTCAGTTTAGTCAGCTTGGAGAAGAAGGAGATGCTTGTGGGCTGTTGCGTCTTTGTGACCTGCCGCCAGCACAACTGGCCCCTGACCATGGGCACAGTCTGCCTGCTGCTCTATGGAGACAAGGAGTTGTTTGCCAAGACCTATCTATGCTTCCTGAAGGAACTGGCACTGGATGTGCCTGCTCTCAGCTTGATGGATATGGTGAAAACCCACCTCAACAGGTATGTGCCCTTTCCTTGACAATACTTCTCAAAGTTGGTGTGCAGTTTCCATCGTTCAGAGACAGAATTTACAAGTATCATACGGACTGTGTGGTATATTGATTGGAAGGCCGATGAAACAGCAAGCTTCTTAAAGTTCAGCAGGGATGGATGTGGTCAGTGCTTGGATGTGGGAACCCTGTGTGTGCTGTGTGCTTCCATCATGGAAGAAATGGGTATTTTCATATGTGCATGTATACTCCAACTCCCTGATTTCTGAGATTTCATCTGAGGCACTTCAGGCAGTTCCAGGCTTTTCTCTTTAGCCACAGGGGCAGCAAACTTCCTTTTTTAAACAAATAATTCTCAGAATTGTGAATTCTGCTCCTGCTACCAATCCCATAATTGCTTGGAAATCCTTCCTATTATTATTAAGGGCAAGAAGCCAACAAACAGAATTTTGTTGAGCACAAGTTAGGAAGAGTGTAAATTCAGCGCTGTCCATATAGTGCTGGTTAATGGAAGATGCTTGCCTTTTTGATTCAAGCTGCTCAGCTTGCCTTTTTGGTATCCTTGGAAAATGCAGGGCCTTCTGCCCCTGGCCCTTTCGCAGGATGCTTTATTTTGCTCATGTCCCTCTTTCATCTCTTTGTCTTCTCCATCCTGCCACATCTCCCAACCCAAGGCAGTCTGTATCTAAATGGCTTGTTTGATTTTCATCTTTCCAGCTTCAAGATTTTCCAGAATTCACCCAGCATCCCGACTAAGTTTGTGGAAGAAAAGGAGCAGCTGGTGGCAAGGACTATCCAGATGGCGGAACTTGCCAGCGACACGTGGCTGGTGACCGGCCGGCACCCCACCCCCATAGTGACCGCAGCAGCCTTCCTGGCTTGGCAGTCTCTCCGGCGTGTCGATCGCCTCACTTGCACCCTTTCTCAGTTCTGTAAGCTTGCTGGTATGGAGGCTCCCTGGCCAGCCCACCAGAGACTGAACAAGCTGCATAACATCCTCCTGCAAATGGCTTCTCAGCTGGGCTGGTTGCGAGTGCTGAACGTGGACCGTCAGAGCGTGGCAAAGTACATCGGTGACCTTCTGTGGCACCGCAGAAGACTACGGAAGACCGTGACCTAGAAAACTTAGCAGCTGCGCCACTGCAGCTAATAGAGGAGAGCGCTGCAACAGTAGAAGAGGCCTCCCTCTCAGGAGAGAAGCAGAAGTTCAGCAAGCGGAAACCTTTGCTCCCACCCTGCGTCTTGAACCCCGCAAAGAGGCTACGAACTCCTGAGCTAAGCCTTGAAGATTCTGCTATCACTGGGGACGAGCCCATTTTAGACAGTGAGATAGAGCAGTATATCTGGACGCCAGAAGAAAAGGAGATGCTTAGCAAGGCTCAAGCGTGCCTGTGACCTCGAAGCTGCAAGTGATTCAGATAGGCTTGCAAGCAATAGCCTTCAGATACATATTTTGCTCTAGGAGGCTTAGTTTGGTAAGAATAGAGTATACACTTCCAAAGTTAATGCTAAATACATTACTTCTGGTAAATGAGCCATCATAACCACTAGAGGATTGTGAAAATTTGTGTCATGGGCTTTTTAGACTTGTCTACTTATGTACTGTCTGAAGCAAAGGGATTCATTGGTTCCCAGATATGATTCCCACGCCCCCCACTCTCCTGTCCCACTAAGAATCTCCTGCATCCTTCAGGCATGGCTCCTTCCCCCCTACTGTGGTAATAATTAAAGACAGGTTTGGGTGGCCTGGATAACTTTGGTTACTGGTAGGGACCACTAGGAACTAGTTGGCGAGGTTGTGTGATTATTTTCCTTCAACTCTGAGAAGAGGTATAGGAAGTGGCCACATTGCAGTGGTTTGCATGCTGTTTATGACAACTTTTGGTGTAAAGATTGGCGTATCTCTGGGTGAGAAGTAGTATCCACTCTTGAAGGGTTGGGTGGAGGCAGTCAGCCAGCCTGAGCAACAAATACCTCTTTGAGTTGGCATTTGACTTGAATGAGTGTTTGCCTGGTCTACTTATGGTCCTCATAGTTAGGCATGGGAGAGTGGAAGAGAAGTGTGAAAATCTAATTGGAAGTTGTTTCCGACATGCATGCTTTAAACCTAGATCCAGAAGAAAAAGTTTTGGCTTTGCAAGCATCTCTTTATAGAACATGGTATGGTGGTTCCTGAATATCATACCCGTGTCACAAGATAGGTGGTGAGTCAGTCACACTGATTAATGGAGCTGCTTAATTTTTGTCCCTACATGCACACGGTGAGGAGAGAGCGAGCGGACGAGCAAGCGAGGGGCCTTGGTGGAGCTCCTGCTGCCAGGGGCAGTCTACCTGCCGGGGCGCAGGTCGCATGCGTGGAGGGAGGGAGGGGGCCGGTGCCAGGCGCTGCCCAGAGAGGCCTCCTAAATATGACCCGTTGCACCTGATGTTTGCTCCTTCTTTATTTAGGGAGTCATAGCAGGACTTCTGAAGGAATGCGGATAAGGCTATGCTTTAACTTCAAAGGGAGAGAGGAAATGCGCCAGAGTGTTGTGGTCAGTGTAGGATTAGTCGGGTTCATTACTTTGTCCAGTTCCAGTTGCTGCATTTTAAGGAGGAGATAGACAAACTAGAGCAGGAATCTTTCTTGCTGTGGGGGGGCCAAAAACTTTGACATGTGGGTGGGGCAACCAGCATGTAAATCACATTCTGCCATTGTGACATCAAAATGTTGGCAAATGGGTTGTCTTGACTACCTCCCAACATAAATTGTGTAGGGTTCCAGGTTGGGGTTCCAGAGTGCAAGGGGCTTTGGCAGTGTTATGCCTTGTAAGCCTCCCTGCATTGCTTCTTTCCTTCTCTTATGTCAGAGATCCAAAGGAGCTTCACGGAATTGCTTTCAAAGCCCTTTGCAAGCCTTCAATGAGCTGCAGCTTGGACAGTAGGAGCCATGGTTGAATGGGAGCCGACTTTAATGGCAACCCTTATTGGGCAGGTGAGCGTGGCTTCTCCAGAATGGCCTCATGGGCAACTGGGACTGGTGGGTCACATTTGGTCTGTGAGCTGGAGGTTCTGCACCCCTGAACTACAGCATATTCCAAAGATGGTGAGGAGTCTGGAAACCACGTCCTATGAGGAAGAGTTGAAAAAGCTGGGCATGGTTATCTTGGAGAAGGAAAGGCTTTACAAACAAGCCTGTAATGCAGATTAGTATTATTCCCATCCTGATTTGTGTAATATAACCACTTTGTAAGTTCATTGCAAAAGCAATATTCAATCCAGGTTCCTAGGTAGCTTTTAAGCCACATTGTGCTGTTCAAGCAATTTATCTAGTACTGTCAGGTGAGCTGTTGGGGACGTAGCTCTATTGGCCAGCAATGATATTTGAGTTTCACATCTGAAGAGCAATAGATTCAAATATAAATACTGATAAAATAAGTAATGTGCTATAGTAATTTTTCACCGATGCCTGCTTCCATAGCTATTGTAGAACAAACCCTGCCATTAAAATGTGTTTGTGCACCATGATTCTTGGCTATCTGTGTTAAGAGTACAAAAAGCAACAATTTGTAAGAATGCATAATACCCTTCTGTTTGGCAAACATATTTTTAGACTGAGCTAAACATCCTAGTTTTTAAAACTGTAAGTCACAGTGTATTACAAAAACAGTGTTTGTAAAGAACTCTTTTAAAATTGTCTTACTGTGAATAATGGCAGCTCTCATACTCAAATATTTAACGTAACAAGTCCAGCAGGCTTACCAAGTTTACTTTGGCAGTCTTGACTGCTTTATACAGCCATGATAAGTACAGTGGTGCCTCGCAAGACGAAAAGAATCCGTTCCGCGAGTCTCTTCGTCTAGCGGTTTTTTCGTCTTGCGAAGCAAGCCCATTGACAGCTTAGCGGATTAGCGCTATTAGCGGTTTAGCGGCTTTTAGCGGCTTATAGCGGCTTATCAGCTTAGCGGATCAGCTGATAAGCGGCTTAGCTGCTTAGAAAAAGGAGGGGAAAGGGGGGAAAAACCCGCAGGAACTCGCAAGACATTTTCGTCTTGCGAAGCAAGCCCATAGGGAAATTCGTTTTGCGAAGCGCCTCTAAAACGGAAAACCCTTTCGTCTAGCGGGTTTTCCGTCTTGCGAGGCGTTCGTCTTGCGGGGCACCACTGTATTGTTAGACTAAACAGCACAAGTCAGAGTTGAAGCACTTTATTAGTTTTACAGATGAAAATTGGGGCTTCAAGGTTTATGTCGGAATCTATCAATTAAGAGGTAGCTCACTAATCAACACCGCACCCTTAACATGTGGACAGACAATGCAAAGATGCAATTCAGACCAGTTAATATTTTTTCGTCTGAAGGCAGGGAGATCTGAAATGTGGATGAAACTGTTGCCAGATCTCAAGACTGGATGCTTATGTATAAAACAGAAACACTTCCCTGTACTGAAAGAATTAGATGTCAGTGAGATTATTTCTGACAGGCCTTTTCGCTGATGTGGTAGTACTGTATGTGCTTTTTGTTTTGTTTTTTAAGGGTAATCTTTTAGCCATGCAATAACTTCCTGTAGTTTGCCTAGAAATAGTTTCACCATGCTATCCGCTGTTTTAGGAAATTGGGCCAAATGATGAGCTTTTAAAATGTGAATATAGAACATCGCTCACTTGTGTTCTAGTGCTTTCCCTCCTCTAGTTCTTCTCTTTTGTTTCCTTTCCTGTTTTGATATGTATGCTTTTAAGGCATGCAATTTCCTGAAAATACTGTCGGAAAATTCCATATTTTGGGAGAAATAGCATGCTTTCCTGGTAATGACTTTCTCCTTTTCTCTCTTTCTAGCTCTGTATCCTCTCCTGTATCCAGCTCCGTTCAAGACTGTTCGGCAGAATTTGTCTTGGTTCCTGTGGTGCCTTTCAGGGAGTAAGAAGGTTGGACACACTAAGATGGCATGCTTCTTGGGCTTTAGTGCAGAAACAGTCTATTCTACAGAGGTCCTCTGACTGTTGATACCTTTTATGCAGATGCCTTCATGGCATAACCTGAAATGGACAAGGTCATGCTGTGGAGCTCTTATACCATAACTCATGAACTAGTAAGGCTTGCTGATGTTGCATGATACCAGAGCATAACAGCACAGGTTAGGTGGAGCTGTTAAGCGATCATGGACTCGGCTTAGTAGCAGAGCCTTTCCTGTGTCTTGCTGCAAAATTATATGAATATTTGGGGGAACCCATTGCCCTAAACAATGGATAAATTTACAGAACAAAATTAACGCTTTCTTGGCATGGTTCTCATTGATCCTCTGGGGGAGGCCCCAGAAAGCAATTCTGGAGAAACACTTGTTTTGTGAGGGTGCTTATAATTATTACATGATTGTAATCCCCTTTATTGAACCACACTTCCAAGGATTTAACAGAGAACCATGAAGCTCTAGACAAAGTCTGTAAATATGTGACACATGACACATTTTATCTGGCTTTGAGGTCCTGTGACAGAAAAGATGAAATTGAAATTGCTGGCTAAATGCCACTAATATCAGTCTACACACCTACCTGGCATTTTGCTTACACAGAGAACCTGACTCTGTTTAGCTTGAACTGAAAATTAACTATTTTATACGTAACACACCCTGAGACCTTGTGGGGAAAGGGTGGGTAGGAAATATTTAAGCCCCTGATGCTGAACCTTTGGTGTTCTTTATTTGTACAGATGGTACAAGCTTCACTCCAAACCAGGAAAGAAGGAAAAAGAGAGAGATGAGATTGAGGTGGATATCCAATTCATGAGGAGCAACATGACAGCCAGCATGTTTGATCTGTCCATGAAAGATAAGTCACGGACACCATTTGGCAAGCTGAAAGACAAGCTAAAGGGGAAACGAGGCAATGGATTGCCAGACACAGCTTCAGCTATTGTTCCGAGCATTAGTCACTCCCCGGCTGACAGTGAGGAAGAGTCAAATGAGAAAGGAAAGAAAAAAATCAAAGGTCAAGACCTTATTCTCAAATGTTTTAACAGTTGTGTAATTTACAAAGTGTGCTAAGTAGTAAAATGTGCCATTTTTTACAACTTTTTCTTTATAATGGTTAAAGCTGGACTTCTTGTATTATTTAAAGGCAGTGCTTGGAAGCTGTGAAGAAACAGAAGTGTCTTCATGATTGTGCTTAATAGTTGTAAATGAGTAGGGTGCAGGTGGGTCTCAGTGGTCCCCAACCTCAGTGGACTGCTGTTGTTAAGAGCCATCAGTTGATCTAGGGCTGGATTAGGTATTAGTATTTTCAGTAGTATTGGGACTTGTGCTCTCACTATTCTGATGCTGATTTCTTTCTTTTCAGAACCCTCCACAAATGAGGGTCACAGAAGAGGTCATAGCTCAGATGAGAGCAGCACTGCGGACCTCCGAATCACAAAGGTATCCTCGAACCCTTTTGATAACCAAAATGAAGCCGATATAAAGGTAATTTAAGATATACGATATTTTAAAACCTAATTGGGTGGTCTGTGCCCTGAGTTAGGAAGCTTGTAAATTTATTGGCAGGATTAGACACACTGCAAAGGAGTATAGTCGTTTGGAGACAGAAATGTGTTCAAGTTTTCTAGGTGTACAATTCCCCCTGCCCCTGCTATCCTACCCATCTGGGCAATTTTCTGAGCCTTTTACTGACACAAGTTTAGATCTGTGAGTGGGTATGAATTCCCCAGGCTCAAAACTTGCTATGTTCACCGAAGGACATTGGCCTGAAAGGGATTTTTGTTTTCAGATAAGCAAGGTTTAGTGATTTAGTGCCTCCAACTAATATTGCAAATGATCTGTTTGGTGTTTGAGCACAGAACCTGAATTATTATCACTTAACTGAAACAACCACTACTGCTGCTGCTTTGTATTTATTTAGTATTTTTCGCATGTTATGAGGAGGGTCTTATCTTCACTTTTCCATGTTTATTACTGGGAAGAAATAGTTGAAGGCAGGCGTACAGAAACCTTGTATGCACATTTGTCTGCATGCCATAAAAGTACTTACTGGCAAATCCTGAAATTCTAGTTTTTTGTGAATCTTCAGTAGCTTTTAAGATGCTTAGACAGATTACCTCTTTGCTCTGAAATCATTCCTGGGATTCCCCAGTAATCCCTGAAACCAAAGGTTTCTATACCTTCCTTCTGATCCTTTGACGCCACCCTTACAACAGTGCTCGATATCAAAATGACTTTAACCTGTTCATTCTTCCTTCCTAAAGAAATATGATCCTTCAGATCCCGCCTACGCTTATGGCCAGCTGACACACAGCGAGCTAATCCAGCTGGTCTTGAAGCAGAAAGATGTGATTGCAAAGCGAGATCAGCAGGTGCGGGAGTTGGAAGACTACATTGATAACTTGCTTGTCAGAGTTATGGAAGAAGCCCCTAACATTCTTCGAGCTCAAGCTCATGTGAATAAGTTGGTAGCTCAAACCAACTAGGAGGAATAAGTAGGGCAGGCATAGGGAATCTGGCCCTCCCAGTGTGCTTGGACTCGACTCCCATCCTCCTCACGGATGGCCATTGGGAGCCCAAAGGTATCTGGATGACCACATGTTTCTCAACCCTATAAGAGAGGCTTAGCACAAAGCTGTATGTGTGCATGCTTCGCTGTGTCTGTTTTGGTTCCAGTTTCTCTATCTGTATGAACAGTTTCTGAAGTCAGACGACACTTTCCTCAGTTACAAAAGATTCTGTTTATGCTGCTGCATAAATTGCTGGAAGATGTGAATAGTCAGAATTACTGCAATATGATATCTGCTGCAGACTAAAACAACTGGAGACTTGATTGAAAGGGGAGGAAATGTTGTCTACCATATCTAAAATCTTCAGGGCCTGTGGTGTTTTCACATATCTGTGGCTCCATAATAGCTGGAGCATAAAGTCTGCAAAGGCAAACTTCTTGCGTGTAAAACCAGCATTTATATACTTGGGCATCCTTTTTAAGCTTGTATATCTCATTTAAATGAACCAAATTGCTTTTTAAAAACTTTATTTTAAGAGGCTTCATGTCTCTTTGCTCCTGCTGGAGCCATAGGCACACAGGCACATGCTTTTGGGAACAAGTATTTTATTGAAATATAGTTTTACTATGTACTAGAAAATGTTTATTCCTGATGGTTATATGGTCCCAAAGTACAGTGGACATTTGTGTTTAATTCATATTCAGTAGGAATGGATCTAGTAACAAATAGTGTTGAGCGTTTTAATAGAGATAGTACAGGACCAGCTTCCAGCAGATTGTGACAATCTTCTAGTTTATAACCTGACCTAAAATTTCCAGGGACCACAGGGCTGCAGCTGGTAGCACAGTGTGCCACATGCAAGAGGGAGTATTGTCACTGGGCCCAAATCAGCTGACCATTCTTCATATAGAGGTCTGCTCAGTTGTATACATTTTGATGAGATTTGGGCAATACACAGCAAGGATACCTTGCAATCTGTGCCTTCTAATGAGTATCTGTGACTTACGCAATCCTGACATCGAAATGCTGAATTTTGTGGAAAGTGTGGTACATTGTGAGGGATGTTTCCCCTTGTGCAAACATTTGCTCAGTGCTTAATGTTGAAGGATCTGAATGTATATATTCTACCTTGTTACTCTTGTTACTTAATCCCATTGGGTATTTTTTTTTTTTTTTACGAAGACCTTCATCCTTGTGTAATGTTAAAAATAAAGTTATTTAAACTTGTGAGAACACTTGTGTTTCTTTGCGTATCTTCACAACCTTTAAGTGAAGAATGCTGTATGTATAATTCACATTATTGCACACTATATCAGAATGGTTCCTAGGTCCATACTGATAGAAACGATTCTCTGCTGTACAAGGACTGGATTTCATCATGGTAATTCCAAAGTGTGAAAGAAAAAGGGCTTCATATGCAACTGGAACTTCTATTGTGAGAGCTGTTTGTACATGAAGCGTTACGGGTTTTAAGAAGCAGGCATTCCTCACACCAGAGCCAGAGCTGCCCATGCACTTCTTTTTTTAAACCCAAAATCCAGGACTTTGGGTTTAAAATGTAAAATCCCCCCCTGCCCTGGATGGCCATGTAGAACCCCCTAAAGAGGACATATGTCAATCCTAGCATAGATCCCTTGTACCTTAGGACCTGATGGGATCAAATGTTTCACCAATAAAGACCTAAACTTCCAATTGCTTGTCCTCATTGGGGCTAGGTGCGCTCAAGGTGCAGCATGATTCAAAAATGGTCCACTACATTCAACATCTATCTGACAGCAGCATAATGTTTACCTTTCCCTGAATGGCTTGGCAGATACTTCCATTGCCAAGCCATTCAGGGAGTCTGCGTACGTCTGGCGCGTGGAGCTTGCATGTCTTGTGCAACCACTCACTTCCCTGTGCTGTGAAGCAGGAATGTGCCGGAACCAATTGGGATCAAGACTGTGATTCAAACTTAATAGATCAGGAAAAGACTGAATCACCTGATGCAGCAGCACTGAGATGGAAAGGCAGGGGAAGCATGGTATGTTAAATGCTTCAAATGAGATCTCAGCTATGATCCCAATGCCCAAATTGGGGGCCAAGAGAGGCATCTGTGGCTCAAACCTGTGTCTATTACAATACTGCCAGTCTGCTACGTAGCATCCTTAATTCACAGAGTCTAGATTGAGGTGGGGGACCTTCCGAATGTTGTTGGTATGTTTACTCCCATCTGCCACCGTGGTGAATGGTCAGGGATGGTGGGAGTCCTACTCCAACACATGGGGGAGCCATCTCTGGTCTAGAACCCACACTAGTTTCATATTTTGAAGGAAATACATTCATACCCTAGGATGAAATCACGACGTCAATGATCACATGGTGGCTTCATTCCAATTATTTTCCAGCCTGTCATCTACTACAGTGTTTCCCAACCTTGTGCCTCCAGCTGTTTTTGAACTACAACTCCCATCATCCCTGACTAGCAAGACCAGTGGCAAGGGATGATGGGAATTGTAGTCCAAAAACAGCTGGAGGCACAAGGTTGGGAAACACTGATCTACTATACCTGCGGGAATACCAGGTTTAGGACATCTCTTTAATGATTCAGAAACCAAGTGCTTTGTGCTGACGACATAATTATATAATAACTGTCAACATGGTCTCCACCCCTGTCAAAACGCATAATGTTTACCTTTCCCTGAATGGCTTGGCAGATACTTCCATTGCCTGGTGAGGTGAGTAGAAATTGAACTGAAGAGACCTTTGCCCTGCTGTGGGGCATTCCATAATTGTGGCATCAAAACTAAGCAGACTAGGGTAGCCCTGTGTGCTGCATTAGAGAGTACAATCCTCTATTTGAAGGTTGTACGTTCCAAGCATGGATTAAAGATAATGAACCACAAGGGAGTGCAGAGGCCTTGAATTTGCCCAGCACCAGTTAATACTTGGACAGCAGCTACACAACTCACCTGATCTGTCCTCCTCTCTATAGGAAGATGCAGAGGAGTTTTTTTAGCCAGAACTCACAGGAACTCAGTTCCGGCACCTCTCAGGTGAGCACCATTGCATTATAAGAGAACAAGGGAGGAGTTCATGGTGAGTTCCAGCACCTCATTTTCTAGAAAAACAGCACTGGGAACCATAGCTGTCAACCTTCCCTTATTTGGCGAGAAACTCCCTTATTCCAGCGCCGTTTCCCGCTGCTGTCCCGGATTGTTGATATCCTGTAAATTTCCCGGGTTTCCAAGGAAGCAGCTCCTCTCCCTCCCTGCCGGCCAGGGAGGCTCCTCAACTGCCTTGCTCACCAGTAAGGAGTCTGAGAACGACTGGCAGGTGGAGCTTGCATGTCTTGTGCCGATCAAATCAGCCGCGTTGCCTGGGGACTCACCTTTGTTGTTTTTTTTAATAATATTTTTATTAAGTTTCTTTTCTTATAGTCAAAGATATACAGAATAAAGAAAAAAGAAAGAAAACAGAAAAAAAGGAGAAAGTATAAAGAGTCCAACTTTCCTTAATATTTTTTAACAAACCTACTGGACTTCCCCACATCCTCCAAACCCTGCATTCTTTGTAGTACAAACATCAGCAATTTGTTACCTTGTTTCATAACTTACTGTATCTTTCGATTTATCATGTTTCTAGATTCACACTGTTATGTCCCAATTCTTATGTATTTAAATTAAACATAATAAAGTTATTTCATAATTCCACCTCTTATTTCTTGTACCTTAGTTTTCATTTCACCTAATCAAGTTGCTGAAGCTAGAGTTTCCTAAATCGTGCATTTTCTTAACATTCATACAGCTTATAATGTTTTTGCAAATAGTCCTTAAATTTTTTCCAGTCCTCTTCCATTGTTTCTTCTCCCAAGTCTCGGATTCTGCCAGTCATTTCAGCCAGTTCCATATAGTCCATCAACTGCGTCTGCCATTCCTCCAGCGTGGGTAAATCTTGTGTCTTCCAATACTTTGCGATAAGAATTCTTGCTGCTGTGGTAGCGTACATAAAGAGATTTCTATCCTTCTTTAACACTTTCTGGTCCACAATGCCCAGAAGAAAGGCCTCCGGTTTCTTGGGAAAGGTATACCTAAATACCTTTTTTAACTCATTGTAAATCACCTCCCAGAAGGCCTTCACTTTTGGACAAGTCCACCAGAGGTGAAAGAATGTCCCTTCCGCCTCCTTACATTTCCAGCATTTATTGTCAGACAGGTGATATATCTTAGCAAGCTTGACTGGGGTCATGTACCACCGGTATACCATTTTCATAATGTTTTCCTTCAAGGCATTGCATGCCGTGAATTTCGTTCCGGTGTTCCATAACCTTTCCCAGTCCTCAAACATGATGTTATGCCCAATATCCTGTGCCCATTTTATCATGGCAGATTTAACTGTCTCATCCTGTGTATTCCATTTAAGCAGCAAGTTATACATTCTCGAAAGTATCTTAGTTTTTGGTTCTAGCAATTGCGTCTCTAGTTTCGATTTTTCCACCTGGAACCCAACCTTTTTGTCCATTTTAAAAACCTCTTGAATTTGAGCATAATGTAGCCAATCTCGCACCTTATTTTTTAATTTTTCCAAGCTCTGCAACCTCCAATTGTCTCCAGTTTTTTCAATTATTTCCCAATATTTCGGCCAGTAGGCCTCCATATTAAGTCTTTTTCGGGCCTTAGCCTCCACCGGTGATAGCCACCTCGGGGTCTTACCCTCTAATAAGTCTTTGTATTTTGTCCAGACCATAAATATTGCTCTTCTGACAATATGGTTTTTAAACAATCTGTGAACTTTAACCTTGTCGTACCACAAATATGCATGCCAACCAAAAGCATTGTCAAACCCTTCCAGATCCAGGACATCAGTGTTCTCCAACAAAAACCAATCTTTCAACCAGCAGAAGGCTGCAGATTCATAATACAACCTCAAGTCCGGCAGGGCAAACCCCCCTCTTTCTTTCGAATCAGTTAATATTTTAAACTTTATTCGGGGCTTTTTGCCCTGCCAGACAAACTTAGAAATATCCTTCTGCCACTTTCCAAAACATTCCACTTTGTCCACGATCTGTAGGGCCTGGAACAGAAATAACATTTTCGGCAATACATTCATTTTTATAGCTGCAATTCGACCCAACAAGGAAAGTTTCAATCTTGACCAAATTTCCAAATCTCTTTTGATTTCCGACCAACATTTTTCATAGTTATCTTTAAACAAATTCAAATTTTTGGAGGTCAAATGAACCCCTAGGTATTTCACTTTTTTAACCACATTTAGTTCTGTCTCTTTCTGAAACTCCTCTGTTTCTGTAGGTGTCAAATTTTTAGCCAAAACCTTAGTTTTTTGCTTGTTCAACTTAAATCCTGCCACCCGACCAAATTCATAAATCAGTTCTAAAACTCTTTTTGTACTAGATACTGGCTCCTGTAATGTTAAAACCAAATCATCTGCAAATGCTTTCAGTTTATATTGTTTCACTCCGACCTGGATTCCTTGTACCAACCGGTCCTCCCTAATCATGTTCAAAAGCACCTCCAGGACTGAAATGAATAAAAGGGGGGATAAGGGGCACCCCTGTCGTGTCCCTTTTTCAATTTTAAACTCCTCTGTCACCACATTGTTCACTATCAGTTTAGCTTTTTGCTCTGAATAAATTGCTTCTATTCCATTTTCAAACGCCCGTCCCACTCCCATCCCTTCCAAGTTTTTCTTCATAAACATCCAGGATATGTTGTCAAAGGCTTTCTCCGCATCAATAAAAATTAACACCGCTCTCGTATTGATATTTGTTTGTAAAAGTTCCAAGATGTCAATGATGTTTCTGGTGTTGTCAAACAAATGCCTGCCAGGGAGAAAGCCCGCCTGGTCCTTGTGAATCACTCCATTAAGTACTTTTTTAAACCTACTTGCCAGAATATCCGCAAAAATTTTATAATCCACATTTAGGAGTGAGATGGGACGGTAGTTCTTAAGTTGAGTCTTTTCAGTCTCTGATTTGGGTATCAATGTGATGAAAGCTTCTTTCCACGTTTCCGGTGCCTTCTTCCCCTCCATGATCTGGTTACAAACCTCCATCAAAGGTTGTATCAAATAATCTTTCAAAGTCTTATAATATTTGGAGGTGAGTCCATCAGGGCCTGGAGATTTGCCTAATTGCAAATTCTGGATGGCACCTTCAATTTCCTGTTGTGTTATTTTGCAGTTCAGGATTGTTCTCATTTCCTGAGGTAGTTTTGGTAATCCATTAATTTTTAAAAATTGATCCACCTCAAACTCTTTCTGTGGCCCCTGTGCATAAAGTTCTTTAAAGTATCTCTGGAAACACTTTCTAATTTCTTCTGGTTTCTGAACAATTCCCCCTTCAATCTCTAGGTTTGTAACTGTATTTAATTTTTGTCTCTTTTTTAACTGCCATGCTAGCAGTTTCCCACATTTATTTGCTGATTCAAATGATCTTTGCTTCATTTGTTTAATTTTCCATTCAACCTCTTGATTTATCAATTTTGAATATTGTGCTTGATAAAATTTCACTTCTCTCAGCACCTCCTTCGACTTTGGCCTAGATCTTAATTTTTTCTCTCCTTCTCTTATTTTCTCCAATATCTTATCCTTCTTTTCATTCCAGAGTCTTTTCTTAATCGTATTTTGTTGTATCAGAAACCCTCTCATAACTGCTTTACTTGCGTCCCAGATTGTTCTTTTTTCCACCGTGGTATTTAAATTTATCTCAAAATAGTCTTTTAGAGTTTTTTGGGCCTTCTTCACAATCTCCTGATCTCTTAATAAGGTGTCATTCATTTTCCATCTAAAAGAACCGATTAAATTGAGTCTCAATTCCACTTTCAAGGCATTATGGTCGGAGCAGGTTCTTGGGCAGATTTCCACTTTTCTAGTCTTAGGTGCCAGTCCTCTAGTTGTCCATATTTGGTCGATTCGTGTCCATGACAGGTGAGCCTCAGAAAAAAAGGTTCCTTCTTTACCTAAGGGGTTCTTTGTCCTCCATATGTCAATCAAATCCATATTGTCAGTTAGTTCAAAAAAGGTTTTAGGTAGCCTGCCGTCTTTTGTTATGTTTTGATTTTGTGACTTGTCCATGTTTGTAGATACAACCCCGTTCATATCTCCCATCATAATGATGTTGGTATAGTCCAAATAGTCCAGCATAGTCTCATGCAGCTTCTTAAAAAATTCTGATTTCCCATCGTTTGGTGCGTATATTCCTAATATCAAAAATTTTTCTCCTTGTGTCTGAATTTCAATCGCCAAAATTCTTCCTTGTTCATCTTTGAATAAAAATTTCGGTGACAGGCTCTCCTTTGCATATATCACCACTCCTCTTTTCTTAACTCTGTCCGATGAAATAAATTCCTGGCCTAATCTTTTATTAATTAACACCTTTCTATGGAGCCTAGTCACATGAGTTTCTTGCAAACAAATAATGTCCAATTGTTCCTTTTTCAAAATGTGAAATACTTTTCTTCTTTTTTCCGGGGAATTTCCACCATTTATATTCCAACTAAGTAGCTGCAGAGACATCCTGGATTAATTCGTTGATCCTACAATGGGGTATCTTCTTTTTCCTCTGATCCCAGAGGTGGAAGCGTTGGTCCAGGTAGTGGTGGTGGCCAAGATGCTGTTGCTCCTTTTTGAAGGTCTTCCCCGTGGTCGTGCAGGAACTTTTGCTGGTCTTCTGTTGTTTTAATTCTAACTTTCTTTCCTTTGTAGGTAAAAGATAGTCCTTGTGGGAACTCCCACCTATAAGGAATTGCGTTGTATCTCAACAATTTAGTCAGTTCTATATAGGTGGCTCTAAGGTCCAATAACTGTTTCGGTATATCTCTGTAAATTTCAGCCTTTTTGCCTTGTATCTCAAGAGATTTTCTAAAATGCAGGCCTAGTATCTTGTCTCTTTCTTCCCTTGATCTCAGAATAATCAAACAATCTCTGGACTTGTCTTTCTTTACCAATCTACCCAGTCTGAATGCAGTTACAATTTTAAAGTCCTTATCTTCTTCTATGCCCCAGAACTTAGAAAATTCAGATGTCAAATAACCACTCAAGTCTTCTTGTTCAAGTTCTGGAATAGCTCTCAGCCTGAGATTATTCTCCCGATTTTTCAATTCAACCATTGACAGGTAGGCTTGTTGTTCACCTATCTGTTTTTGCAAAGGCTTCACTTCTCCCTTGATCTCATCAACCTTCTTGTTAGCTTGCTCTGCTTTTTGATTGGCTTCCTCAGCTAATTTGTGGTTTTCAGCCGTTGCTCCTTGCAGATTTTCAATTGCCTGAGTATGCTGGGAAACCTGATCAGTTAATTTGCTAATCGAGGATGTAGCTTGGTCAATTTTTGTTGATTGGTTATCCACCTTTTGATTTAAAATTGCCAGTTGCTCCAAAATTTGTTTCAAAACTCCTTCAGATCCTCCTGTTGCCATATCTTCTGCTGCAGGCTGTTCAACTTCCCCCCTCTGTGCTTCCAGCACAGCTGGGACCGATGATCTACGTTGATGAGTCAAAGTTGTTTGAACAAGTTGTACAGTTTGTTTTGCTTTCGCTTTAGCTGCTCTTGTTCTCCCTGAGCCACTCATTCCACACCTGCCTCTGTTCAAGGTCAAATTGTCTATTATTCCATGGGAAAGACAAGTTCAGAGTAAAAACAATTGAACAACAGAAAGTCAAAATAAAATGTAGTTCCCAGGCCTCTATAACTCCGCAATCCTCTAGGGGGAATGCCTCAGAAGTTCAGAAGAAAGAAAGAACTTTTTCCACCATTAAAAGTTCCTGTAATCCCAATACTGAATCCTTATAGTTCCAATACAAAAGGAAGGTTCTCCAGAGCTCTCTCTCTTTTTTTTTAATCACAAAGTTTCAAGAAAGGTGCCAGCAACAGTGTTCAAGCAACAATGTTCCAATGTAGCAGTTTAAATTCTAGTAACAGTTTCCGCAGTTTGACAGTTCTCTTACGCCCGACAGCCCGACGGCTTGGTTCCTTTAGTCCTTTTTTAATCCTTATAATCCATAAATGAGAGGAAAGTTCCAATTGCAAATCCAACAAATTTAAAAGAATTTCCACTTTTTCCCTTAAAAGCAAAGTCAACAAATACACGGTAGTCCCAACTTTTTACAGTCTCTTTTAAAGCGCTTCCCGCTTCTCAGAGTCTTTGCTTTGATCTTGTAAGCAAAATCGGAAGACGGACTTCCTGTTTCTCATCTCCCGTTTTCAGCCGAATTTAACAATTTAGTCCCGGAATTTTAATACCCCTTACTCACGGGTGTGTTGCTTGTAATCCAATGTTTCAAGAAGAAAGGTCGGCGCTCATCGGCAGCAGCCGCGCGGCTTCGCTTCCGCAGAAAGAGCGATGAACTCACAGCACCGCTCCCCCTTCTACGTTCCGGAGCCCCTTACGGGGTTCCTTCTCCGTTTCTGGGGGGGCTTCTGGTGCCCGCCGAGTCCCACGGCCACGGGCTCACCCTGCCCGTGGTTTTTCTTGATGGGTCGCCGCTATGCCGCAGCTAGCGACCCTTTTCCGCGGAGCCCCTCTTCAGAGACAGAAGAGGACCGCCATTGCCGTTTCGCGCCGCCTCCGGAAGTCCTGGGGACTCACCTTTGCTTCAGCGCTTCCCAGCGGAGAGGTGACGGTGTGGTTTTCCTTGCTGCTGTATCCCTTTGCTGGGTTGCTGCGCTGTGTGAACCACCGCTTGAGGCTTCGTTTGGCTGCTGGCTGGGCTTTCTGCCTTTGGGCCGGAGGTGCTCTACTGTGTGTGTGTGTGTGTGTGTGAGAGAGAGAGAGAGAGAGAGAGAGAGAGAATGTGTCACTGAAGCTGATAGTAGGAATGCTGTAGCTTCACACACTTACCTTCACACAATGTGTAATTAACTTAGGGAATTTTTTTACGCAGGATGTCAGTACTTTAGATTTACAAGGGGATCTGAGAGATGAATGGGAGATACGGTTTGTCAGTATTAATGGGACAGCTAAATAGAAACTTAACCCCAAAAGTTAGGACCAAGACCTCAAGGTGGTTGTCACCAATGGAAGCGAAGGCTCAAAAAAAGCTCAATATGGAGGCCAAATGGCCGAAATATTGGGAAATATTGGAACAAGAAGGAGACAAATTGAAATTGCAGAGTTTTGAGAAATTAAAAGATAAAGAGCGAGACCGGCTTCATTATTATCAAATAAGAGAGGCCTACAATTCGGACAAAAAAATTGGCTTCCAGGTGGAAAAATCAAAATTGGAAACAGAACTGTTAGATCCCCAAACTAAGATACTGTCAAGAATGTATAACTTGCTGTTAAAATGGAATACGCAGGATGAAACGGTTAAATCTGCTATGATTAAATGGGCACAAGACATTGGTCATAACATTATGTTTGCTGACTGGGAACAGTTGTGGACCACCGGTATGAAATTTACGGCATGTAATGCCTTAAGAGAGAATATTATGAAAATGATATACAGGTGGTACATGACACCAGTCAAGCTTGCAAAAATCTATCATTTGCCCGATAATAAATGTTGGAAATGTAAAGAAAATGAAGGTACATTCTTTCACCTTTGGTGGACGTGCCCAAAGATTAAGGCTTTCTGGGAGATGATCTATAATGAAATGAAAAAGGTATTTAAATATACCTTTCTGAAGAAACCAGAGGCCTTTCTCCTGGGCATAGTCGGCCAATTGGTGCCAAAGAAGGATAGAACTTTCTTTATGTATGCAACAACAGCAGCAAGAATACTTATTGCAAAGTATTGGAAGACACAAGATTTACCCACCCTGGAAGAGTGGCAGATGAAGGTGAATTGGCGGAAATGACTGGCAGAATCCGAGACCTGGAGTTGGTGGAAGAAGATTGGAAGAAATTTAAAGACTATCTGCAGAAACATTGTAAAATTAATGAATGCTAAAATGATGTTGGATTGAAAATAAGTGGCATTAGCAACAAAGTTAATAAGAATATGCAAAAATGAATTGATAATGGATGAAAATATAGAGTTATAATATGTTAAGATATAGAGTTAAGATAAATGAAAGTGGGTAAGGATTTGCTGATTTGATTATGTAAATGGGAATACAAAAAGGGGAGGTGTGAGGAGGTCAAGGAAACAAGTTAAGGAGTTTTAAGTTATAAAAAATGGATTTGTTTTTAATTCTTTTTTTATCTGTTTTTTGTATTTTGTATTTTGTATTTTTATTTTTTCTTTTGTATGTATTTTTGTATGTTTTCTTTTTTCCTATCTTTTTCTTTTCATATTTTTTTTGTATTTGGTAAATTTATGTCTTTGCAAAACCTCAATAAATATTTTTTTTTTAAAAAAACACAAACCAAAAGTTAGGACCAAGATTCAAATCCTGACTGGGTAGCTTTGCTCACTAGTAACATTGAACCATGAGGACGAGATGGTTGGACAGTGTTCTCGAAGCTACCATCATGAGTTTGACCAAACTGTGGGAAGCAGTGGAAGACAGGAGTGCCTGGGACAGGTGAGGCTGCTGATCCCTTATTTTGGCTGCTGATCCCTTATTTTCGAGGCTGCTGATCCCTTATTTTCAAATGTGAAAGTTGACAGCTATGCTGGGAATACCGTATGTCATATTGATTCGTTTCAATGGGCCTACTCTCAGTAGGTCTAATGTTGGATACAACACATTGCTTTTTTGCTGTTGCTCGCATAATTGTGTTTCTGTTTATCAGAAGAGGCCAGGACTGGTGCAAAACTGCCTCTCCACCTATAACCTCAAAAAATCTTGTCCCTTGTCCCCCTGCCCTCCAAGATTTCAAGCATTGCTTAAATGAGAACGTTTTTGAATTTGATGTATTTTGGAATTTTGGGGTCCCCTGCTGCAACAAAAATCAGATTTAAGCTGGTTAACACCTTTGTCCAATGGACAAATTTATAGAAATGTGATGTAGCAACTTTTAGGGAGAGCACCAAGTGTAAAGTAAGGCCGCCATCTGCTGGTTTGAGTTTTGCTCATCCATATTTTGTTCATAATAACGTAGCATTACATTCCCTTGTGTGCAGTGCATGGCTCATAACTGTATATGGTGTGTGCATATGTAAGTTTCTATAGTCCTCCATTCCTTCCTATGAGGGTTGCTGAAGGTTGAGGGCTTGTGCAAGTTAGGCTAGGAAGGGAAGAGAGGGTCTTGTAATACTTCTCTTGGAGATGCCACAGGTCCCATATAGCACAGTTGTGCAATTGCAACCACACAGTAAAACTTTCAGGTTCCACTTGCTGTTGGAAGAATTGTTGTTTACCCATGTTTTAGGTTTACCAAATGGTTTAGGTTTTAGCTGTTTGACTGTTAATAAACATCAGTTCCCCCAAAGTGGAAGCATTTTGCTGCTAGGATTATTTTATCAGGTCTGGGAAATGTGGTGCCAGTTTCACAACCACAGCATGCGGAACTGCACAGCACTGAAGCTATTATCAAAGTGCTAAATGATCGGTCTGATTGTTCTATCCAGAACATGACAGTATTTTGACATAGCACTCTTGAAACACCCTAATCCAGGCCACCAGAAAAGTGTTTGTGGTGTTAGGTGTTTTCTTAGCACCAAACTCTAATGGAAATGCTGGTGATGCTTCAAATGCGAGAGAAAAACTGCAAGCCCCACATCCTGGCTCCCTCCAGTTTTGGACAAACTGTGACACCCCACCCCCACCAACAGTCTTAAAATACAGTAGTTTCCAATGACAAGACAGGATCAGGCCCTATGTAATTTGAGCTGAGTACTTTGAGAGCGTTTCCTTCCCCTCCTAATCAAAGCTGCATTCTACATATCAGAACTGAAGACAGAGCCCCCACAAATCTCTGGTAGTCTTTGTAGCTCTTTTCAGAAATGTAATGCTGTATTGTAGAATCCTCAGACTGATTTTATGATGATACTTTTCAAATGTGAGAGTATGGTAGGCCTTCAAGCTAGGAAACACCTTGATTTTGAGGGAAATACAAAGACTTTGTTTTTCTGTCTTCTCCATACTTTTTGTCCTATTATGTCTTCTAACATCCCGGCAGTGACTGTGGTTTTCGAATAGAATTTGATATACTTTAATACTTAGTAAATGATAAAAAAAAAATCAACAATTCTGTGGGTAATTCCAACTGGTTAGGTTGATGCTATTCTTTGAACCGTCCTGAAAGCCCTGGGTATAGGATGGTATATAAACTCTATTAATAGTAGTAGTAGTAATAAAGGTAAAGGGACCCCTGACCATTAGGTCCAGTTGTGACCGACTCTGGGGTTGTGGTGCTCATCTTGCTTTATTGGCCGAGGGAGCCGGCGCGCAGCTTCCGGGTCATGTGGCCAGCATGACTGAGCCACTTCTGGCGAACCAGAGCAGTTCACAGAAACGCCGTTTACCTTGCTGCTGGAGCGGTACCTATTTATCTACTTGCACTTTGACATGCTTTCGAACTGCTAGGTGGGCAGGATCAGGGACCCAGCAACGGGAGCTCACCCCGTCATGGGGATTCGAACAGCCGACCTTCTGATCGGCAAGTCCTAGGCTATGTGGTTTAACCCACAGCGTCATCTGCGTCCCAGTAGTAGTAATACAACCAACTAATTTCACAGAGTTGTTGTGAGAATAAAAATTGGGTGGCGAGAGAACCATTATACCACCTTGAGCTCTTCAAAGGACAGGTGGGATATACGGTAAATGTAATACATGGAGAGCCAGTGTGGTGTAGTGGTTAAGAGCGGTAGTCTCGTAATCTGGGGAACCGGGTTCGCGTCTCCGCTCCTCCACCTGCAGCTGCTGGGTGACCTTGGGCCAGTCACACTTCTTTGAAGTCTCTCAGCCCCACTCACCTCACAGAGTGTTTGTTGTGGTGGAGGAAGGGAAAGGAGAATATTAGCTACTTTGAGACTCCTTAAAGGGAGTGAAAGGCGGGAAATCAAATCCAAACTCCTCCTCCTCCTCCTCTTCTTCTTCTTCTAATTAAATAATACCAAAATATCAGTGACCAACTGTGGACCTGATTTATGCTTTCAGGCTGCTAAGATGTCGAGCCAAAAGAAGTGTCCAGACTGTGGCTCCTTGGAAATTGTAGAGGACTCTCATTATGCTCAGAACCAGCTGGTGTGCACAGACTGTGGCTTCATTGTGACTGAAGGGCTTCTCACAACCACATATGCTGATGAAGAACATTTACAAGGTGTGGCTAAGAATAGCAAAATAGCTGAAAACTCTTTGTATCTTACAAAGACATAGGATTTGAGATACGACTTGCAAGCAGTTCTCAAATATAGACAGGCCCTACACCATTCAACAGTTTAAAAATGGGTGCATGTTTGAGAGCTTGGACCAAAGTTTGGCTGATATCTGTGTTTTTATCTCATAGAAGTCACATATTCACGGAGTACTGGTCAGAATGAGCAAACGAGCCGTTGTGTACAGCGAGGTACGTATTCTGCACTACTCTTCTGATGCTTTGTGGAAATTAATGTGCCTGTCATCCACAAGAGCTGCATTGTTTCACTTTCTAAAAGCAAAGAGAAAGTTGCATTTTTAAAACAGTCTTACCTATTTGCTGTGGGACCAACATCAAAACAACCTATTTTAGAGTTTTAGAGGTGCATAGAGTCCAGAGTTCAGTTTGATTGCCTGATCAAATCTCAGCTGAATCATTGACAGACTGGTTAACCATGGACCAGTCTGTTTCCATTACTATTAAATGGCCATTATAATTGTGTGTACAGCTGCAAAAAAATATAAATCAATACATACCTAAAAGCCAAATTAAAATCAACTATGAAGTTGAAACAGCAATACTAGCAGCCATTCTCAATTAGAGCCCCCAAAGACTTTCATTTTAAAAAGTTCTCCATAATAGGCTTGGTTTGGACACTCCAGTTACACTACCACAATTGAAAATATGTTTTCCATGATTGCCACCCGTCTAACCTCTGAAAGTGGGAGCATGGGAAACAGAGCCTCCACAGATTATCTTAGTATATGGGCAGCTTCATACAGGCAAAGACCTACCCTGCGGTTAGATTTGTCACTGATAAATGTGTATGTGGAAACATTTCTTAAGTACTGCTGTGGTATTTTCCCCCACAGGAGTCAAACGTGTTCGGGATCTCTGCAAAGTTCTGCGCCTTCCTTCTCTGTTTGAAGATACAGCCGTGTCCTATTACCAGCAGGCAATCAAACGTCCCTGCTTCAGTTTAGTCAGCTTGGAGAAGAAGGAGATGCTTGTGGGCTGTTGCGTCTTTGTGACCTGCCGCCAGCACAACTGGCCCCTGACCATGGGCACAGTCTGCCTGCTGCTCTATGGAGACAAGGAGTTGTTTGCCAAGACCTATCTACGCTTCCTGAAGGAACTGGCACTGGATGTGCCTACTCTCAGCTTGATGGATATGGTGAAAACCCACCTCAACAGGTATGTTGAAGTTCTTGTGCCCTTTCCTTGACAATACTTCTCAAAGTTGGTGTGCAGTTTCCATCGTTCAGAGACAGAATTTACAAGTATCATACGGACTGTGTGGTATATTGATTGGAAGGCCGATGAAACAGCAAGCTTCTTAAAGTTCAGCAGGGATGGATGTGGTCAGTGCTTGGATGTCAGACTTCCTAGGAACCCTGTGTGTGCTGTGTGCTTCCATCATGGAAGAAATGGGTATTTTCATATGTGCATGTATACTCCAACTCCCTGATTTCTGAGATTTCATCTGAGGCACTTCAAGCAGTTCCAGGCTTTTCTCTTTAGCCACAGGGGCAGCAAACTTCCTTTTTTAAACAAATAATTCTCAGAATTGTGAATTCTGCTCCTGCTACCAATCCCGGAATTGCTTGGAAATCCTTCCTATTATTATTAAGGGCAAGAAGCCAACAAACAGAATTTTGTTGAGCACAAGTTAGGAAGAGTATAAATTCAGCGCTGTCCATATAGTGCTGGTTAATGGAAGATGCTTGCCTTTTTGATTCAAGCTGCTCAGCTTGCCTTTTTGGTATCCTTGGAAAATGCAGGGCCTTCTGCCCTTTGCCCTTTCGCAGGATGCTTTATTTTGCTCATGTCCCTCTTTCATCTCTTTGTCTTCTCCATCCTGCCACATCTCCCAACCCAAGGCAGTCTGTATCTAAATGGCTTGTTTGATTTTCATCTTTCCAGCTTCAAGATTTTCCAGAATTCACCCAGCGTCCCGACTAAGTTTGTGGAAGAAAAGGAGCAGCTGGTGGCAAGGACTATTCAGATGGCGGAACTTGCCAGCGACACGTGGCTGGTGACCGGCCGGCACCCCACCCCCATAGTGACCGCAGCAGCCTTCCTGGCTTGGCAGTCTCTCCGGCCTGTCGATCGCCTCACTTGCACCCTTTCTCAGTTCTGTAAGCTTGCTGGTATGGAGGCTCCCCGGCCAGCCCACCAGAGACTGAAGGAGCTGCATAACATCCTCCTGCAAATGGCTTCTCAGCTGGGCTGGTTGCGAGTGCTGAAAGTGGACCGTCGGAGCGTGGCAAAGCACATCGGTGACCTTCTGCGGCACCGCCGTGTGCTTCTACAGGCTGCCTTCCGCATCGTGGATACTACGGAAGACCGTGACCTAGAAAACTCAGCAGCTGCGCCACTGCAGCTAATAGAGGAGAGCGCTGCAACAGTAGAAGAGGCCTCCCTCTCAGGAGAGAAGCAGAAGTTCAGCAAGCGGAAACCTTTGCTCCCACCCTGCGTCTTGAACCCCGCAAAGAGGCTACGAACTCCTGAGCTAAGCCTTGAAGATTCTGCTATCACTGGGGACGAGCCCATTTTAGACAGTGAGATAGAGCAGTATATCCGGACGCCAGAAGAAAAGGAGATGTTTAGCATGGCTCAAGCGTGCCTGTGACCTCGAAGCTGCAAGTGATTCAGACAGGCTTGCAAGCAATAGCCTTCAGATACATTAATCAGATACTCTGATTAATGGAGCTGCTTAATTTTTGTCCCTACATGCACACGGTGAGGAGAGAGCGAGCGGACGAGCAAGCGAGGGGCCTTGGTGGAGCTCCTGCTGCCAGGGGCAGTCTACCTGCCGGGGCGCAGGTCACATGCGTGGAGGGAGGGAGGGGGCTGGTGCCAGGCGCTGCCCAGAGAGGCCTCCTAAATATGACCTGTTGCATCTGATGTTCGCTCCTTCTTTATTTAGGGAGTCATAGCAGGACTTCTGAAGGAATGCGGATAAGAATATGCTTTAACTTCAAAGGGAGAGAGGAAATGCGCCAGAGTGTTGTGGTCAGTGTAGGATTAGTCGGGTTCATTACTTTGTCCAGTTCCAGTTGCTGCATTTTAAGGAGGAGATAGACAAACTAGAGCAGGAATCTTTCTTGCTGTGGGGGGCCAAAAACTTTGACATGTGGGTGGGGCAACCAGCATGTAAATCACATTCTGCCATTGTGACATCAAAATGTTGGCAAATGGGTTGTCTTGACTACCTCCCAACATAAATTGTGTAGGGTTCCAGGTTGGGGTTCCAGAGTGCAAGGGGCTTTGGCAGTGTTATGCCTTGTAAGCCTCCCTGCATTGCTTCTTTCCTTCTCTTATGTCAGAGATCCAAAGGAGCTTCACGGAATTGCTTTCAAAGCCCTTTGCAAGCCTTCACTGAGCTGCAGCTTGGACAGTAGGAGCGATGGTTGAATGGGAGCCGACTTTAATGGCAACCCTTATTGGGCAGGTGAGCGTGGCTTCTCCAGAATGGCCTCATGGGCAACTGGGACTGGTGGGTCACGTTTGGTCTGTGAGCTGGAGGTTCTGCACCCCTGAACTACAGCATATTCCAAAGATGGTGAGGAGTCTGGAAACCACGTCCTATGAGGAACAGTTGAAAAAGCTGGGCATGGTTATCTTGGAGAAGGAAAGGCTTTACAAACAAGCCTGTAATGCAGATTAGTATTATTCCCATCCTGATTTGTGTAATATAACCACTTTGTAAGTTCATTGCAAAAGCAATATTCAATCCAGGTTCCTAGGTAGCTTTTAAGCCACATTGTGCTGTTCAAGCAATTTATCTAGTACTGTCAGGTGAGCTGTTGGGGACGTAGCTCTATTGGCCAGCAATGATATTTGAGTTTCACATCTGAAGAGCAATAGATTCAAATATAAATACTGATAAAATAAGTAATGTGCTATAGTAATTTTCCACCGATGCCTGCTTCCATAGCTATTGTAGAACAAACCCTGCCATTAAAATGTGTTTGTGCACCATGATTCTTGGCTATCTGTGTTAAGAGTACAAAAAGCAACAATTTGTAAGAATGCATAATACCCTTCTGTTTGGCAAACATATTTTTAGACTGAGCTAAACATCCTAGTTTTTAAAACTGTAAGTCACAGTGTATTACAAAAACAGTGTTTGTAAAGAACTCTTTTAAAATTGTCTTACTGTGAATAATGGCAGCTCTCATACTCAAATATTTAACGTAACAAGTCCAGCAGGCTTACCAAGTTTACTTTGGCAGTCTTGACTGCTTTATACAGCCATGATAAGTATTCAAAGTATGTTAGAAACAAATGTCTTGTTCATAACACTTTACAGTATTGTCAGACTAAACAGCACAAGTCAGAGTTGAAGCACTTTATTAGTTTTACAGATGAAAATTGGGGCTTCAAGGTTTATGTCGGAATCTATCAATTAAGAGGTAGCTCACTAATCAACACCGCACCCTTAACATGTGGACAGACAATGCAAAGATGCAATTCAGACCAGTTAATATTTTTTCGTCTGAAGGCAGGGAGATCTGAAATGTGGATGAAACTGTTGCCAGATCTCAAGACTGGATGCTTATGTATAAAACAGAAACACTTCCCTGTACTGAAAGAATTAGATGTCAATGAGATTATTTCTGACAGGCCTTTTCGCTGATGTGGTAGTACTGTATGTGCTTTTTGTTTTGTTTTTTAAGGGTTATCTTTTAGCCATGCAATAACTTCCTGTAGTTTGCCTAGAAATAGTTTCACCATGCTATCCGCTGTTTTAGGAAATTGGGCCAAATGATGAGCTTTTAAAATGTGAATATAGAACATCGCTCACTTGTGTTCTAGTGCTTTCCCTCCTCTAGTTCTTCTCTTTTGTTTCCTTTCCTGTTTTGATATGTTTGCTTTTAAGGCATGCAATTTCCTGAAAATATTGTCGGAAAATTCCATATTTTGGGAGAAATAGCATGCTTTCCTGGTCATGACTTTCTCCTTTTCTCTCTTTCTAGCTCTGTATCCTCTCCTGTATCCAGCTCCGTTCAAGACTGTTCGGCAGAATTTGTCTTGGTTCATGTGGTGCCTTTCAGGGAGTAAGAAGGTTGGACACACTAAGATGGCATGCTTCTTGGGCTTTAGTGCAGAAACAGTCTCTTCTACAGAGGTCCTCTGACTGTTGATACCTTTTATGCAGATGCCTTCATGGCATAACCTGAAATGGACAAGGTCATGCTGTGGAGCTCTTATACCATAACTCATGAACTAGTAAGGCTTGCTGATGTTGCATGATACCAGAGCATAACAGCACAGGTTAGGTGGAGCTGTTAAGCGATCATGGGACTCGGCTTAGTAGCAGAGCCTTTCCTGTGTCTTGCTGCAAAATTATATGAATATTTGGGGGAACCCATTGCCCTAAACAATGGATAAATTTACAGAACAAAATTAACCCTTTCTTGGCATGGTTCTCATTGATCCTCTGGGGGAGGCCCCAGAAAGCAATTCTGGAGAAACACTTGTTTTGTGAGGGTGCTTATAATTATTACATGATTGTAATCCCCTTTATTGAACCACACTTCCAAGGATTTAACAGAGAACCATGAAGCTCTAGACAAAGTCTGTAAATATGTGACACATGACACATTTTATCTGGCTTTGAGGTCCTGTGACAGAAAAGATGAAATTGAAATTGCTGGCTAAATGCCACTAATATCAGTCTACACACCTACCTGGCATTTTGCTTACACAGAGAACCTGACTCTGTTTAGCTTGAACTGAAAATTAACTATTTTATACGTAACACACCCTGAGACCTTGTGGGGAAAGGGTGGGTAGGAAATATTTAAGCCCCTGATGCTGAACCTTTGCTGTTCTTTATTTGTACAGATGGTACAAGCTTCACTCCAAACCAGGAAAGAAGGAAAAAGAGAGAGATGAGATTGAGGTGGATATCCAATTCATGAGGAGCAACATGACAGCCAGCATGTTTGATCTGTCCATGAAAGATAAGTCACGGACACCATTTGGCAAGCTGAAAGACAAGCTAAAGGGGAAACGAGGCAATGGATTGCCAGACACAGCTTCAGCTATTGTTCCGAGCATTAGTCACTCCCCGGCTGACAGTGAGGAAGAGTCAAATGAGAAAGAAAAGAAAAAAATCAAAGGTCAAGACCTTATTCTCAAATGTTTTAACAGTTGTGTAATTTACAAAGTGTGCTAAGTAGTAAAATGTGCCATTTTTTACAACTTTTTCTTTATAATGCTTAAAGCTGGACTTCTTGTATTATTTAAAGGCAGTGCTTGGAAGCTGTGAAGAAACAGAAGTGTCTTCATGATTGTGCTTAATAGTTGTAAATGAGTAGGGTGCAGGTGGGTCTCAGTGGTCCCCAACCTCAGTGGACTGCTGTTGTTAAGAGCCATCAGTTGATCTAGGGCTGGATTAGGTATTAGTATTTTCAGTAGTATTGGGACTTGGGCTCTCACTATTCTGATGCTGATTTCTTTCTTTTCCGAACCCTCCACAAATGAAGATAACCTGCTTTATCCACCTTCCACCAAATCTCATAAGAGAACAGGTAGTGCAGATAACAAGCAACTAAACCAAATCTCCTCCAGTAACACCAAGAAGGATTTTCAGTAGTACTGTATTGGGACTTGTGCTCTCACTATTCTGATGCTGATTTCTTTCTTTTCAGAACCCTCCACAAATGAGGGTCACAGAAGAGGTCATAGCTCAGATGAGAGCAGCACTGCGGACCTCCGAATCACAAAGGTATCCTTGAACCCTTTTGATAACCAAAATGAAGCCGATATAAAGGTAATTTAAGATATACTATATTTTAAAACCTAATTGGGTGGTCTGTGCCCTGAGTTAGGAAGCTTGTAAATTTATTGGCAGGATTAGACACACTGCAAAGGAGTATAGTCGTTTGGAGACAGAAATGTGTTCAAGTTTTCTAGGTGTACAATTCCCCCTGCCCCTGCTATCCTACCCATCTGGGCAATTTTCTGAGCCTTTTACTGACACAAGTTTAGATCTGTGAGTGGGTATGAATTCCCCAGGCTCAAAACTTGCTATGTTCACCGAAGGACAGTGGCGTAGCGTGGGGTTGCAAGGGGTGCCGGCCGCACCGGGCGCAACATCTGGGGGGGCGCACTCGCCGCCTCCAGAGTCGCCGAAGAGCCTCGGGGCTCAGCTCCTTTGGGAGGAGGGGTCGGGCTGGGCGACCAGGGGGAGCAGCAGGCGCCAGCAAGGAGGTCCGGAGCCGGAGCCTGGCCAGGATCGCGCGCAGGACGGGGCGCAAGAGGGAGGGGAGAGTCGAGCCTGTCCCCCCCGCGAGGACTGCTGCGAAGAGGCGGGAGGGAGAGGAGGCCCCTTGGGAGGAGCGGGCAGGTGCTGGGGCGGCAGCGCTGGGCGGGGGCCGAGGGGTGGGCGCCCCCCTGCGCGGGCATCGCCGCGCCGCCACCGCGGGCTTGGCTGGGCCACCGGCCGAGGGGAAGCACCAAACAAGGCCAGGATCCAGGCCCGCCCCGCTCTCCTTATTTGGCGCCCGGTTCCGGCTCCCGGGTGGCCTCCTCCCACCCGCTCTCGCTACCAGTGGAAAGAGAGACGGAGGCGCAGCGGAACCCGCAGCCTTTGCAGGCGCCGCCTGGCCGGGGGAGGGGAGCGCGGAGGAGCCCCGCGGGGCCTGGGCCCGGCCAGCCGAGCCTCCCGAATTGCGCCCCGCAGCCAGGATCTTGTGGCGAGGAAGGAGCCCAGTCTGCGCCCTCCTTCCCCACAGAGCTGCAGAGGGAAATCAAGGTTCTCCTGCTAGTTACTCTTCTTCTCTTCCCCACACTGCGTTGCAACCGTGCCCCCAGTGGCGGCAGGTTAGGGGTTAGGGGCGCAAATTACTTGCCTTGCCCCGGGTTATGGGGCGCAAATTACTTGCCTTGCCCCGGGTGCTGACAACCCACGCTACGCCGCTGCCGAAGGACATTGGCCTGAAAGGGATTTTTGTTTTCAGATAAGCAAGGTTTAGTGATTTAGTGCCTCCAACTAATATTGCAAATGATCTGTTTGGTGTTTGAGCACAGAACCTGAATTATTATCACTTAACTGAAACAACCACTACTGCTGCTGCTTTGTATTTATTTAGTATTTTTCGCATGTTATGAGGAGGGTCTTATCTTCACTTTTCCATGTTTATTACTGGGAAGAAATAGTTGAAGGCAGGCGTACAGAAACCTTGTATGCACATTTGTCTGCATGCCATAAAAGTACTTACTGGCAAATCCTGAAATTCTAGTTTTTTGTGAATCTTCAGTAGCTTTTAAGATGCTTTGACAGATGACCTCTTTGCTCTGACATCATTCCTGGGATTCCCCAGTAATCCCTGAAACCAAAGGTTTCTATACCTTCCTTCTGATCCTTTGACGCCACCCTTACAACAGTGCTCGATATCAAAATGACTTTAACCTGTTCATTCTTCCTTCCTAAAGAAATATGATCCTTCAGATCCCGCCTACGCTTATGGCCAGCTGACACACAGCGAGCTGATCCAGCTGGTCTTGAAGCAGAAAGATGTGATTGCAAAGCGAGATCAGCAGGTGCGGGAGTTGGAAGACTACATTGATAACTTGCTTGTCAGAGTTCTGGAAGAAGCCCCTAACATTCTTCGAGCTCAAGCTCATGTGAATAAGTTGGTAGCTCAAACCAACTAGGAGGAATAAGTAGGGCAGGCATAGGGAATCTGGCCCTCCCAGTGTGCTTGGACTCGACTCCCATCCTCCTCACGGATGGCCATTGGGAGCCCAAAGGTATCTGGATGACCACATGTTTCTCAACCCTATAAGAGAGGCTTAGCACAAAGCTGTATGTGTGCATGCTTCGCTGTGCCTGTTTTGGTTCCAGTTTCTCTATCTGTATGAACAGTTTCTGAAGTCAGACGACACTTTCCTCAGTTACAAAAGATTCTGTTTATGCTGCTGCATAAATTGCTGGAAGATGTGAATAGTCAGAATTACTGCAATATGATTTCTGCTGCAGACTAAAACAACTGGAGACTTGATTGAAAGGGGAGGAAATGTTGTCTACCATATCTAAAATCTTCAGGGCCTGTGGTGTTTTCACATATCTGTGGCTCCATAATAGCTGGAGCATAAAGTCTGTAAAGGCAAACTTCTTGCGTGTAAAACCAGCATTTAGATACTTGGGCATCCTTTTTAAGCTTGTATATCTCATTTAAATGAACCAAATTGCTTTTTAAAAACTTTATTTTAAGAGGCTTCATGTCTCTTTGCTCCTGCTGGAGCCATAGGCACACTGGCACATGCTTTTGGGAACAAGTATTTTATTGAAATATAGTTTTACTATGTACTAGAAAATGTTTATTCCTGATGGTTATATGGTCCCAAAGTACAGTGGACATTTGTGTTTAATTCATATTCAGTAGGAATGGATCTAGTAACAAATAGTGTTGAGCGTTTTAATAGAGATAGTACAGGACCAGCTTCCAGCAGATTGTGACAATCTTCTAGTTTATAACCTGACCTAAAATTTCCAGGGACCACAGGGCTGCAGCTGGTAGCACAGTGTGCCACATGCAAGAGGGAGTATTGTCACTGGGCAAAATCAGCTGACCATTCTTCATATAGAGGTCTGCTCAGTTGTATACATTTTGATGAGATTTGGGCAATACACAGCAAGGATACCTTGCAATCTGTGCCTTCTAATGAGTATCTGTGACTTACGCAATCCTGACATCGAAATGCTGAATTTTGTGAAAAGTGTGGTACATTGTGAGGGATGTTTCCCCTCGTGCAAACATTTGCTCAGTGCTTAATGTTGAAGGATCTGAATGTATATATTCTACCTTGTTACTCTTGTTACTTAATCCCATTGGGTATTTTTATTTTTTTTACGAAGACCTTCGTCCTTGTGTAATGTTAAAAATAAAGTTATTTAAACTTGTGAGAACACTTGTGTTTCTTTGCGTATCTTCACAACCTTTAAGTGAAGAATGCTGTATGTATAATTCACATTATTGCACACTATATCAGAATGGTTCCTAGGTCCATACTGATAGAAACGATTCTCTGCTGTACAAGGACTGGATTTCATCATGGTAATTCCAAAGTGTGAAAGAAAAAGGGCTTCATATGCAACTGGAACTTCTATTGTGAGAGCTGTTTGTACATGAAGCGTTACGGGTTTTAAGAAGCAGGCATTCCTCACACCAGAGCCAGAGCTGCCCATGCACTTCTTTTTTTAAACCCAAAATCCAGGACTTTTGGTTTAAAATGTAAAATCCCACCCTGCCCTGGATGGCCATGTAGGACCCCCAAAAAAGGACATATGTCAATCCTAGCATAGATCCCTTGTACCTTAGGACCTGATGTGATGAAATCACGACGTCAATAATCACATGGTGGCTTCATTCCAATTATTTTCCAGCCTGTCATCTACTATACCTGCGGGAATACCAGGTTTAGGACATCTCTTTAATGATTCAGAAACCAAGTGCTTTGTGCTGACGACATAATTATATAATAACTGTCAACATGGTCTCCACCCCTGTCAAAACAGCATGCTTTGCACCAGCTCACCCTTCACTGAGCTATAACTACAAGCTATTATGTCTGAGAGTCTCATTAATATCTCTTGGGCACAGCCCTGCAACAGCAGCTATTGCTTTCTTAAGCATGCTGTAGGCTTGCCTGCTTTGCTTCGTTCTGAACTAAAATACGCACATCCAGCAGAAGCCCGCTAGAGACTGGACGTGGAACATAACACAAACTATTTTATTTTATTTTGGGGGGCAATTGCCCGATCGGCCCTCCGCTGCTGCTGCGCCTGAGCAGCTCACACCAGAGCCAGAGCTGCCCATGCACTTCTTGTTTTAAACCCAAATTCCAGGACTTTGGGTTTAAAATGTAAAATCCCACCCCACACTGGATGGCCATGTAGGACCCCCAAAAGAGGACATATGTCTTTTTTTTAATAAATAATACTTATTAAAATTTTAAAGGTTACAAAAAGAAAGAGTAAAAACACCATATCAAACAAGAACAAAACAACACATCACAATAAGGAAGAAGAAGAAGAAGAAGAAGAAGAAGAAGAAGAAGAAGAAGAAGAAGAAGAAGAAACACAGCTAATCTTCCCATAACTTGTCTTTCATTTGCTTGTTTCCTTGACCTCCTCACACCTCCCTTTTTTGTATTCTAGTTCAGTTAACTATTTCAGCAAATCCTTTCCATCTTTTCCACTTTTTGTTCTGTAATTTATCTTAATATAATGTAAGTTTACTTTCCCTCCTTTCACCAATTAACAGTCTATTTTTTCCTAGACCCTTATAACATTTCTGCTAAAACCACATAACTTCATTCCAACATCCTTCTAACATTCATTAATTTTACAATGTTTCTGTAGATAGTCTTTAAATTTCTTGCAATCTTCCTCCACCGACTCAAAAGAGGACATATCTCAATCCTAGCATGTGATCAAATGTTTTGCCAATAAAGACCTAAGCTTCCAATTGCTTGTCCTCATTGGGGCTAGGTGTGCTCAAGGTGCAGCATGATTCAAAATGGTCTGCTACATTCAACATCTATCTAACAGCAGCAGAATGTTTACCTTTCCCTGAATGGCTTGGCAGATACTTCCATTGCCCGGTGAGGTCAGTAGGAATTGAACTGAAGAGACCTTTGCCCTGCTGTGGGGCATTCCATAATTGTGGCATCAAAACTAAGCAGACTAGGGTAGCCCTGTGTGCTGCATTAGAGAGGACAATCCTCTATTTGAAGGTTGTACGTTCCAAGCATGGATTAAAGATAATGAACCACAAGGGAGTGCAGAGGCCTTGAATTTGCCCAGCACCAGTTAATACTTGGACAGCAGCTACACAACTCACCTGATCTGTCCTCCTCTCTATAGGAAGATGCAGAGGGGGTTTTTTAGCCAGAACTCACAGGAACTCAGTTCCGTCACCTCTCAGGTGAGCACCATTGCATTATAAGAGAACAAGGGAGGAGTTCATGGTGAGTTCCAGCACCTCATTTTCTAGAAAAACAGCACTGGGAACCATAGCTGTCAACCTTCCCTTATTTGGCGAGAAACTCCCTTATTCCAGCGCCGTTTCCCGCTGCTGTCCCGGATTGTTGATATCCTGTAAATTTCCCGGGTTTCCAAGGAAGCAGCTCCTCTCCCTCCCTGCCGGCCAGGGAGGCTCCTCAACTGCCTTGCTCACCAGTAAGGAGTCTGAGAACGACTGGCAGGTGGAGCTTGCATGTCTTGTGCCGATCAAATCAGCCGCGTTGCCTGGGGACTCACCTTTGCTTCAGCGCTTCCCAGCCCAGAGGTGACGGTGTGGTTTTCCTTGCTGCTGTATCCCTTTGCTGGGTTGCTGCGCTGTGCGAACCACCGCTTGAGGCTTCGTTTGGCTGCTGGCTGGGCTTTCTGCCTTTGGGCCGGAGGTGCTCTACTGTGTGTGTGTGTGTGTGTGTGTGTGTGTGTGAGAGAGAGAGAGAGAGAGAGAGAGAGAGAGAGAGAGAGAGAGAGAGAGAATGTGTCACTGAAGCTGATAGTAGGAATGCTGTAGCTTCACACACTTACCTTCACACAATGTGTAATTAACTTAGGGAATTTTTTTACTGCAGGATGTCAGTACTTTAGATTTACAAGGGGATCTGAGAGATGAATGGGAGATACGGTTTGTCAGTATTAATGGGACAGCTAAATAGAAACTTAACCCCAAAAGTTAGGACCAAGACCTCAAGGTGGTTGTCACCAATGGAAGCGAAGGCTCGGAAAAAGCTCAATATGGAGGCCAAATGCCCGAAATATTGGGAAATATTGGAACAAGAAGGAGACAAATTGAAATTGCAGAGTTTTGAGAAATTAAAAGATAAAGAGCGAGACCGGCTTCATTATTATCAAATAAGAGAGGCCTACAATTCGGACAAAAAAATTGGCTTCCAGGTGGAAAAATCAAAATTGGAAACAGAACTGTTAGATCCCCAAACTAAGATACTGTCAAGAATGTATAACTTGCTGTTAAAATGGAATACGCAGGATGAAACGGTTAAATCTGCTATGATTAAATGGGCACAAGACATTGGTCATAACATTATGTTTGCTGACTGGGAACAGTTGTGGACCACCGGTATGAAATTTACGGCATGTAATGCCTTAAGAGAGAATATTATGAAAATGATATACAGGTGGTACATGACACCAGTCAAGCTTGCAAAAATCTATCATTTGCCCGATAATAAATGTTGGAAATGTAAAGAAAATGAAGGTACATTCTTTCACCTTTGGTGGACGTGCCCAAAGATTAAGGCTTTCTGGGAGATGATCTATAAGGAAATGAAAAAGGTATTTAAATATACCTTTCTGAAGAAACCAGAGGCCTTTCTCCTGGGCATAGTCGGCCAATTGGTGCCAAAGAAGGATAGAACTTTCTTTATGTATGCAACAACAGCAGCAAGTATACTTATTGCAAAGTATTGGAAGACACAAGATTTACCCACCCTGGAAGAGTGGCAGATGAAGGTGAATTGGCGGAAATGACTGGCAGAATCCGAGACCTGGAGTTGGTGGAAGAAGATTGGAAGAAATTTAAAGACTATCTGCAGAAACATTGTAAAATTAATGAATGCTAAAATGATGTTGGATTGAAAATAAGTGGCATTAGCAACAAAGTTAATAAGAATATGCAAAAATGAATTGATAATGGATGAAAATATAGAGTTATAATATGTTAAGATATAGAGTTAAGATAAATGAAAGTGGGTAAGGATTTGCTGATTTGATTATGTAAATGGGAATACAAAAAGGGGAGGTGTGGGGAGGTCAAGGAAACAAGTTAAGGAGTTTTAAGTTATAAAAAATGGATTTGTTTTTAATTCTTTTTTTATCTGTTTTTTGTTTTTTGTATTTTGTATTTTTATTTTTTCTTTTGTATGTATTTTTGTATGTTTTCTTTTTTCCTATCTTTTTCTTTTCATATGTTTTTTTTGTATTTGGTAAATTTATGTCTTTGCAAAACCTCAATAAATATTTTTTTAAAAAAACAAACAAACCAAAAGTTAGGACCAAGATTCAAATCCTGACTGGGTAGCTTTGCTCACTAGTAACATTGAACCATGAGGACGAGATGGTTGGACAGTGTTCTCGAAGCTACCAGCATGAGTTTGACCAAACTGTGGGAAGCAGTGGAAGACAGGAGTGCCTGGGACAGGTGAGGCTGCTGATCCCTTATTTTGGCTGCTGATCCCTTATTTTCGAGGCTGCTGATCCCTTATTTTCAAATCTGAAAGTTGACAGCTATGCTGGGAATACCGTATGTCATATTGATTCATTTCAATGGGCCTACTCTCAGTAGGTCTAATGTTGGATACAACACATTGCTTTTTTGCTGTTGCTCGCATAATTGTGTTTCTGTTTATCAGAAGAGGCCAGGACTGGTGCAAAACTGCCTCTCCACCTATAACCTCAAAAAATCTTGTCCCTTGTCCCCCTGCCCTCCAAGATTTCAAGCATTGCTTAAATGAGAACGTTTTTGAATTTGTTGTATTTTGGAATTTTGGGGTCCCCTGCTGCAACAAAAATCAGATTTAAGCTGGTTAACACCTTTGTCCCATGGACAAATTTCTAGAAATGTGATGTAGCAACTTTTAGGGAGAGCACCAAGTGTAAAGTAAGGCCGCCATCTGCTGGTTTGAGTATTGCTCATCCATATTTTGTTCATAATAACGTAGCATTAAATTCCCTTGTGTGCAGTGCATGGCTCATAACTGTATATGGTGTGTGCATATGTAAGTTTCTATAGTCCTCCATTCCTTCCTATGAGGGTTGCTGAAGGTTGAGGGCTTGTGCAAGTTAGGCTAGGAAGGGAAGAGAGGGTCTTGTAATACTTCTCTTGGAGATGCCACAGGTCCCATATAGCACAGTTGTGCAATTGCAACCACACAGTAAAACTTTCAGGTTCCACTTGCTGTTGGAAGAATTGTTGTTTACCCATGTTTTAGGTTTACCAAATGTTTTAGGTTTTAGCTGTTTGACTGTTAATAAACATCAGTTCCCCCAAAGTGGAAGCATTTTGCTGCTAGGATTATTTTATCAGGTCTGGGAAATGTGGTGCCAGTTTCACAACCACAGCATGCGGAACTGCACAGCACTGAAGCTATTATCAAAGTGCTAAATGATCGGTCTGATTGTTCTATCCAGAACATGACAGTACTTTCACATAGCACTCTTGAAACACCCTAAAAGAACAGGGCAGAAACTTGCTCTCTGCTTCCCAAGAGGGCAAGACTAGATTTAAGTCACAGAAAGGTAGATTTTGGTTGAATCCAGTTTAAGGCTACAACCTGAGTCAACATGGCTAGATTTGCAGAGTATGTCTCCAGTCCTAAGTGTTGATATTAACATTTCCCCCTATTACATAAGGAGCTGGTGTCTCACCCACTCAAAAATCTACAAGTATTCCAAGGGGAACTTATTTTAAATGAAAAATGCAAAGGAAAGATCAGGAAAGATGGAGTGAAAATGAGGCAAAGGGAGGCTGCTAATAGACGATTTACTACAAAGATGGAAAAGGAAGTCTTCAGCTTTCCTGGTGTTGTTGTTTAATATATATTTTTTATTCAGTTCCAAGAATAAACTCCGAGAAAAGGAGCTTAAAAGGCTGGAGCTTCAGCTCCTTCCCGTTGATCTGACAACCCCTCAGTCCAGACCCAAATGCTCCAGCCTTGGCGAAAAGGCTGGCTCGCCGCATCTCTGACGCCCTCGAGCTGAGCGGCTCCGGCGGAACCTTTGTCCTGCGCTCCCTTGTTTCTTTCCGGAGGCCGCTTAGCGTTGGAGCGCGTCTGGGCCCGATTGCCCCGTTGCCATGGGGATTGCCCGGAAGGAGCGGGTGCCCTCTTGAAAAAGCTCCCCCGGCTTTTTCCGGTGTTGCGAAAGCGGCGGCGAGAAGGTCAGTCAGTCCGCGGAAAGGGGGAAAGAGGCTCCTGGGAGGCTGTCTAGGAGCCAGGCCGGGGTTTTGGGGGGGTGGGGGGGATTTTTGGGGAGGGCATGCAACCCGCGAGCGGCGTGGGCAGAAACCCCCTTCACCTGCCGCTGATTCTGTGAGCACCGCCATCAATCCTCCGCCTCTCCATTGTTAGAAGAATTCTAAGGTCTCCAATATAGACTAAATATGGATCAATGCACACATATGTATATATTTAAACCATGTGTCTGAAATAGTGCGGGAGAGCAATCCTGAGGCCCTTTTGACTCTCCGTGACCTCAAATACTCCTCTGCAGTGAGGGAGGCAAATAGGGAAAGCCTCCCCATTGCCTTTTCGCTTGCAAATCCTGCCTTAAGGGTCTATTGGTGTCTGAATAGGGTGAGCCTGTGACCTGGCTTCAGGAACTAAAGTAGTAACCATCACGAAAGAATGACCAGGCTGCCCAGGTAATGCAATCGGCGACCATTATCAGGTATCCTGGTAGGCAGGGTTTTCCTCCTATGATCTATGTATGACGATTTTGGGGTGCTCTTTGGCTAAGGGGGTTGGGCAATGTCAAGGTTGCTGCACACTTTTGTTGATGGTCTCTCCCTCCTTGGAAGGAGGGGACTCTGTTGCAACAGAAAAATAAATATCTGCCTTGCTTTCCACTGGATTCTGCCTCCATCCATTCTTCTCTGGCCGATCATGAATTTAGGGGACTCAGAGTCCCATGGGGGTGTTGGGAAGCAAAAGCCAAACCCCAATTTTTACATTACCATTATCGAAATCACACAAGTCAGTTTCCCCCTCTTTTTTCTGTGTCCCCTAACCAGCCAGCAGTTCACATCTCTTCCCCTTTCCCGCACTCCAGCTTGCCCTGGCGTTATTCACTTGCCTTTAGGAGCCTCTGGAGAAACAAAGGAGGAGCTTTCCACAACAACTTTGTCTCCGTGCCCTTTTTTAAAATTACGAAGCACTTGTTTAGCGAATGGCTGTAGGGCAAGTCTTGCCAGGCCACCAGAAAAGTGTTTGTGGTGTTAGGTGTTTTCTTAGCACCAAACTCTAATGGAAATGCTGGTGATGCTTCAAATGCGAGAGAAAAACTGCAAGCCCCACATCCTGGCTCCCTCCAGTTTTGGACAAAGTGTGACACCCCACCCCCACCAACAGTCTTAAAATACAGTAGTTTCCAATGACAAGACAGGATCAGGCCCTATGTAATTTGAGCTGAGTACTTTGAGAGCGTTTCCTTCCCCTCCTAATCAAAGCTGCATTCTGCATATCAGAACTGAAGACAGAGCCCCCACAAATCTCTGGTAGTCTTTGTAGCTCTTTTCAGAAATGTAATGCTGTATTGTAGAATCCTTAGACTGATTTTATGATGATACTTTTCAAATGTGAGAGTATGGTAGGCCTTCAAGCTAGGAAACACCTTGATTTTGAGGGAAATAAAAAGACTTTGTTTTTCTGTCTTCTCCATACTTTTTGTCCTATTATGTCTTCTAACATCCCGGCAGTGACTGTGGTTTTCGAATAGAATTTGATATACTTTAATACTTAGTAAATGATAAAAAAAAAAATCAACAATTCTGTGGGTAATTCCAACTGGTTAGGTTGATACTATTCTTTGAACCGTCCTGAAAGCCCTGGGTATAGGATGGTATATAAACTCTATTAATAGTAGTAGTAGTAATAACTAAATGTAAAGGGATCCCTGACCATTAGGTCTAGTTGTGACCAACTCTGGGGTTGCGGTGCTCATTTCGCTTTATTGGCCGAGGGAGCCGGCGTACAGCTTCCGGGTCATGTGGCCAGCCTGACCAAACCGCCTCTGGCGAACCAGAACAGTTCACAGAAACGCCGTTTACCTTGCTGCCGGAGCGGTACCTATTTATCTACTTGCACTTTGACATGCTTTCGAACTGCTAGGTGGGCAGGATCATGGACCCAGCAACGGGAGCTCACCCCGTCATGGGGATTCGAACAGCTGACCTTCTGATCGGCAAGTCCTAGGCTATGTGGTTTAACCCACAGCGTCATCTGCGTCCCAGTAGTAGTAATACAACCAACTAATTTCACAGAGTTGTTGTGAGAATAAAAATTGGGTGGCAAGAGAACCATTATACCACCTTGAGCTCTTCAAAGGATAGGTGGGATATACGGAAAATGTAATACATGGACAACCAGTGTGGTGTAGTGGTTAAGAGCGATAGTCTCGTAATCTGGGGAACCGGGTTCGCGTCTCCGCTCCTCCACCTGCAGCTGCTGGGTGACCTTGGGCCAGTCACACTTCTTTGAAGTCTCTCAGCCCCACTCACCTCACAGAGTGTTTGTTGTGGTGGAGGAAGGGAAAGGAGAATATTAGTCACTTTGAGACTCCTTAAAGGGAGTGAAAGGCGGGAAATCAAATCCAAACTCCTCCTCCTCCTCCTCTTCTTCTTCTTCTAATTAAATAATACCAAAATATCAGTGACCAACTGTGGACCTGATTTATGCTTTCAGGCTGCTAAGATGTCGAGCCAAAAGAAGTGTCCAGACTGTGGCTCCTTGGAAATTGTAGAGGACTCTCATTATGCTCAGAACCAGCTGGTGTGTGCAGACTGTGGCTTCATTCTGACTGAAGGGCTTCTCACAACCACATATGCTGATGAAGAACATTTACAAGGTGAGGCTAAGAATAGCAAAATAGCTGAAAACTCTTTGTATCTTACAAAGACATAGGATTTGAGATACGACTTGCAAGCAGTTCTCAAATATAGACAGGCCCTACACCATTCAACAGTTTAAAAATGGGTGCATGTTTGAGAGCTTGGACCAAAGTTTGGCTGATATCTGTGTTTTTATCTCATAGAAGTCACATATTCACGGAGTACTGGTCAGAATGAGCAAACGAGCCGTTGTGTACAGCGAGGTACGTATTCTGCACTACTCTTTTGATGCTTTGTGGAAATTAATGTGCCTGTCATCCACAAGAGCTGCATTGTTCCACTTTCTAAAAGCAAAGAGAAAGTTGCATTTTTAAAACAGTCTTACCTATTTGCTGTGGGACCAACATCAAAACAACCTATTTTAGAGTTTTAGAGGTGCATAGAGTCCAGAGTTCAGTTTGATTGCCTGATCAAATCTCAGCTGAATCATTGACAGACTAGTTAACCCTGGACCAGTCTGTTTCCATTACCATTAAATGGCCATTATAATTGTGTGTACAGCTGCAAAAAAATATAAATCAATACATACCTAAAAGCCAAATTAAAATCAACTATGAAGTTGAAACAGCAATACTAGCAGCCATTCTCAATTAGAGCCCCCAAAGACTTTCATTTAAAAAAGTTCTCCATAATATCCAAAAAAAGCCAAAGTAGGCTTGGTTTGGACGCTCCAGTTACACTACCACAATTGAAAATATGTTTTCCATGATTGCCACCCGTCTAACCTCTGAAAGTGGGAGCATGTGAAACAGAGCCTCCACAGATTATCTTAGTATATGGGCAGCTTCATACAGGCAAAGACCTACCCTGCGGTTAGATTTGTCACTGATAAATGTGTATGTGGAAACATTTCTTAAGTACTGCTGTGGTATTTTCCCCCACAGGAGTCAAACGTGTTCGGGATCTCTGCAAAGTTCTGCGCCTTCCTTCTCTGTTTGAAGATACAGCCGTGTCCTATTACCAGCAGGCAATCAAACGTCCCTGCTTCAGTTTAGTCAGCTTGGAGAAGAAGGAGATGCTTGTGGGCTGTTGCGTCTTTGTGACCTGCCGCCAGCACAACTGGCCCCTGACCATGGGCACAGTCTGCCTGCTGCTCTATGGAGACAAGGAGTTGTTTGCAAAGACCTATCTACGCTTCCTGAAGGAACTGGCACTGGATGTGCCTACTCTCAGCTTGATGGATATGGTGAAAACCCACCTCAACAGGTATGTTGAAGTTCTTATGCCCTTTCCTTGACAATACTTCTCAAAGTTGGTGTGCAGTTTCCATCGTTCAGAGACAGAATTTACAAGTATCATACGGACTGTGTGGTATATTGATTGGAAGGCCGATGAAACAGCAAGCTTCTTAAAGTTCAGCAGGGATGGATGTGGTCAGTGCTTGGATGTGGGAACCCTGTATGTGCTGTGTGCTTCCATCATGGAAGAAATGGGTATTTTCATATGTGCATGTATACTCCAGCTCCCTGATTTCTGAGATTTCATCTGAGGCACTTCAGGCAGTTCCAGGCTTTTCTCTTTAGCCACAGGGGCAGCAAACTTCCTTTTTTAAACAAATAATTCTCAGAATTGTGAATTCTTCTCCTGCTACCAATCCCGGAATTGCTTGGAAATCCTTCCTATTATCATTAAGGGCAAGAAGCCAACAAACAGAATTTTGTTGAGCACAAGTTAGGAAGAGTGTAAATTCAGTGCTGTCCATATAGTGCTGGTTAATGGAAGATGCTTGCCTTTTTGATTCAAGCTGCTCAGCTTGCCTTTTTGGTGTCCTTGGAAAATGCAGGGCCTTCTGCCCTTTGCCCTTTCACAGGATGCTTTATTTTGCTCATGTCCCTCTTTCATCTCTTTGTCTTCTCCATCCTGCCACATCTCCCAACCCAAGGCAGTCTATCTAATGGCTTGTTTGATTTTCATCTTTCCAGCTTCAAGATTTTCCAGAATTCACCCAGCGTCCCGACTAAGTTTGTGGAAGAAAAGGAGCAGCTGGTGGCAAGGACTATGCAGATGGCGGAACTTGCCAGCGACACGTGGCTGGTGACCGGCCGGCACCCCACCCCCATAGTGACCGCAGCAGCCTTCCTGGCTTGGCAGTCTCTCCGGCCTGTCGATCGCCTCACTTGCACCCTTTCTCAGTTCTGTAAGCTTGCTGGTATGGAGGCTCCCCGGCCAGCCCACCAGAGACTGAAGGAGCTGCATAACATCCTCCTGCAAATGGCTTCTCAGCTGGGCTGGTTGCGAGTGCTGAAAGTGGACCGTCGGAGCGTGGCAAAGCACATCGGTGACCTTCTGCGGCACCGCCGTGTGCTTCTACAGGCTGCCTTCCGCATCGTGGATACTACGGAAGACCGTGACCTAGAAAACTCAGCAGCTGCGCCACTGCAGCTAATAGAGGAGAGCGCTGCAACAGTAGAAGAGGCCTCCCTCTCAGGAGAGAAGCAGAAGTTCAGCAAGCGGAAACCTTTGCTCCCACCCTGCGTCTTGAACCCTGCAAAGAGGCTACGAACTCCTGAGCTAAGCCTTGAAGATTCTGCTATCACTGGGGACGAGCCCATTTTAGACAGTGAGATAGAGCAGTATATCCGGACGCCAGAAGAAAAGGAGATGTTTAGCAAGGCTCAAGCGTGCCTGTGACCTCGAAGCTGCAAGTGATTCAGACAGGCTTGCAAGCAATAGCCTTCTGATACATATTTTGCTCTAGGAGGCTTAGTTTGGTAAGAATAGAGTTTACACTTCCAAAGTTAATGCTAAATACATTACTTCTGGCAAATGAGCCATCATAACCACTAGAGGATTGTGAAAATTTGTGTCATGGGCTTTTTAGACTTGTCTACTTATGTACTGTCTGAAGCAAAGGGATTCATTGGTTCCCAGATGTGATTCCCCCCCCCCTCCTGTCCCACTAAGACTCTCCTGCATCCTTCAGGCATGGCTCCTTCCCCCCTACTGTGGTAATAATTAAAGACAGGTTTGGGTGGCCTGGATAACTTTGGTTACTGGTAGGGACCACTAGGAACTAGTTGGCGAGGTTGTGTGATTATTTTCCTTCAACTCTGAGAAGAGGTATAGGAAGTGGCCACATTGCAGTGGTTTGCATGCTGTTTAGGACAACTTTTGGTGTAAAGATTGGCGTATCTCTGGGTGAGAAGTAGTATCCACTCTTGAAGGGTTGGGTGGAGGCAGTCAGCCAGCCTGAGCAACAAATACCTCTTTGAGTTGGCGTTTGACTTGAATGAGTGTTTGCCTGGTCTACTTATGGTCCTCATAGTTAGGCATGGGAGAGTGGAAGAGAAGTGTGAAAATCTAATTGGAAGTTGTTTCCGACATGCATGCTTTAAACCTAGATCCAGAAGAAAAAGTTTTGGCTTTGCAAGCATCTCTTTATAGAACATGGTATGGTGGTTCCTGAATATCATACCCGTGTCACAAGATAGGTGGTGAGTCAGTCACTCTGATTAATGGAGCTACTTAATTTTTGTCCCTACATGCACACGGTGAGGAGAGAGCGAGCGGACGAGCAAGCGAGGGGCCTTGGTGGAGCTCCTGCTGCCAGGGGCAGTCTACCTGCCGGGGCGCAGGTCGCATGCGTGGAGGGAGGGAGGGGGCTGGTGCCAGGCGCTGCCCAGAGAGGCCTCCTAAATATGACCCGTTGCATCTGATGTTCGCTCCTTCTTTATTTAGGGAGTCATAGCAGGACTTCTGAAGGAATGCGGATAAGGGTATGCTTTAACTTCAAAGGGAGAGAGGAAATGCGCCAGAGTGTTGTGGTCAGTGTAGGATTAGTCGGGTTCATTACTTTGTCCAGTTCCAGTTGCTGCATTTTAAGGAGGAGATAGACAAACTAGAGCAGGAATCTTTCTTGCTGTGGGGGGCCAAAAACTTTGACATGTGGGTGGGGCAACCAGCATCTAAATCACATTCTGCCATTGTGACATCAAAATGTTGGCAAATGGGTTGTCTTGACTACCTCCCAACATAAATTGTGTAGGGTTCCATGTTGGCGTTCCAGAGTGCAAGGGGCTTTGGCAGTGTTATGCCTTGTAAGCCTCCCTGCATTGCTTCTTTCCTTCTCTTATGTCAGAGATCCAAAGGAGCTTCACAGAATTGCTTTCAAAGCCCTTTGCAAGCCTTCAATGAGCTGCAGCTTGGACAGTAGGAGCCATGGTTGAATGGGAGCCGACTTTAATGGCAACCCTTATTGGGCAGGTGAGCGTGGCTTCTCCAGAATGGCCTCATGGGCAACTGGGACTGGTGGGTCACGTTTGGTCTGTGAGCTGGAGGTTCTGCACCCCTGAACTACAGCATATTCCAAAGATGGTGAGGAGTCTGGAAACCACGTCCTATGAGGAACAGTTGAAAAAGCTGGGCATGGTTATCTTGGAGAAGGAAAGGCTTTACAAACAAGCCTGTAATGCAGATTAGTATTATTCCCATCCTGATTTGTGTAATATAACCACTTTGTAAGTTCATTGCAAAAGCAATATTCAATCCAGGTTCCTAGGTAGCTTTTAAGCCACATTGTGCTGTTCAAGCAATTTATCTAGTACTGTCAGGTGAGCTGTTGGGGACGTAGCTCTATTGGCCAGCAATGATATTTGAGTTTCACATCTGAAGAGCAATAGATTCAAATATAAATACTGATAAAATAAGTAATGTGCTATAGTAATTTTCCACCGATGCCTGCTTCCATAGCTATTGTAGAACAAACCCTGCCATTAAAATGTGTTTGTGCACCATGATTCTTGGCTATCTGTGTTAAGAGTACAAAAAGCAACAATTTGTAAGAATTCATAATACCCTTCTGTTTGGCAAACATATTTTTAGACTGAGCTAAACATCCTAGTTTTTAAAACTGTAAGTCACAGTGTATTACAAAAACAGTGTTTGTAAAGAACTCTTTTAAAATTGTCTTACTGTGAATAATGGCAGCTCTCATACTCAAATATTTAACGTAACAAGTCCAGCAGGCTTACCAAGTTTACTTTGGCAGTCTTGACTGCTTTATACAGCCATGATAAGTATTCAAAGTATGTTAGAAACAAATGTCTTGTTCATAACACTTTACAGTGGTGCCTCGCAAGACGAAATTAATCCGTTCCATGAGTCTCTTCGTATAGCGGTTTTTTCGTCTTGCGAAGCAAGCCCATTGACAGCTTAGCGGATTAGCGCTATTAGCGGTTTAGCGGCTTTTAGCGGCTTATAGCGGCTTATCAGCTTAGCGGATCAGCTGATAAGCGGCTTAGCTGCTTAGAAAAAGGAGGGGAAAGGGGGGAAAAACCCGCAGGAACTCGCAAGACATTTTCGTCTTGCGAAGCAAGCCCATAGGGAAATTCGTTTTGCGAAGCGCCTCTAAAATGGAAAACCCTTTCGTCTAGCGGGTTTTCCGTCTTGCGAGGCGTTCGTCTTGCGGGGCACCACTGTATTTTTAGACTAAACAGCACAAGTCAGAGTTGAAGCACTTTATTAGTTTTACAGATGAAATTTGGGGCTTCAAGGTTTATGTCGGAATCTATCAATTAAGAGGTAGCTCACTAATCAACACCGCACCCTTAACATGTGGACAGACAATGCAAAGATGCAATTCAGACCAGTTAATATTTTTTCGTCTGAAGGCAGGGAGATCTGAAATGTGGATGAAACTGTTGCCAGATCTCAAGACTGGATGCTTATGTATAAAACAGAAACACTTCCCTGTACTGAAAGAATTAGATGTCAATGAGATTATTTCTGACAGGCCTTTTCCCTGATGTGGTAGTACTGTATGTGCTTTTTGTTTTGTTTTTTAAGGGTAATCTTTTAGCCATGCAATAACTTCCTGTAGTTTGCCTAGAAATAGTTTCACCATGCTATCCGCTGTTTTAGGAAATTGGGCCAAATGATGAGCTTTTAAAATGTGAATATAGAACATCGCACACTTGTGTTCTAGTGCTTTCCCTCCTCTAGTTCTTCTCTTTTGTTTCCTTTCCTGTTTTGATATGTTTGCTTTTAAGGCATGCAATTTCCTGAAAATATTGTCGGAAAATTCCATATTTTGGGAGAAATAGCATGCTTTCCTGGTAATGACTTTCTCCTTTTCTCTCTTTCTAGCTCTGTATCCTCTCCTGTATCCAGCTCCGTTCAAGACTGTTCGGCAGAATTTGTCTTGGTTCATGTGGTGCCTTTCAGGGAGTAAGAAGGTTGGACACACTAAGATGGCATGCTTCTTGGGCTTTAGTGCAGAAACAGTCTCTTCTACAGAGGTCCTCTGACTGTTGATACCTTTTATGCAGATGCCTTCATGGCATAACCTTAAATGGACAAGGTCATGCTGTGGAGCTCTTATACCATAACTCATGAACTAGTAAGGCTTGCTGATGTTGCCTGATACCAGAGCATAACAGCACAGGTTAGGTGGAGCTGTTAAGCGATCATGGGACTCGGCTTAGTAGCAGAGCCTTTCCTGTGTCTTGCTGCAAAATTATATGAATATTTGGGGGAACCCATTGCCCTAAACAATGGATAAATTTACAGTAAAAAATCAACCCTTTCTTGGCATGGTTCTCATTGATCCTCTGGGGGAGGCCCCAGAAAGCAATTCTGGAGAAACACTTGTTTTGTGAGGGTGCTTATAATTATTACATGATTGTAATCCCCTTTATTGAACCACACTTCCAAGGATTTAACAGAGAACCATGAAGCTCTAGACAAAGTCTGTAAAAATGTGACACATGACACATTTTATCTGGCTTTGAGGTCCTGTGACAGAAAAGATGAAATTGAAATTGCTGGCTAAATGCCACTAATATCAGTCTACACACCTACCTGGCATTTTGCTTACACAGAGAACCTGACTCTGTTTAGCTTGAACTGAAAATTAACTATTTTATACGTAACACACCCTGAGACCTTGTGGGGAAAGGGTGGGTAGGAAATATTTAAGCCCCTGATGCTGAACCTTTGCTGTTCTTTATTTGTACAGATGGTACAAGCTTCACTCCAAACCAGGAAAGAAGGAAAAAGAGAGAGATGAGATTGAGGTGGATATCCAATTCATGAGGAGCAACATGACAGCCAGCATGTTTGATCTGTCGATGAAAGATAAGTCACGGACACCATTTGGCAAGCTGAAAGACAAGCTAAAGGGGAAACGAGGCAATGGATTGCCAGACACAGCTTCAGCTATTGTTCCGAGCATTAGTCACTCCCCGGCTGACAGTGAGGAAGAGTCAAATGAGAAAGAAAAGAAAAAAATCAAAGGTCAAGACCTTATTCTCAAATGTTTTAACAGTTGTGTAATTTACAAAGTGTGCTAAGTAGTAAAATGTGCCATTTTTTACAACTTTTTCTTTATAATGGTTAAAGCTGGACTTCTTGTATTATTTAAAGACAGTGCTTGGAAGCTGTGAAGAAACAGAAGTGTCTTCATGATTGTGCTTAATAGTTGTAAATGAGTAGGATGCAGGTGGGTCTCAGTGGTCCCCAACCTCAGTGGACTGCTGTTGTTAAGAGCCATCAGTTGATCTAGGGCTGGATTAGGTATTAGTATTTTCAGTAGTATTGGGACTTGGGCTCTCACTATTCTGATGCTGATTTCTTTCTTTTCAGAACCCTCCACAAATGAAGATAACCTGCTTTATCCACCTTCCACCAAATCTCATAAGAGAACAGGTAGTGCAGATAACAAGCAACTAAACCAAATCTCCTCCAGTAACACCAAGAAGGATTTTCAGTAGTACTGTATTGGGACTTGTGCTCTCACTATTCTGATGCTGATTTCTTTCTTTTCAGAACCCTCCACAAATGAGGGTCACAGAAGAGGTCATAGCTCAGATGAGAGCAGCACTGCGGACCTCCGAATCACAAAGGTATCCTTGAACCCTTTTGATAACCAAAATGAAGCCGATATAAAGGTAATTTAAGATATACTATATTTTAAAACCTAATTGGGTGGTCTGTGCCCTGAGTTAGGAAGCTTGTAAATTTATTGGCAGGATTAGACACACTGCAAAGGAGTATAGTCGTTTGGAGACAGAAATGTGTTCAAGTTTTCTAGGTGTACAATTCCCCCTGCCCCTGCTATCCTACCCATCTGGGCAATTTTCTGAGCCTTTTACTGACACAAGTTTAGATCTGTGAGTGGGTATGAATTCCCCAGGCTCAAAACTTGCTATGTTCACCGAAGGACATTGGCCTGAAAGGGATTTTTGTTTTCAGATAAGCAAGGTTTAGTGATTTAGTGCCTCCAACTAATATTGCAAATGATCTGTTTGGTGTTTGAGCACAGAACCTGAATTATTATCACTTAACTGAAACAACCACTACTGCTGCTGCTTTGTATTTATTTAGCATTTTTTGCATGTTATGAGGAGGGTCTTCTCTTCACTTTTCCATGTTTATTACTGGGAAGAAATAGTTGAAGGCAGGCGTTCCAAAACCTTGTATGCACATTTGTCTGCATGCCATAAAAGTACTTACTGGCAAATCCTGAAATTCTAGTTTTTTGTGAATCTTCAGTAGCTTTTAAGATGCTTAGACAGATTACCTCTTTGCTCTGAAATCATTCCTGGGATTCCCCAGTAATCCCTGAAACCAAAGGTTTCTATACCTTCCTTCTGATCCTTTGACGCCACCCTTACAACAGTGCTCGATATCAAAATGACTTTAACCTGTTCATTCTTCCTTCCTAAAGAAATATGATCCTTCAGATCCCGCCTACGCTTATGGCCAGCTGACACACAGCGAGCTAATCCAGCTGGTCTTGAAGCAGAAAGATGTGATTGCAAAGCAAGATCAGCAGGTGCGGGAGCTGGAAGACTACACTGATAACTTGCTTGTCAGAGTTATGGAAGAAGCCCCTAACATTCTTCGAGCTCAAGCTCATGTGAATAAGTTGGTAGCTCAAACCAACTAGGAGGAATAAGTAGGGCAGGCATAGGGAATCTGGATGACCACATGTTTCTCAACCCTATAAGAGAGGCTTAGCACAAAGCTGTATGTGTGCAATGTCTCGCTGTGCCTGTTTTGGTTCCAGTTTCTCTATCTGTATGAACAGTTTCTGAAGTCAGACGACACTTTCCTCAGTTACAAAAGATTCTGTTTATGCTGCTGCATAAATTGCTGGAAGATGTGAATAGTCAGAATTACTGCAATATGATTTCTGCTGCAGACTAAAACAACTGGAGACTTGATTGAAAGGGGAGGAAATGTTGTCTACCATATCTAAAATCTTCAGGGCCTGTGGTGTTTTCACATATCTGTGGCTCCATAATAGCTGGAGCATAAAGTCTGCAAAGGCAAACTTCTTGCGTGTAAAACCAGCATTTAGATACTTGGGCATCCTTTTTAAGCTTGTATATCTCATTTAAATGAACCAAATTGCTTTTTAAAAACTTTATTTTAAGAGGCTTCATGTCTCTTTGCTCCTGCTGGAGCCATAGGCACACAGGCACATGCTTTTGGGAACAAGTATTTTATTGAAATATAGTTTTACTATGTACTAGAAAATGTTTATTCCTGATGGTTATATGGTCCCAAAGTACAGTGGACTTTTGTGTTTAATTCATATTCAGTAGGAATGGATCTAGTAACAAATAGTGTTGAGCGTTTTAATAGAGATAGTACAGGACCAGCTTCCAGCAGATTGTGACAATCTTCTAGTTTATAACCTGACCTAAAATTTCCAGGGACCACAGGGCTGCAGCTGGTAGCCCGGTGTGCCACATGCAAGAGGGAGTATTGTCACTGGGCCCAAATCAGCTGACCATTCTTCATATAGAGGTCTGCTCAGTTGTATACATTTTGATGAGATTTGGGCAATACACAGCAAGGATACCTTGCAATCTGTGCCTTCTAATGAGTATCTGTGACTTACGCAATCCTGACATCGAAATGCTGAATTTTGTGAAAAGTGTGGTACATTGTGAGGGATGTTTCCCCTCGTGCAAACATTTGCTCAGTGCTTAATGTTGAAGGATCTGAATGTATATATTCTACCTTGTTACTCTTGTTACTTAATCCCTTTGGGTATTTTTTTTTTTTTTTACGAAGACCTTCATCCTTGTGTAATGTTAAAAATAAAGTTATTTAAACTTGTGAGAACACTTGTGTTTCTTTGCGTATCTTCACAACCTTTAAGTGAAGAATGCTGTATGTATAATTCACATTATTGCACACTATATCAGAATGGTTCCTAGGTCCATACTGATAGAAACGATTCTCTGCTGTACAAGGACTGGATTTCATCATGGTAATTCCAAAGTGTGAAAGAAAAAGGGCTTCATATGCAACTGGAACTTCTATTGTGAGAGCTGTTTGTACATGAAGCGTTACGGGTTTTAAGAAGCAGGCATTCCTCACACCAGAGCCAGAGCTGCCCATGCACTTCTTTTTTTAAACCCCAAATCCAGGACTTTTGGTTTAAAATGTAAAATCCCACCCTGCCCTGGATGGCCATGTAGGACCCCCAAAAGAGGACATATGTCAATCCTAGCATAGATCCCTTGTACCTTAGGACCTGATGTGATCAAATGTTTCACCAATAAAGACCTAAACTTCCAATTGCTTGTCCTCATTGGGGCTAGGTGCGCTCAAGGTGCAGCATGATTCAAAAATGGTCCACTACATTCAACATCTATCTTACAGCAGCATAATGTTTACCTTTCCCTGAATGGCTTGGCAGATACTTCCATTGCCAAGCCATTCAGGGAGTCTGCGTACGTCGGGGGCGTGGAGCTTGCATGTCTTGTGCAACCACTCACTTCCCTGTGCTGTGAAGCAGGAATGTGCCGGAACCAATTGGGATCAAGACTGTGATTCAAACTTAATAGATCAGGAAAAGACTGAATCACCTGATGCAGCAGCACTGAGATGGAAAGGCAGGGGAAGCATGGTATGTTAAATGCTTCAAATGAGATCTCAGCTATGATCCCAATGCCCAAATTGGGGGCCAATAGAGGCATCTGTGGCTCAAACCTGTGTCTATTAGAATACTGCCAGTCTGCTACGTAGCATCCTTAATTCACAGAGTCTAGATTGAGGTGGGGGACCTTCCGAATGTTGTTGGTATGTTTACTCCCATCTGCCACCGTGGTGAATGGTCAGGGATGGTGGGAGTCCTACTCCAACACATGGGGGAGCCATCTCTGGTCTAGAACCCACGCTAGTTTCATATTTTGAAGGAAATACATTCATACCCTAGGATGAAATCACGACGTCAATGATCACATGGTGGCTTCATTCCAATTATTTTCCAGCCTGTCATCTACTATACCTGCGGGAATACCAGGTTTAGGACATCTCTTTAATGATTCAGAAACCAAGTGCTTTGTGCTGACGACATAATTATATAATAACTGTCAACATGGTCTCCACCCCTGTCAAAACAGCATGCTTTGCACCAGCTCACCCTTCACTGAGCTATAACTACAAGCTATTATGTCTGAGAGTCTCATTAATATCTCTTGGGCACAGCCCTGCAACAGCAGCTATTGCTTTCTTAAGCATGCTGTAGGCTTGCCTGCTTTGCTTCGTTCTGAACTAAAATACGCACATCCAGCAGAAGCCCGCTAGAGACTGGACGTGGAACATAACACAAACTATTTTATTTTATTTTGGGGGGCAATTGCCCGATCGGCCCTCCGCTGCTGCTGCGCCTGAGCAGCTCACACCAGAGCCAGAGCTGCCCATGCACTTCTTGTTTTAAACCCAAATTCCAGGACTTTGGGTTTAAAATGTAAAATCCCACCCCACACTGGATGGCCATGTAGGACCCCCAAAAGAGGACATATGTCTTTTTTTTAATAAATAATACTTATTAAAATTTTAAAGGTTACAAAAAGAAAGAGTAAAAACACCATATCAAACAAGAACAAAACAACACATCACAATAAGGAAGAAGAAGAAGAAGAAGAAGAAGAAGAAGAAGAAGAAGAAGAAGAAGAAGAAGAAGAAGAAGAAGAAACACAGCTAATCTTCCCATAACTTGTCTTTCATTTGCTTGTTTCCTTGACCTCCTCACACCTCCCTTTTTTGTATTCTAGTTCAGTTAACTATTTCAGCAAATCCTTTCCATCTTTTCCACTTTTTGTTCTGTAATTTATCTTAATATAATGTAAGTTTACTTTCCCTCCTTTCACCAATTAACAGTCTATTTTTTCCTAGACCCTTATAACATTTCTGCTAAAACCACATAACTTCATTCCAACATCCTTCTAACATTCATTAATTTTACAATGTTTCTGTAGATAGTCTTTAAATTTCTTCCAATCTTCCTCCACCGACTCAAAAGAGGACATATCTCAATCCTAGCATGTGATCAAATGTTTTGCCAATAAAGACCTAAGCTTCCAATTGCTTGTCCTCATTGGGGCTAGGTGTGCTCAAGGTGCAGCATGATTCAAAATGGTCTGCTACATTCAACATCTATCTAACAGCAGCAGAATGTTTACCTTTCCCTGAATGGCTTGGCAGATACTTCCATTGCCCGGTGAGGTCAGTAGGAATTGAACTGAAGAGACCTTTGCCCTGCTGTGGGGCATTCCATAATTGTGGCATCAAAACTAAGCAGACTAGGGTAGCCCTGTGTGCTGCATTAGAGAGGACAATCCTCTATTTGAAGGTTGTACGTTCCAAGCATGGATTAAAGATAATGAACCACAAGGGAGGGCAGAGGCCTTGAATTTGCCCAGCACCAGTTAATACTTGGACAGCAGCTACACAACTCACCTGATCTGTCCTCCTCTCTATAGGAAGATGCAGAGGAGTTTTTTTAGCCAGAACTCACAGGAACTCAGTTCCGGCACCTCTCAGGTGAGCACCATTGCATTATAAGAGAACAAGGGAGGAGTTCATGGTGAGTTCCAGCACCTCATTTTCTAGAAAAACAGCACTGGGAACCATAGCTGTCAACCTTCCCTTATTTGGCGAGAAACTCCCTTATTCCAGCGCCGTTTCCCGCTGCTGTCCCGGATTGTTGATATCCTGTAAATTTCCCGGGTTTCCAAGGAAGCAGCTCCTCTCCCTCCCTGCCGGCCAGGGAGGCTCCTCAACTGCCTTGCTCACCAGTAAGGAGTCTGAGAACGACTGGCAGGTGGAGCTTGCATGTCTTGTGCCGATCAAATCAGCCGCGTTGCCTGGGGACTCACCTTTGCTTCAGCGCTTCCCAGCCCAGAGGTGACGGTGTGGTTTTCCTTGCTGCTGTATCCCTTTGCCGGGTTGCTGCGCTGTGCGAACCACCGCTTGAGGCTTCGTTTGGCTGCTGGCTGGGCTTTCTGCCTTTTGGCCGGAGGTGCTCTACTGTGTGTGTGTGTGTGTGTGTGTGTGTGTGTGTGAGAGAGAGAGAGAGAGAGAGAGAGAGAGAGAATGTGTCACTGAAGCTGATAGTAGGAATGCTGTAGCTTCACACACTTACCTTCACACAATGTGTAATTAACTTAGGGAATTTTTTTACGCAGGATGTCAGTACTTTAGATTTACAAGGGGATCTGAGAGATGAATGGGAGATACGGTTTGTCAGTAATAATGGGACAGCTAAATAGAAACTTAACCCCAAAAGTTAGGACCAAGACCTCAAGGTGGTTGTCACCAATGGAAGCGAAGGCTCAGAAAAAGCTCAATATGGAGGCCAAATGGCCGAAATATTGGGAAATATTGGAACAAGAAGGAGACAAATTGAAATTGCAGAGTTTTGAGAAATTAAAAGATAAAGAGCGAGACTGGCTTCATTATTATCAAATAAGAGAGGCCTACAATTCGGACAAAAAAATTGGCTTCCAGGTGGAAAAATCAAAATTGGAAACAGAACTGTTAGATCCCAAAACTAAGATACTGTCAAGAATGTATAACTTGCTGTTAAAATGGAATACGCAGGATGAAACGGTTAAATCTGCTATGATTAAATGGGCACAAGACATTGGTCATAACATTATGTTTGCTGACTGGGAACAGTTGTGGACCACCGGTATGAAATTTACGGCATGTAATGCCTTAAGAGAGAATATTATGAAAATGATATACAGGTGGTACATGACACCAGTCAAGCTTGCCAAAATCTATCATTTGCCCGATAATATATGTTGGAAATGTAAAGAAAATGAAGGTACATTCTTTCACCTTTGGTGGACGTGCCCAAAGATTAAGGCTTTCTGGGAGATGATCTATAATGAAATGAAAAAGGTATTTAAATATACCTTTCTGAAGAAACCAGAGGCCTTTCTCCTGGGCATAGTCGGCCAATTGGTGCCAAAGAAGGATAGAACTTTCTTTATGTATGCAACAACAGCAGCAAGAATACTTATTGCAAAGTATTGGAAGACACAAGATTTACCCACCCTGGAAGAGTGGCAGATGAAGGTGAATTGGCGGAAATGACTGGCAGAATCCGAGACCTGGAGTTGGTGGAAGAAGATTGGAAGAAATTTAAAGACTATCTGCAGAAACATTGTAAAATTAATGAATGCTAAAATGATGTTGGATTGAAAATAAGTGGCATTAGCAACAAAGTTAATAAGAATATGCAAAAATGAATTGATAATGGATGAAAATATAGAGTTATAATATGTTAAGATATAGAGTTAAGATAAATGAAAGTGGGTAAGGATTTGCTGATTTGATTATGTAAATGGGAATACAAAAAGGGGAGGTGTGAGGAGGTCAAGGAAACAAGTTAAGGAGTTTTAAGTTATAAAAAATGGATTTGTTTTTAATTCTTTTTTTATCTGTTTTTTGTTTTTTGTATTTTTATTTTATTTTTTTGTATGTTTTCTTTTTTCCTATCTTTTTCTTTTCATATGTTTTTTTGTATTTGGTAAATTTATGTCTTTGCAAAACCTCAATAAATATTTTTTTTAAAAAAAACACAAACCAAAAGTTAGGACCAAGATTCAAATCCTGACTGGGTAGCTTTGCTCACTAGTAACATTGAACCATGAGGACGAGATGGTTGGACAGTGTTCTCGAAGCTACCAGCATGAGTTTGACCAAACTGTGGGAAGCAGTGGAAGACAGGAGTGCCTGGGACAGGTGAGGCTGCTGATCCCTTATTTTGGCTGCTGATCCCTTATTTTCGAGGCTGCTGATCCCTTATTTTCAAATGTGAAAGTTGACAGCTATGCTGGGAATACCGTATGTCATATTGATTCGTTTCAATGGGCCTACTCTCAGTAGGTCTAATGTTGGATACAACACATTGCTTTTTTGCTGTTGCTCGCATAATTGTGTTTCTGTTTATCAGAAGAGGCCAGGACTGGTGCAAAACTGCCTCTCCACCTATAACCTCAAAAAATCTTGTCCCTTGTCCCCCTGCCCTCCAAGATTTCAAGCATTGCTTAAATGAGAACGTTTTTGAATTTGATGTATTTTGGAATTTTGGGGTCCCCTGCTGCAACAAAAATCAGATTTAAGCTGGTTAACACCTTTGTCCAATGGACAAATTTATAGAAATGTGATGTAGCAACTTTTAGGGAGAGCACCAAGTGTAAAGTAAGGCTGCCATCTGCTGGTTTGAGTATTGCTCATCCATATTTTGTTCATAATAATGTAGCATTAAATTCCCTTGTGTGCAGTGCATGGCTCATAACTGTATATGGTGTGTGCATATGTAAGTTTCTATAGTCCTCCATTCCTTCCTATGAGGGTTGCTGAAGGTTGAGGGCTTGTGCAAGTTAGGCTAGGAAGGGAAGAGAGGGTCTTGTAATACTTCTCTTGGAGATGCCACAGGTCCCATATAGCACAGTTGTGCAATTGCAACCACACAGTAAAACTTTCAGGTTCCACTTGCTGTTGGAAGAATTGTTGTTTACCCATGTTTTAGGTTTACCAAATGGTTTAGGTTTTAGCTGTTTGACTGTTAATAAACATCAGTTCCCCCAAAGTGGAAGCATTTTGCTGCTAGGATTATTTTATCAGGTCTGGGAAATGTGGTGCCAGTTTCACAACCACAGCATGCGGAACTGCACAGCACTGAAGCTATTATCAAAGTGCTAAATGATCGGTCTGATTGTTCTATCCAGAACATGACAGTATTTTGACATAGGACTCTTGAAACACCCTAAAAGAATAGGGCAGAAACTTGCTCTCTGCTTTCCAAGAGGGCAGGACTAGATTTAAATCACAGAAAGGTAGATTTTGGTTGAATCCAGATTAAGGGAAAAAGGACGTAGAACCTAAAAGAGCAAATTTTAAAAATGCAGTGGGTTGCTTCCAAATAAGTTTTACTCAGAGTAATTAATTACAGTTAATGGGCCTTAGTAATGTCTTATTATTATTTTCAGTGGGACTGTTCCAGGCTGGGTGATCACTAGACATTCAAAGCGCCTATGAAGTTCAAAGAATTGCAGGCACTGCTGTTCACCACTCACAGTGTTACAAATCACAGCAGCAGTGCGTACATTTAAAGCATGTTGCTTTCTCAAAAGAATCCTGGGAACTAGTTTGTTAAGCATGCTGGGACTTGTACCTGTGTGAGGGGTAAACTACAGTGCCCAAGATTCTTTGAGGGGGAAGCCATGTGCTTTGAGTGTATGATGTAGGTGCAACTGAACATTGTTACGATATGAGTACAACGCAGCTGCAAACAAGCAGTTCGATATCACATGATGTGACTAGTCCTGGGAAAGAATGTACCAGGCAGTTCTTATCAGGACGGTTCACAGGGATTTGTTCTGTGTGTAATATGAGACCTTCCGTTTGCGCATGTGAAGGAAGTCTTATAGAGTTGCTGGGAGATGACTGAGCTGAACGGACATGTTTTTGTACAGATGTAAAGACAGAAATAAATCGTAGATGATGTAGACTTTCTGACTTTCTTCTTTCTCCTGCTGCTATGCAAGGAGCAAAGGGGGTGTGCATCTTCCACGCTGGGAGATGTCGCCTATCAAGATCTCCCTGGAGTTGCGGGGATGCCAGCCAGGGAAGATCACCGGTAAACAAGCTCCGGGAACCTGCGAGGGGGGCCAGCCTCTCCCGAGGGGGCTTGTTTTCCAACAAACATTGGATATACAATCCAATATCCTCCACTGTGCCATCTTTTCAGGCATAAGTCCCACTGACTTGCTTCCAGGGTAGTGAATATAGTGAGACTGGGGTACGTGTGGATCTTCAGATGTTGTTGGGCTGCAACTCCACAAATACCTGCCAATTGGCTGTGCTGCTGTCGCTGATGGGAATTGGAATTCTAACCATGTTTGTTCCCCATCTCCCAAACGCAGGACTGTCCCAAAAGCACTGAGTGATGATAATGGGAGTGAGGATAGAGTCACTTGAGGGATTACCCCATGGAAGGTGTATCTAGCCCAAGGACCTCCAAAACCTGGAATTGACCCTGGTACATAGCCACAAAGTTTACTGGATGGGTTCAGGCGAATGACTATATTTCAGGATCCAGCTTAATAAGTACCATGGCCTGTTAAAAATGCACCGCTTTCCTTCCCACATGTCTGCACCAGAATAAGGTCACTGTGGACACATTACGCTCAAGAACTTTGTTGTCATATATACTGGGCAAGGTTCATGTGAACAAGCTGGAGCCATTGCCTGTTTATTTGCTCTGGAGCAAAGTTCGTGTGAGCAGAGCTTTCCTCATGGAACAGTGACTCCCTTGGTCCATTTAAATCAGGCATCTCCAAAATCCGTTTCGGGGGCTTAATCTGGCCCCTGTGGCAGGCTATCTCCTGGGGGTAAAATCCTTAAAAAAGCTCACAACTTCAATCCTAAAAAAAGGTCAACAGCTTTGGTCGGCCCTGACGCATGTCCACTTCATCAAATCCGGCCCTCTTTGAAAAAAGTTTGGGCATCCCTGATTTAAATGTATGTAAAATGTACAATTTCAGGGCAGAACTTTGCGGCCAAAGTCTGGAGCTCCATTAAGCAGAATGGACAGGAGCCCCACTACTACACAGCTGGTGGCACTGTGGTCTAAACCACCGAGCCTCTAGGGCTTGCTAATTGGGAGGTTAGCGGTTTGAATCCACACGATGCGGTGAGCTCCCTTTTCTTTGTCCCAGCTCCTGCCAATCTAGCCATTTTAAAGCATACCTACTCAAGTAGATAAATAGGTACTGCTGTGATGGAAAGGTAAACGGCGTTTCCACGTGCTCTGGCACTCATCATGGTGTCCCGTTGCGCCAGAAGCAGTTTAGTCATGCTAGCCACATGACCCAGAAAAGTTGTCTGTGGACAAATGCCGGCTCCCTTGGCCTGAAAGCGAGATGAGCGCCGCAACTCCACAGTCGCCTTTGACTGGACTTAACTGTCCAGGGGTCCTTTACCTTTACCATAACATTGTGAAGTAAATAAAATAACGCACCTTATCATCTAAGCCTACCTCCACCCCCATTAAGTGAGAGTCTATGGCTGTGTACACACTCTACCTTTAAAGCACATTCAAAGCACATTCTTTGAAGGAAACAACTTGTTTTGGATGTGATTTGGGTACACAACCCAAAATTACTGACTTGCACCGCTATGTACAAAAATGTACTGTGCTGTTTACCAATCAGTCACAGATCAGTAACCATTCCAGGGCCATGTTAATTTGGTGTAGCAGAAACAAGAACATGTCATGTGGCACCTTAGCGACTAAGGCTAGGTACATGCTATGCCTTTAAGCCGTATTTGAAACATGTTTCCATTGGTGCCTCCCTGACTCTGCTGTTACTGCTTCTTACCTGGACGAGGCAGCGAGAAAGAGCTTCCTGGGTGTACCAGTGGGGCAACCAGATTAATGGGGACCCTAATGAGCTCCCTTCCTCCAGTGTGTCTGGATAAGCAGTGGTGACACGGTTATAAGGAGTGCTGGTCTGTGGCTCCACCTCAAAACATGCCCTGCTACTGCAACAGCAATAAACCGGTGATAACTCAGTCATCTTATAATTGAACATCTTAATAAGCTGCAATTCAGCAGTGTCACGCTGGAGTTTCCCTTCAAAATCCCTTTCTAAATCACAATTTACTCGGAAGTTCCGTTCCGTTCATCCAATTCTGAATACAGACAATGGTTTCTTATCCCACTACCAATGTTTATTTATGCAGCTTTGCTCAGATGATTGTGCTATCATAACTTACTGCTGTTGTGAAGGGTCCTTGTGCTTATTTTGCATTCATATTTTAAGTCTTTTCTGCTTTGTTGGTGGGATTCCTAGAAGCATCTGGCTGGTCACTGTTGGAGATGGTATGATGCACTAGATCAGGAATGGGAAACTGTGGTTCCCAGATGTTGGGCTCCAACTCCCATCATCCCTGACTGCTGACCATACTGGCTGGGGCTAAAGCAAGTCAGTCCAACAACATCTGGAGGGTCTTCATACCAGATCCCACCCCCTAGTTTACTTGGGATTAAACAAAGGATGCCACAAGCGAAAAGGGGGGTGGGGAGGGGGGTTATTGGTTTGTTTTTAATTCTTGTTTTTATTCTGTATTTTGTGTTTTATACCTTGTATTTTTACGTGGTGAACTGCCTTGAACTCTATGGATGAAGGGCAGTGTAGAAACTGATGATGATGATGACGACGACAACAACAACAACAACAACAACAACAACAACAACAACAGTAATAATCAACAACAACAACAACAACAGTAATAATTTATATTCCGCCCTCCCCAGCTGAAGCTGGGCTCAGAGTAGCTAACAACAATAAAAGCAACACAGTTCACATAAAATCACAATCAATCAATTGAAATGTATTCTAAAATCAATTCATTCTAAAATCAATTCAAAATCAAATTAATGGCAACCATTGGGCTAGAGTTCTGTGAGGATTACTGAAGGAGGGGGTCAGACTGTGGAGGAAAGGCCTGGTGGAACAGCTCTGTCTTGCATAATAATGATAATAATAATGATAATGATGATAATGACAACAACAACAACAACAACAACAACAACAACACTGTAGCTCTGGTGTTTTGCCCCAAATACTTACCCAGATGCCGTCACTGCAGAAGGCTGAATATGGAACTCCCAATTCTTTCCCGCCACCTTGTCAAAATTTTGTCTTTTGAACAGCTTTGTTCCACTAGAGGGAGTCCGAAGGCAAGCAGCTCACAAAGAACTATGGTTTGACACTTGCTCTGAGGACTAGGCAAGTTTTCATTTGAACACTACGTAATCTCTGAGGTTCTGTAAAGTCCTGCACTGATACTGGTACGATGAGGAGCCCCTGACCTTGATGTTCACTTGGTGCAACACGAATTCCTACACACAGGATAAAAACAACAACATGCGAACTTCAATTCACTGCCATCTGTTATAACGAGTCACCTACAGCTTCTTCATCCTTCTCCAGCTGAAAATATAACTCCTTGAATGAGTTTCTAACACCGCGGTAGCCAACGTGGGCCATCCCAATGAACTCTCATCATTTCTGCTTGTTGACTATGCTGGTGAATAGAATTCAAAGGGGTCCTTTCCAGCTCTACAGCTCTGTGATTGAAGTCCAGCAACATCTGAAGGAAACCATACTGACTGTTCCTGTTCTGGCACTACAGTGCTATGATCAGTGAGGCTTATTAGTTAAGGGTAACTAAATTGGGATTGCCGGCTTAAATACTTTGTTCTCCAGGCTAGATCCTTAGGAATCTTCTGAATATACTGCAACCCCCAGTCCATAGTTTCTGGTTACCCGAAAGCATTCTCATTTTGTCAATGCTTGGATTCCATCACGAGCTCCCCTCCCTCTTTGAAATATGAAGCACGAGCCACAGATTTTAACATATGGAAGCATGGGCCACAGAAAATAGTTGTGCTTCTTCTGGGATGCTCCAACATCCTTTTAGGATATTTGGGGATAAAAGCTTCTGGAGAACCCCACAGATGACACTGAGGACAATCCCTAAGGCAGAAGGCAGTGAACGATCCCAGAAAACTGCCACATCTGGTATAGTTATGAGGCTGAAATAACTTGTCATCCAAGTATACCTGTTATGTTTTGGCAAAGTTTCCTTCTTCCATCCCTCCTTTAGCTGAATCATTATGGGATGGGCCACTTACCTGTCATCAATCACTGCTGGAAGTAGAGTTATGCAAGAGTCAAGCAAGTACTTCCAGGAAGATATCCTTACCAATGAGAAGTGGAATTCCCCCTAAAAGGCATCTTATGCAGTCTGGGAAGACTCTTAATTAAACAGCAGGTATAACTAGTCATTTCTATACCTGAGTCTTCAGTGTTTCAATCAGTACTGGCGCCATCATCCAGCACTTTAAGGTAACTGCCAGGGCTTGTTGGTATAAGTGCCTTCCCTGGGTTCCTTGCGCTATATGTCAGGTCTGGAAACTATCACTGTAGTTGTCTGCAAAGCTCTGGAGCCGGGGTCAGCAAACATTTTCAGCAGGGGGCCGGTCCACTGTCCCTCAGACCTTGTGCGGGGGGGTGGGGTGGCGGACTATATTTTGGAGAGAGAAAAAGAATTCCTATGCCCCACAAATAACCCAGAGATGCATTTTAAATAAAACTACACATTCTACTCATGTAAAAACACCAAGCAGGCCACACAAATAACCCAGGGATGCATTTTACTGTATTTTTTGCTCTATAAGACTCACTTTTTCCCTCCTAAAAAAGTAAGGGGAGATGTGTGTGCGTCTTATGGAGCGAATGCAGGCTGCGCAGCTATCCCAGAAGCTAGAACAGCCAGAGGGATTGCTGCTTTCACTGCGCAGCGATCCCTCTTGCTGTTCTGGCTTCTGAGATTCAAAATATTTTTTTTCTTGTTTTCCTCCTCCAAAAACTAGGTGCATCTTGTTGCCTGGTGTGTCTTATAGAGCGAAAAATACAGTAAATAAAAGGACACATTCTACTCATGTAAAAGCACACTGATTCCCGGACCATCCGCAGGCCGGATTTAGAAGGCGATTGGGCTGGAACCAGCCCCCGGGCCTTAGTTTGCCTACTCATGCTCTGGAGTGATACTACGTGGGGGGCTTTGTGGAGAATAGAAATTATGATTCAGAATGCTGCCACTGACTGGGGTTGGATACCCTAGGGGCCCATTTGCACTATATATTTAAAGCAGTATCATACCACCTTAAAGAGCCATGGCTTCTCCCAAAGGATCATGGGAACTGTAGTTTGTCAAGGGTGCTGAGTGTTGTTAGGATGTCCCTCTCCCCCCGCCCACAGCTACAATTCCAGAGCTCCACAGGGAGAGGGATTGTCTGTTACCTCTATGGCATTTTGTACTGGAGATCTTTTGCATGCAAGACTGTACCACTGATCTATGGCTCTTGCCCCACAACCACTAACCCATTGAGCTAAAATCACCTTCTTCCCCCCGCATTCTGTTTATCCATCTGCTACAGAAGCACTGATCAGGAAACTAAAAGAAACCACCTTGGCCCTCTTCATCAATTTATTTATTTACTTATTATCCATTTGGGTGTTACCCTGTTGTTCAGAAAAGCACCCCTGTCCCCAGAGGCGATCCTCTCCACTTTCTCAAAGTTGTTGACCTTACATTAAACTCTCTGTATTTAACGCTGCCTGCCTGTGATCTGCCACTGATTGCTTTGGTGCACTTAGATGCCTGATGGAGAGATATGATCTCTCCCAGCGGTTTTTTCCGATTGCCTGGTTACTGCTGCAGGCTGCAATGCTCTGGGGAGTTCTCATGACATGCAGCCAAAGCACAGCAGCCAGATCCTCAAGAATACTCGTGGTGGTGCTAAACCAGATTACAGCAGGGCTCATAAAACCCCCAAACCCAAAACTAGCTGCAGGGCAGTCAGGCAACACCAGGAACAATGTAGAAAGTGAACCACATGATTAAACACCCACCTATGCACCCATAAACACCCACTCCTCAAAGGTGATATTGTTGAGAAATCTTGTGTGTGCATGTGTCTCCACTCCACTAGCAATTTAGCTCTTATGTGGAAACGCTGCTTGCCATAGAAACAGAGAGTTTGTAGGGACATCAAAAGGCCTTCGTCAGCCTTGGATACTCCAATGTTATTGGACTACAGTTCCCATCATCCCTAACCATTGGCTAAGCTGGCTGGAGATGATGGGAGTTGTAGTCCCACTAAACACTTGGGGAGTCAAGGCTGAAGAACTTTGACCTAGTCCAACATTGGTAATGAAGGAGGAAAGGTGGTCATCCAGTTTCTTCTTAAACACACCTAAGGAAGAGGAGCCATGCACATTCACTATGAGCATGTGTGTCTTGCATTCACTATCAAAGGACCCGATCCATTGTTACCATCTTTGTTTAGAATGATCTCAACGCTCTTGGGTTCTGCTTGCCAGGAATGGCAGCCCATGACAGTGGTGCATAAAATCCTGCACAACATGGGGAAAATAGTGCCACTGTATTCTGCTCTGGTCAGACCTCACCTGTGTCCAGTTCTGGGCACCACAGTTCAAGAAGGACACTGACAAACTGGAACGTGTCCAGAGGAGGGCAACCAAAATGGTCAAAGGCCTGGAAACGATGTGGAACGGCTAAGGGAGCTGGGCATGTTTAGCCTGGAGAAGAGGAGGTTAAGGGGTGATATGATAGCCATGTTCAAATATATAAAAGGATGTCACATAAAGGAGGGAGAAAGGTTGTTTTCTGCTGCTCCAGAGAAGCGGACACGGAGCAATGGTTCCAAACTACAAGAAAGAAGATTCCACCTAAACATTAGGAAGAACTTCCTGACAGTAAGAGCTGTTCGACAGTGGAATTTGCTGCCAAGGAGTGTGGTGGAGTCTCCTTCTTTGGAGGTCTTTAAGCAGAGGCTTGACAACCATATGTCAAGAGTGCTCTGATGGTGTTTCCTGCTTGGCAGGGGGTTGGACTCGATGGCCCTTGTGGTCTCTTCCAACTCTATGATTCTATGATTCTATGAAATGGGGAGAGGAAAGTTTTTCTTATTCTTGTAGCACTAGAACCCCGGGACATCCAGTGAAACTGAATGTTGGAAGATTCAGGGTGGACAAAAGAAAGTCCTTCTTCACACAGTGCATAAGTTAGACTATGGAATAATAATAATAATAATAATAATAATAATAATAATAATAATAATAATAATAAATTTATTATTAATACTCCACCCATCTGGCCAGGCCTCCCCAGCCACTCTGGGAGGCTCCAAACGGAATATTAAAACACGATAAAACATCAAACATTAAAAACTTCCTTAGTTGTTTATTTCCTTGACATCTGCTGGGAGGGCATTCCACAGGGCAGGCGCCAAAACCTAGAAGGGCCTTGGAACTGGACCTCAGTGTCTGGGCTGAATGATGGGGGTGGAGACGCTTCTTCAGGTCTACTGGGCCAAGGCCATTTAGGGCTTTAAAGGTCAGCAGCAACACTTTGAATTGTGCTCAGAAATGTACTGGGAGCCAATGTAGGACTTTCAGGCTCCCACAGGAGGCCACCAACTTGGATGGCTTTAAAAGAAGACTAGACAAACCCATAGAGGATATCAATGGCTACCAGCTATGATGACTACGTTCTACCTCCACTCCAAGAGGCAGTATTCCTCTAAATGGCAGCTGCTGGGAACTGCAAGTGCAGAAGGTACTGTTGCTTTGGGGAGTCCCATAGGCATCTGGGTGGTTGCTGTGAAAGGAAGATTCTGGACTAGATGAGCCACTGGCCTGATCCAGTCGGCTCTTCTTATGAATAGAGAAGGACTGGAGAAAATAAAAGAGGTTGTAGAGATGGAACCCTAGAAGTAAGCGGCTCCTAAGAAGGATGTGGACCAGGAGATGGCAGATTTATTCCATGATGATGATGATGATGATGATTTATTTAAATGCTGCCCATCAAACTTGGGTTGCCCTAGCCACTCTGGGCAGCTTCCAACAAATTAAAACATCAAACGCAAGTCAAAACCAGTGAATTATTTTTTTAAAAAGGTTTTCTATTGGTTGCCCTTTAGTTGTCCCTAAACTGTACAGTTATCCTTAATCATTCAAACAAGGGTTTTAAACCAGCGCTTTAAAAAAATTTAAACTTAGGACTCAGCTAATAAAATGTTTTAAGGGTGTTTTAAGTGCAATATAGTAATGTGACACTAGATAGCCTTATGGAAAATTCAATGAATTTTAAAAAACACTTTAAAAAAAAAAGCATTTTCAGAACGGTTTTTATATGTGTGTATCTTCCACCACATTTTCTGATGTTCGCTCTTCTGTTCACAGAGAGAGAATAGGTTCAGAATTTCTTCACAAGGGATTAGCTGTCTAAGACAAGCTATTCTGAACTCTTGGTAAATGAAATGTCCAGTTAATGAATATTGAAACCAAAGGTATATGGTGGGTTTGTTTGTTTGTGGGGGTGCAGGAGACACCAGCTTTTATAGTCTTGCTTTGCTTCAAGTTTTCATGGCTCAGCATGCTTCTCTGTCCCACTTTTATTGCGCAGAGCCTGCTATAGGCATCCCAAGAACAAGCGATTCAGAACACAGGCATAGGCAACAGTTTGAGTAAATAATCGGGAAAGTGATACAGAGCAAAATGATCTCCAGCTGGAATTGTTGGGGGAGAAGGTGGGGAACAGTTTAAGAATCTAGTTAAACCTGTCAGTTGAGAATATTTAGCTTTTACCCAAGCCAATCCCATTGAAATCAGTGCAACTAAGAAATCTCAGCTGATTCCTGCCCACTGGGCAGAGCGAAACCCCTGGGGACAGGGTGGAGTCACCTGGGAACAAGCTTGGACCGAGAGGGACATGACTCAAAGCCAGAGGCCAAGCAGCAAGTCAAGATATAATGCAGGAAGCTTACCTGATACTAGAATTGTGGGCAGCTCCAAGGCAAAGGACAGTACTGTGTAGCTGAGCAGGTCATAAAGCTGGGGTAAGATGAGGTGTTGGTGGCGCTAGGACTTGCCGATCAGAAGGTCGGCGGTTCGAATCCCCGTGACGGGGTGAGCTCTCGTTCCTTGGTCCCAGCTCCTGCCAACCTGAAAGCACACAGTGCAAGTAGATAAATAGGTACTGCTCCAGCGGGAAGGTAAACGGCATTTCCGTGCACTGCTCTGGTTCGCCAGAAGCGGCTTAGTCATGCTGGCCACATGACCTGGAAGCTGTACGCCAGCTCCCTCGGCCAATGAAGCGAGATGAGCACCACAACCCCAGAGTTGGTCATGACTGGACCTAATGGTCAGGGGTCCCTTTACCTTTACCTTTAAGGTGAGGTGAGGTGGGCCAGCAATCCTTAGGAAACATGCACCAGCTAACTGTATGGGCAGGTGAGTTGCAAGAAAGCTGGGGAATCTGACAAAAGGTCTCATTGAAAATCTCTGGTTTGTTAATGATAATACATGCCCCCCCCCCACAAAAAATAATAAAAACATGTATTGTTTTGGAACAAAGTGTGTGCGTCTGTGTTTAAAAATATATATTTGGAACTGAATGAGAAGGAAAAAGGAATGAGGAAAGAGTAAACCTAAGCGAGGGAGATGGTATAAACAAAAATGGATGAAAAAGGGATTTTTTTTGTGTGGTGGAGGCTCCTCCATCCTGAGGTCATTTTTAATTGCCCAAAAGGTGCTCCGAGGGTACTATGTTTCAAATTCTGATCGCTGCTGTTATTTTGATTTTTAAAATTCCTACTGTAAGATTGGAGCCATGTTCCTTCAAGCTGTTCCTTTTCATTTTGAACAAAAAGATCAGAATATATTTTATTTGATGATGATGATGATGATGATTAAAATGTTTAAACTAGGTGACATTCTGACACCTGGAAATGCTTTTTAAATGGTGGGGCTTTTCACTCCTCGTTTCTTTTGTGCGGTGTTTACAGAAACGGGGAGCGAATGTGGCTGCCACCCCCCCCCCCCCGTCCTGCAAAATAGCTGCTCCTCTCTGTGCTGGATTGCCTTGCCAAGAGCCAATGTGTTGTAATGCTCAGTAGTGCTGGATTAGGATCCAAGAGACCAGGGTTCAAATCCTTACTCAGCCTGGAAGTTCTCTGGGTGATCTTGAGATAGCCACTCTCTCTTGGCCTAACTGACCTCATAGGGCTGTGGCGAAGGTAAAATGGAGGAGACCCATACATGCCATCTTGAGCTCCTTGCAAGAATGGTGGGGTGCAAATGTAATAAAAAATAAATAAAAGTAAGTTGCTCTCTTTATGATTTCATGAAGAGTCAAGTCCTCTGTTTGTTGCATTCTTCCAGAAATATATATATATATATATATATATATATATATATATATATATTCTGTTTTACAATTTAGAACACTCATTTAAACATCCTTTAGATATCCATGATTTCCCTTCTCCTCTTTCCATGATTCATTTTACATCTCTTAAATCCCTGCATATTTTACATAAACTAAACCATCCAGTATTCCATTACACCCATCAAAACTTGTTTACACAGTTGAATTTATCTTAATGCTGCCAACGTTTTCAAGTGTACACAATTCCCCCCCCATTTATTCAATAAACACTTTTCAATCTTCTCTAAATATATGTTCTTCTTGTTCTCTTATTCTGTATGTTAAATCTGCAAGCTGTGAATATTCCGTCAGCTTAAGTTGCCATTCTTCTTTAGTTGGGACCTTGCTTGTTTTCCATTTTTGGGCTAACAAAACATGGGCTGCAGTAGCGGCATACATAAAGAACCTTTTTTTGAGTGTTCCTCTTTTTATCAGCAAACTCACAATGTTCAGACAATTCAAATCCCCCCTCCCCGACTTCTGAGATTTGTGGGACAGAAGCAGAGCCTGTCATAAACCACATTCTTATTAGAGATGAAATAGCTTCAACCTTGGCCAGAACAGCCTCATAGTTGTGTTTATGGCTCTCCTTCAGCAAAGGTAATGTATTTATACAATTGTGAGCTTCACCTCCACCCCATTCCCTTCAGCATAAAGGAATGACTTTACCTGCGGTATTCCTTCTGCCTTGAGGAATGCTATGAATGAGTGAAAGGAAGCAAATCTTTCATGCTGTGCTATAGGATTATCATCAAAACTGCCAACCACCTTGTTCCAATTGCTCTCATGAAGGGGCCATGCCTTTAGGGCCATTGGCCCTGGATTGGCTGTGAGGACTCACAGACATTTGGGTGAAAGGTTCTCAGCAGGATTATTAAAAAGCTAGGAACAAGGTGGAAGCCTTGTTGGAAATTTATGGATTTCAAATATGATTTCTTTGGCATGGGAATAATTATTATCATCATTTATTTGTTATATACCCATCACTCACACTTTTTCCAATTATACAGTATGTTCAGTTCTCTACATTTCCATGGTGTTTTTAAAAAAAATAGTGATCATGATGCCATATGTAATTGCATAATATTGCATACAATTGCATATGCAATTTCCCCTAAAAGAATGCATTTTTGTATGTTATTTTCACTAATATATGCATTTTAATGGACATCCTTCTTGGCCAGAGAACTGCACTGCAAAATTCAGAGCAGTGGGGATTTGCAAGTGTGACTGTGTTTGATTCGCATATTGTTTTCAGGTAGGTTTGCCTTTAAAAATGAGAACTGAGTGAAATTTCTCCCTCATCCCTATTTCCAGTGAAGGTCTAGTTTGATCCTCAGTTGCTTAATTTCCCCGGTTAGCTTTTCCAGTTCCACATCTAGTAAGCAAACCGTCCATGCAATTGGCATTGCAGAAAGGTCTGCCCCGTTTCCATCGGAGAGTCAACAATATATATATATATTAAAGAAAGGGTTACATGAATAGATCCGTACACAGAGATGCTTCTGTCACTCCCTGAACACTTCTGAATATTAGAGGGTAAATCCAACTAGCCATTTCCCAAAAGGCCTATGAAACTTTCATTTATTTATGTCTTTATTGCATTCATAGCCCATCCTTTTCGCCAAGGACCTCAAGGTAGAGTGTGCGCTTCTCCGCTGCTCATTCAACCCCCACAACAACCCTGTGAGGTAGGGTAGGCTGAGAGGTGGTGACTGGCCCAAGGTCACCCAGGGAGCTTTATGGCTGAATGGGGAATCGTATCCTGGCCTCCTATCTCCTAGTCCGACACAAACTTTTTCAGCAGGGGGCCGGTCCACTGCCCCTCAGACCTTGTGGAGGGCTGGACTATATTTTGAAAAGTAAAATAAATGAACGAATTCCTATGCCCCACAAATAACCCAGAGATGCATTTTAAATAAAAGGAAAGTTTCTACTCATGTAAAAACACGCTGATTCCTGGACCATCCACGGACCGGATTTAGAAGGCGATTGGGCTGGATCCGGTCCCCGGGCCTTAGTTTGCCTACTCATGCACTAACCACTACACCACACTGGTGGCATGGACTCTTGCCTTAAAAAGCTTGTTCTGTCTTAACTTACATTTTAAAGTATCGCAGAACTCACAACTTGCAGAAAGAAGCAGCCTGAAATAAGGCTTAGCCATGCATTTGACCCCACAATTACCCTTAAGCATGTACTCACACCCACCAGTGTCACCAAGCCACTATAAAGCACCCTGTAAATTCTAGAGGAGAGCACTGAGAGAATCTTCTGCTCAAGGCACAGGAGTCTCCCAGCTCAGGATCACAGGTACAATCTTCTCAATTACTTCTCTGGACTTTCTTTCCTTTGGTTAGATGGTCTGCTTCCAGGACTGTTTGTAAATAGGGATGAATGACTCTTTCGATTCTGGTTTCTTTTTCTTTCTCATTTTTCCATTCTTAAGTTGAGTTCACCATATTTCCACATCAGATGGTTTTTTTTAAACAACAACAACACAAGAGTTGTTCACAAGAGTTGTTCACAAAATAATTCACCAGGATTTTGGTGCATATTTCACCGCACAAATTTTTGGGCAAGCTGTTTCCCCATAGATAATGCAGTGGTGCATGTTATGTTATGTTGCATTATTTGTATGCTATATGCATTTTCATGGTCACTTTCTTCTAATATAGGCATTTTCGCACATGCGTTAGATGGTTTGAAAACTGAATCACAGAATTTGGAGAAGTACAGATTTCAAAGGATCTTTGTTTTTCAGTTCACGTGTTGTTTTGGAAGGTGCAAATTAGGGAGATTTTTAGTAAACTGTGAACAGATCCGAAATATTTCTCATCCCTCCCTGTGAGGCCAGGGGATCTGGGTCTATCCCTTTCCTCCCAATTTCCCTATCTCCCATTATGGTTCGTTTGGGGGATCAGGCATGTAAGATTTGCCTGAGATTTTTAACTAACAAGAAAAGGTCATATGTCCATATATAGTTTGCTGATCTTTAAAAACCCCTCACCACTTTTAGTTATTCTTTTAGTAATTTGGCTTTTCCTTTCCTGATTTCCTTTCATGTATATCTCTTTCTTCTAGTGGTTCCCATGCAGCCATCTATTCAGGCACTGACCGGACTGAGGCTTTAGCAAGGTGATAGCCATGTGTGCTTTCAGATCACACCATGGGCTGTAGCCAACCAGAGTAGACCTGCTGAAATTGATGTACAATGGTACCTTGCTTCTCAAGATTAATCTGTTCCGGAAGTCCGTTCCAAAACCAAAAGAGCCTCAAAAACAAAAACGCAAAAGAAATAGCAAAAACAAAAGCGCCAAACCTAATCCGTTCCAGAAGTCCATTTGACTTCTGAAATGTTCAGAAACCAAGGCACAGCTTCTGATTGGTGCAGGCTCCCCGGAAACAATGGCCGACAGTTGCATTGGATGTTTGGCTTCCAAAAAATGTTCAAAAACTGGAACATTTACTTCCTGGCTTTCGGCGTTTGAGAACCAAGGTCTTTGAGAACCAAGGTACCACTGTACCTAAACTAGACATGTTCATGAACTTCTGTGGATGTCCTGTGAGGAGAGCCCAATCTAGGCTATAGATTTAAAGTAGCATCATACTATTTTTAACTAGCGATGGCTTCCCCCGAAGAATCCTGGGAAGTAAAAGGTGCTGACAGAGCTACAATTGGCAGAGTTATCTGTGAAGAGGGATCAGTTGTTAAACCACTCTAGGAATTGTGGGTCTGTGAGGAGACAAGATAGGGAGCTGGCCTTGGGCACTTCTGCCCTGGTTTAGGCAGTGCCTATTTCCCCCCCTGGAAAAATAGTTACTGGTACTGACCATGAAGTTGCTACAGTAAGCACCACACTTTTTAACAGCAACAAAAAGAGGTGCAGGTACTGAGTGCCCTTGAGTACCCCCTAAAAAGCACTGGGGCAAATAGTTGTTGTCTTGTTTGGTGGCTTTCAGTCTTCATACTGCCTCTGCCTCCTCTTACCCTGTCGAGAGTCATTGTGGTATAGTTGTTGGACTAGGACCTGGGAGACCAGGGCTCAAATTGCCACTCAGCCACAAAGCTCGCTGGGTGATATTGGACCAGTCTCTGGCTCTCAGCCTAACCTACCTCACTAGGTTGCTGTGAGGATAAAAACAGGGAGGAGAAGAAGCACATCTGTGGCCTTAGATCCTTGGAGAAAAGGTGGGATATGAATGCAATAATAAATAGAGAAGTACTTAGTAATTAGGGACACGGGTGGCGCTGTGGGTTAAACCACAGAGCCTAGGACTTGCCAATCGGAAGGCTGGCGGTTCGAATCCCCGCGACGGGGTGAGCTCCCATTGCTCGGTCCCTGCTCCTTCCAACCTAGCAGTTCGAAAGCACCTCAAAGTGCAAGTAGATAAATAGGTACCATTCTGGCAGGAAGGTAAACGGCGTTTCCGTGCACTCCTCTGGTTCGCCAGAAGCGGCTTAGTCATGCTGGCCACATGACCCGGAAGCTGTACGCCGGCTCCCTCCGCCAATAAAGCGAGATGAGCGCCGCAACCCCAGAGTCAGCCACGACTGGACCTAATGGTCAGGGGTCCCTTTACTCAGTAATTGAATGGATTTTCCAGTAAGGTCAAAGCATTTAAAAAGGACAACAAGAAGTGAAAACAGAATAAAACTTTTCCTACAGACTACAACAAACAAACAAGCAGCCTAACAATTGAATCAAAATTTAGCAGGAACAGTTGTACAGTGGTACCTCGGGTTATCCGTACATGAGACATGTCCTGCTGGACATCATTGAGGACTAGAGCACTGCAAAATGGCTTGGGTACTAAAACCTAAGCGAGTGAAATAAAACTGAAGCACCAGATTCTCTTTCTGTAAGAGTACATTTACATGCCAAGCATAATTGCTTTACATACACTAGTGTTTCTTGCAGGAAACATTGAAATAATGTGTCCTCAAACACCTGTGTACAGTGGTACCTCGGGTTAAGAACTTAATGCACTCTGGAGGTCCGTTCTTAACCTGAAACTGTTCTTAACAGAGCTGTCAACTTTTCCCTTTTCTTGCGAGGAATCCTATTCGGAATAAGGGAATTTCCCTTTAAAAAAAGGAAATGTTGACAGCTATGGTTCTTAAGCTGAGGTACCACTTCAGCTAATGGGGCCTCCTGCCACCACACGATTTCTTTTCTCAAAGTTCTTAACCCGAGGTACTATTTCTGGGTTAGAGGAGTCTGTAACCTGAAGCGTCTGTAACCCGAGGTACCACTGTATATAGGCTCTGTGCAGGGGAGACATGGTGATATAACTCCAAATCTCAAGGGATAAGTCAGTGGTGGTCCTACATTTTGGGGGCCTTGATGATTAAACTGTAATGGGGCCCCCTTTGCAACCAGCAATGAGGTCTGGGCAACAACCGTGTTCCATGAAAGTTCACCACACCTTTACAAAAGCTGTGCTACTGACTCAAACTGACCTGGGAGTGGGGCTGGTGACGTTGGACCACCACAGCTACTTTGCACTCCAGAGCCTAGCAGGAGAGAGGGGAGGTGATACTGCCGCAGCCTCTCTGCCACTTCTGCCCCAGAGTCACACCCTTTTCCTCCCTTCTTGGGGGGCAGCGGTGGCTGCACCTTCCCTCCCTCTCTCAGCCAGCCCAAGAGTGGGGCGTGTTTGGGCATCCCTTCACCAGACACAAGGAGAAGGAGACACTGCCAGCATCCCAGCTCTGAAGGCCCAGCCTGTGCATGGCGTCCCTCTCCACAACTCCAGCCTTGCCTGTCGTGGGGGTGCCTGGTTGCGAACCCACAAAAACTGCACCCGAGGCCGTGGGGCCCCCAGCCCCCCATGCTATGCCCATGGATCTGCCCCAGGAATAGGCTGAATGTGTGGGACAATTGGTGAACCTGCTCCAGAGCCATCTTTGGTTACACCTGGATGCCCTGAGTTCTTGTCATTTAACTGTAGTCTATGATATGGATGTATTTTAATCACTACTCCCAGGATTGCAGCTGCCTCTGCAGAAGACCCTGAAGTCCAACCAATTCTAGACAAGTCCCGGAGAAAGCAGGAGAAGCTGCAGCAATGCAACCACTCTGTAAGCCCCTCAGGCCAGCTCCAGAGAAAAACTGCACGGCTCTGAAGCCTGCAGGCCGGAAGTGTAAGCTCCACAAGACGGAAAGCCGGCAGAGGACGCCGCGGAAGAAGACTTGGGATGAGGAAATGACAGAATTATTCTGTGAATTTAGGCCAGGTGAGAACCAACTCACTTGTTTTGCTATTTGCTGCCCTGTATTAGTTCCCAAACTGTGTAAATATCCTTAAATGTTCAAGGGAACCAGATAGTCTGCAGCTGAAATACCAGCCCGAGCTGCTAAATAGCACTTCTAGCTACTGCCACTTCATGGATTTTCACAGGGCTCATCTACACAGCGGCAAATAAAATGTTTTAAATGTCTTGTAAAGTGCAATATACAAATGAGAGACTAGATGGCAACAGTGAGCTATGCAAAATTCATTGTATTTTTCAAAACTTTTTTTGAAAAAGCATTTTCACAGCTTTTTTTATAGGTGTGTAGATTCCACCACAGACAACACTCAGTCAATCAATTTCAAACTTGGTTCTGCAATCCCATCCAAGACTGACTGCAAACCTCCATCCAGACTGGCAAACTTACCTACCTATGACACCTCTGTCTTGACTCAGCATATTTGCCTTCATCCATCCCAAATTCTATTCCTTCTTTCCTGTCTAATGTTGCACAGAGCCAGTCCTAACCCTAATATCTCATGGTGGGAGAGGACAAGAACACAGCCTGATGCAATACCTGATTAAAGAAATAGGAGCATTTACCCAAGAGGAAAGTGACAGCCCTACTAGGCGATGGAATTAAATGACCTCCTGTGGGAATTCTTGGAGAAACCAGTCCAACAAGCCAGTTAAACTAGTTCAACAAGACTACTTGGTTTTCAAGCTAGGTCAGTCCAGTTGGAACAAAGAGGACCAAACAATAGTATATCCCAGGAATTGTTTCAGCTACAGGCTACAGGGCAGCAGTGCCAAATCAAACCCTGTGGAGGCCCCTAGGTAGTAAAAAATCTCAGGGTTCCCCTGGCAAACTATCTCCTAATACATTTTTGTAAGCTTTGTATCTGGGAGGTTTCCTGAACACGAGCTATAGTGGGATAACATTGAACTAAGAAAGCTTGATTGCAATTTTTTTGCAAGCTCAAATCAATATTATTTTGGTCTGTTGTTGCAGAGCCCCCAACAGGCGTGGGGCCTATAGGCCAGTGCCTACTCTGCCTATTTGGTAATCCGGCACTGCAGGGCAGAGAAGCCATGGTGACAAAGTGCAGCCACATGGAAGCAGAGGGAGGTGACAATGCCAGAGGCCAAACAGCAAAGGCAAGAACAGGAAGCCAGTGAGCCAGCCAGAGAAAAGAGACGTTGTTACTCCAGCTATATAGTTGTGTATCCGCTAAATCAGCCTTTCCCAACCTGGTGCCCTCTACATATTTCGGTCGACAACTCCCATCATCCCTGCCCATCAGTCCTGCTAGCTGGGGCTGATAGGAGCTGTCGTACAAATAATCTACAGTGGTACCTCTGGATCCAAACGGGATCCGTTCCGGAGCCCCGTTCACATCCTGAAGCGAATGCAACCTGCGTCCGAGCGTCTGCATGTGCGCAGGTCGCGATTTGCCGCTTCTGCGCATGCACATGATGTCATTTTGACGGTCTGCGCATGTGCGAGCGTAGAAACCCAGAAGTAACACACTCTATTACTTCCGGGTCGCTGCAGCGCACAACCTGAAAATACTCATCCCGAAGCTACTTCAACCCGAGGTAGGACTGTATTGTAAAAGGCACTAAATTGGGGAAAGGATGGGTTTTTTGAAAGACACTGCACTCTAGCTTGGAGTCTAGCATTCCTTGATCTTCTCTCTGAAGACTTGTTGATTTCTTAGAGAAGAGGGAAATGATAAACATGAAATGTAGGATGGGTAGTTTCTTGAAAAAGGGAAGTTGTTGATTCAGCTAATGCGCTCACCATTTCATGCACATGAAAACTGCGTGCATATTCTTTGCATATTGTGCTTGTGATTACACCTGGAAGCTACCGGTAACCCATATGATATGTTTGCAAAATGGTGTTCAGAGAGCCAAACATGTTGCTAGTTCCTTCATCAGAACATTTTATTTATTAGTATGTATGCAATAAGTATGTACCTATGCATGTTTATCCTATCTTCCTCACAGGGCCTCCCACAAATTCATTAGTACTCAACAGTGAAAAGCAACCACGGTTATTCAGACTATGGGATATTAGCCAGAAGTTCCTCTTCCTGGTGAACAACGTGCTGGTAGCAAGCTCACAACAGTCTGGCTCATCAGGTACTTGCGTAACCTCTTCAGTTCGGACTCCTGGGTGCTCACTTGTGGGGTGCCTCAGGGCTCTCCCCCATGCTTCTCAACATCTATATGAAGCTGCTGGGGAAAATAATCAGGGGGGTTGGGCTGGGTGCTCACCAATATGCAGATGATACCCAGCTCTACCTCTCATTTAAATCAGAACCAGTGAGGGTGGTGAATGTCCTGTGTGACTGTCTGGAGGCAATTGAATCCCAACAAGACAATTGCACTGAATCATAAGTACTGATTCTGGGGGATAGCGGACTCCTTCGTCCTGTGCCCCTAAAGGACCAGGTGTGTAGCCTTGGAGTGATTTTTGGATTCACAGCTGCCCATAGACGTGCAGGTCAATTCTGTGTCCAGGATGGCTGTCTACCAGCTCCATCTGGTACGCTGGCTGAGACCCTACCTGCCTGTGCACTATCTCCCCAGAGTGGTATATGTCTGGCTATCTCCCACTTGGACTACTGCAATGTGCTCTACGTAGGACTACCTTTAAAGGTGACTTAGAAACTACAACTAATCCAGAATGCAGCTGCCAGCCTGGTGACTGGGAGTGACCACTGGGACCATAGAACACTGGTTCTAAAGGATCTACAAGGTTCCCAGTATGTTTCTGAGCACAATTCAAAGTGTTAGTGCTAACCTTCAAAACCCTAAATGGCCTTGGCCCAGTATACCTGAAGGAGCATCTCCACCCCCATTGCTTAGCCTGGACACTGAGGTCCTTCTCTGAGAGTCTTCCGCTGATTCCCTCTCTGTAAGAATTGAAGTTACAGGGAACCAGGCAGAGGGCCTTCTTGGTAGTGGTGCACGCCCTGTGGAACGCCCTCCCACCAGATGTGCAGGAAATAAACAATTACGCTATATTCGAAAGACATCTGAAGGCAGTCCTGTATTGGGAAGTTTTTAATGTTTGATGTCTCCCTGTGTTTTTATATTGTGTTGAATGCTGCCCAGTCCCCATCAGCCCTACCAGCATGGCCAATGGCCAATGGCCAGAGATGATGGGAGTTGTAGTCCAGCAACAGCTTGGGGGTCACAGGTTTCCCACCTTTGCTGTAAACCTAGATGTTGACCTTCCACCTGTGGCTTCTTTGGTAAAGGGAAAGGGAAAGGGACCCCTGACCATTAGGTCCAGTCATGGCCGACTCTGGGGTTGCAGCGCTCATCTCGCTTTACTGGCTGAGGGAGCCGGCATCCTGCATCCGGTCATGTGGCCGGCATGACTAAGCCGCTTCTGGAAAACCAGAGCAGTGCACAGAAATGCCGTTTACCTTCCCGCCAGAGCGGTACCTATTTATCTACTTGCACTTTGAGGTGCTTTCGAACTGCTAGGTTGGCAGGAGCAGGGACCGAGCAATGGGAACTCACCCCGTCGTGGGGATTCAAACCGCCAACCTTCTGATCAGCAAGTGGTTTAGACTACAGCGCCACCCGCGTCCCATATGGCTTCTTAGCCAAAACTCTTATCAATGGAAGATGCTCTTGTAGCACTGACCCTGTTTCTTTCTGTCCTTCCCCTTCAGACCAGTTAATAGCGGTGGTCCCCAATCTCTCTCTAAATCAAGCGGACCAACCCATCTTTATGGGCCTCAGCGGCAATACACGTGCACTGAACTGTGTGTTGGCTGGCAAGGGTCAACCAAAGCTACAGTTAGTGGTGAGTTTCGTTTGCAGTTCAAAATGTTTTCAGATTCTCTAAGGAATTATTAATTTGACCTTTGCTTCACCCCTGTGATTGGGACTGCAGGTTCTTTGCTAAGCACAGGCTGGTATTCTGCACCTAAGTGACTCACATTGCCCACCTAAAAGATACTTAGACACATGGATGCTTCCACTCTGCCCATTTTCTCTGGAATTGCCTTCCTTTTAGAACTCACTTTTTATGGAGAATCTGGGCAATGTGATGGTCATAGCAATACATTATCATCGTTTTATGTTCTCTCCCATGTTTTCCCACACCTGATTGGTGACTGTCTTTGAACAATAGAAGCTGATTGGAGCTCTAGCCTGTCCAGTATGGAGAGACAAAGCACAATTCAGGGCTATTGTGCCTTTAGTTAAAAACTTTTTGCCTTTGCGGGTCCTACCTGCTTTGTTGCTTCCCGTTCAGTACCACTGGTTATTAATTGTCCCTTAATTAGCCAGTTTCTAGTATTTAATTATTGGTTGCTGCTACTTTTGAAGCTGTGCTGTGAGAAAACAAAAGGAATAGAAGCCTTCTAGGGTGCAATTCATTGCTAATCCTACAACCATACTGTCAAATTGATGTGATATAAGTTTTGTTTCTAACTGAATTGTCATGTTTTCTTAGGAGAGAGATATAATGGATCTTTATAGAGCAAATGAGGAATTCAAGAGTTTTACTTTCTACAGTAATACTGATGGGAACGATGAGACTTGCTCTTTCGAATCTGCTGCATTTCCTGGTTGGTTCCTAAGCACTCGGGATGAGCCAAACAGGCCTCTTGATTTGGGTCGAGGTGGAGCTCACTGCATCACTTCATTTTATTTTGAAAGGAAGGACTCCGTTAAATAGTCCAGAACCATTGCTTTCAAGGGAAAGAAGAGAGGAAGAATTTGTAGGCTGTATGCTAATATATTCAATGTGTGGCAGAGTGAAAAATGTGAAAAATGGTTTAGCCCTTTCTCCCCTGCCTTGTTGTTATTAGATTCAAGGGCTTAATAAAAGCTTCCATTGGCTTCCTCTTTCTTTTCTGGTTACAGTCCTTTTGAAAATATGCACCTCCCTCCCTGATATTTTTCTTTTTAAGGACCTGATGATCTTCCCAATAACATGTTAAGCATCTTGTGAAGTCTGGCCGTCAGCTGAGGTGTGGCATGGAATCTTTGGCTAATAATAATGATAATAAAAACAGTTGGAATACTCATGTGTGGAGTGAAACGTGTTTTGCATTCAATGTGTTTTTTGCTGAACTGAATGGAGAGCCTGCGGGCAGCATCTTGAGGCGACACAGAGGTACTTCAGGCTCCAGATAGAACTGTCATTGGAATGGCAGTGATAGGTCTCCTGATGCAAGCGTGCGCAAATTTATCATGTTATGTACTGAGTTGAATAGGATCCAAAATGCAGCAGTCTGATTTGTCCTAGAACAATAGGATTCAGAATGCAGCATTCTGATTGGTTCTAGAACAATAGGATTCAGAATGCAGCAGTCTGATTGGTCTGCAGGAGCCACCCAATCCAACTCCAGGTGGAAGTGAATCCGCAACCTAATTGGCCTAGAGGAGAATCCCAGAATTAGCCAATCACGTGGAGCCCATTGTGTAAATAATGTATATAAAGCAGACATTTCAGGGGAACTTCCATTCCTCACTACTATGAGCTGAATAAAGAGCATGAAATCCACACTCGACTCCGAGTATATTTCATATCACCAGCAACAAATTACCTTTTTCCTGCTTGCAGAGGAGAGAAGCAGCTTAGTCATGCTGGCCACATGACCCAGAAGCAGTATGCCGGATCCCTCGGCCAATAAAGTGAGATGAGCACCCCAACCCCAGAGTCGGTCACGACTTGACCTAATGGTCAGGGGTCCCTTTACCTTTACCTTAAGTCTCAACAGGACCTGCTTCTGAGTCCTCATGTACAGGATCACACTACCAGTTCCCATTTTAGTCAAGAGGGCAAGGTTGAAATCATCCACAGGCAGGGCTCCAGAACAGCAGAGCTACCTGCTGATGCAGTGGTTGCCAACCTTTTTACACCTGTGAGCACATCTGCATTTCTCAGTGAGTTCTGTGGATGCCACCCCATCTGGTAACTTCTCTCCCTCCGAGAGATGGAAAGGGAGAAAATGTGGTCACACAGATTTAGCTTTTCCGTGGGATCTCAGGAACAGCGAGAAGCTGTAGAATTAATCTGATACCTGAGGAGCATATAGAGATGAAACAGGAAGTGGGAAAGAGTGTCACTCTTCCAACCCCCCCCCCCTTCAGCTCTGTTGGCATTTCAAGGGATATAAAATGAACCCTTCTCACCACCCCGTGGCCAAGAGGGCAATGAGTGAAGAGGGAGGCTCAGAGGCTTTGTGGGTGTCAAGGGAAAACCTCTAAGGGGCCATGGTGTCTGTGGGGGCTGTGTTGGTGACCCCTCTGCTAATGAGTCAGGAAATGGTGTGTAACGGACTTCCGGGTTGACGCGATCGGATTAATGGCGGATTCCCTCCGAGCTCCGGGGGGAATCGGCTCCGCTGAGAACGGGTCTTGCCGCGCCGGCGACGCGGGGACCCTTAGAAACCACAGGTGCGGATACCTGTGGACCTGGTGACTCGGTGGGCACCTTAAGCGCCCTCCTCGACAGTCAAAGAGCCTTTTTAAAGGCTGTGGAGAAGGTACGAGGAGTGGCGTGGTGCTGAGAGTGGACCGCTACCTCAGTGGAGTGAAGCCGCGAGCCATTGCCGGAGAGCGTCAACTTTCTTCCCGACATTTGGACCGAAAGTAAACACCCCGTGAGTAAAGGAAATTCGATCTTTAAAAGAAATTTTATCCCTAATCTGGCGACCGGGGGGGGACGCGCTAAAGGGAAGTCCGCACCCCCCCTCATACAGACAATTTAAAGCAAGGAGCGAAAGCCTAAGATCAGAGAGAAATAATCTCGTGTCTTTCGGAGATTGACAGAGATTTTATCAATTTACGTGAACAAGTCGGTTTTTTTTTCTAAGCTGTGCTGGAGGAAAGAGGAGAGTTTTAGAAAATTTCTGTGTACCCCCCCCGAACCCGGGAGTACCCTGTAACAGCCTAGCGCGAAAGAACAGAGTTTTGACAGCTGTCAAGTGAGCTGTCAAACGGCAGGACTAAGAGAACTGTATTACTTTATATCTTTTGGATTTACAAAGTGTTATATTTAACTAGAAGTGGTTGGAAACAAAGTAAATAACGAGCTAAAAAGACTGTTGGTACAGAACTTAACAATGGCAATCCCTCTAGAGGGGACTGGAGACATTACAATGGCTGCAGAAGGAAAACTACTAGCAGAATTAGAAAGAGCCTTCTTTCTCGTGGGAACTTTACAAGAGCAAGCTATGATTATGGATAAACAGTTGATGACCTTGATCTCTAAGACAAGTAATCCTGCTGATGGAAGGAAGGAATTGACTCTGGAAGATTCTGCAGCTGAATCAGAAAAGATATCTTTGGAGTTGGAGGAAAAACAGGTCGAAGGGGAGAAAGTACAGTTGTTAAACTTCTTACAGGACTTTTTGCAGCCAAGGAACAGAGAAGCCCTTTGGACTACAAGTCATGGAGAGAGAGAAGCAAGGGAGGAAGCCGCTGGACACAATAAAAGATGGGAAATTAAAAAAATAAAGAAATATAACTGGGGCTTCCTCCTCTTTTCTGGAATTGATGACTTGGGACTTTGGGGACCTTTGGCAGAACCTTGGCACCAAGTCCTTCTAACTAGGATTGATCTGAGAAAGGATGAAGAGACCTCCCGAGACTTGAAGACCAATAAAATGGATTACCAACAGAACAGGCAGGGAGAGACTGAAATAGACTTAAAGGCCTCTGACGTGAGAAATCCGGGCTAGGGATCTTAGAAGAGGACAGTTATTTTGGAAGGGACAGATACCTGGGCAGGGAGGGAAGGGGAAAAGTAGAATTTAAAATTTTAGGATTTTTGGGTTTTTTTTCTTATATAATGCTGATTCATATTTTAATTAAAAAAAAAGGGTAATTTTTGGTATAAGAATTTTGATTGATCTTAGAATAAGGATCTAATGTATATAAGTAAAAGATTATTGAATTGGGCCTAACAAAAAGAATCAAATTTAAACATAATAAGAATAGGATTGGGGAAGGAAATAAGAACTTGCTGAATTTAATATGGAAATTGGGATGTATGGGGGTGGGGTGGGGGGAAGTCAGGGAAAGAGGGTTATGAAAGCAAAGATATGAAACCATTTATATGTTTGTGTGTGTGTTGTTATAAAATGTGAAAATCCAATAAAAATTAAAAAAAAAAAAAAGGAAATGGTGTGTAACAGCACAACAGCGGGAGAAGCCCCCACTTACAATTTCTGGTGCATTTTTTTTTTTTTTTAAAAAAAGCTCCCTCCACAATCAGCGAAAAATGATCAATGAGCCAGAGATCTCAGAGGTGGGCATTGCTACTTGGATGGGCCATGATCAATGCTGTTTGCTTCCACAAAGCCTCATTTCAGATATTGATACCTGAGACTTGGATCATTCTAATATTGTTCCCCCTACAGGATCTCTCCTCAATTTCTTTTGACTGGTATTGTTCAATGCAGTATCTTTTAAAAACATTGTTTATTTTGCTATCTTAAAAAAAATATGGTTGAAATAAAGTCTAGAATAACCATAGATTTTCACATCAATCCATCTTGCTGATGTAGAAAAATAGCTAAAGAAGCTGAAAGCCAAGACCAAATAAATCAAATGAAGACAATCTAAGAGATATATATATATACCTTTTCCTCAATTTGCCTTTCATCTGCTCTCCTTTTAATGCACTTCTCCCATTATTCCCCACCTCCGAATCCCCTTTCTGTCAAATAAAGCATTTTTCTTTCCTCCCTGCACTGTCCATTACCCTGTTTCCTCAATTTACCCTATCTCTATTTTTATAATTGTCTCCAAGTATTCTTTTGTAATTGTAATCAAGTGGGTTTTTTATAATTGTATCCAGGTACAATTGCAATTGTTACATGTGGCATATGTGCAAATGAAATTAACCCCTTTGTATCCTTGTGCCTTATCAGTGTTTGTTCAACTTCCCAATGATTGTAACTACTTTCAGGAAAAAAAGAACTGGAATCCATGTATTCAAATTGCATCACTTTATTGTAACCATGAAAGTGCTGTATAAATGTTTTAGCCTCAACCCAATCACTTCCACTCAGTTCCCCTTCCTTCTTTCGTAAAGTGCCAGAGGACCAGATCCATTTCCTTTGACCCTGCAGGGAGACGAATTCAGCTGTTAGATAAAACTCTCATCCCTATTGTTCTTCTAGAAAAACCAGATTATCATATGTGTTATGTACTGAGTTGAATAGGATCCAAAAGGCAGCAGTCTGATTGGTCCTAGAACAATACGATTCAGAATGCAGCAGTCTGATTGGTCCACAGGAGCCACCCAATCCAGCTCCAGGTGGAAGTGAATCCGCAACCTGATTGGCCTACAGGTGAATCCCAGAATTAGCCAATCAGGTGGGGTCCATTGTGTCAATAATGTACAGTGGTGCCCTGCAAGACGAATGCCTCGCAAGACGAAAAACCCGCTAGACGAAAGGGTTTTCCATTTTGGAGGTGCTTCGCAAGATGAATTTCCCTATGGGCTTGCTTCGCAAGACGAATATGTCTTGTGAGTTTTTCTGACTTTCCCCCCTTCCCCCCCCTTTTTCTAAGCCGCTAAGCCGCTTATCCGCTTATCCACTTAGCCGCTAAGCTGCTAAAAGCCGCTAAGCCGCTAATAACGCTAATCCGCTAATGGGCTTGCTTCGCAAGACGAAAAAACCGCTAGACGAAGAGACTCACGGAACGGATTCTTTTCATCTTGCGAGGCACCACTGTATATAAAGCAGACATTCTGGGGAATCTTCCATTCCTCCTCACCACTATGAGCTGAATAAAGAGCATGAAATCCACACTCGACTCTGAGTATATTCAATATCATTTGCCACCTCTGGATCTCTCGGTATTACCTTACTCATGTAGATAGGATTTGCACCCCACCTTGTGTCTTGCACCCGGACCTCCCTTTAGCACCCTGCACCCATGTCCCCTGCACCCTTACCATGTAAATTGACAAACCTGTGGTGAATAAGACCACCCACAAATGTGACTGTATAAAATTCTGAACTTACCTTTGTGCGGGGTTCCTCATACCTTTTGTCACCTTTGCATAGGGAACCCAGTTGAAACCGAATAAAGGACCTTTGCTCTTAAAAAGCTGCTTGCTTCTTTCTGTCCTTGGTTGGAAGTCACCCGTCTTCTCCGACTGTAGCGGACCCCTTTGAGGCGCTGAACCAAAATTCTAAGTGTTTTACATCATTGCCCTGAAAATCAGGGAGGAATCTGGCAGCGCCAGATCCTGTAAGCATCTGTACTGACTGACGCAATTTCTGCAGTGAAAATCCATAACAAATTTATTCCTCATTCCCTTTTGTGATATTAAGAGACAGAGGAGCGCCACTCCCTCCCATTTGTCTTCTTAAAGAAAGAGAAAGACCTACAATTCATTAGCTAAAAGGAACTTCAGTGGGCACTGCCCTATTTTTCAACACTAGCATTATAATCAAAATGAGTGGCTTGCAATTAATCATTCTTTACATGTCATGTGAGACTTGGGCTGGCATTCCCAGGAAGGACTTTGGGACAGCGAGCTTTAATTTCAGTTTGAAGTGTGCAAGATGCACTTATGCAAATGTGAGAGGCATAATGCTCAAATTGCTGCCCTCTGTCAAATGGGGATCAAAATCCTTTGTTGCTAGGCTGCTAGCAATGGATGTTGAAAGTCAAAGCAGTAAAAAAGGATAAAGAAGCAGGAAGTGACAGGTGAGACTTTGGGCCTGTCTAGATTGGTATTTTCTTGCAGGTCTATTCTGCAACATGTTACTGACACAATTATAATAGAACATCAGTGGTGGATTTATATTGGTCCATCTGCATATCATTCCTCTTCATTCGTTGTTCTGTGATGCTTCCCAAATGTTACTGCATTATTGTCATCTTGAAGGTGTGTGTGATATATGTTAAAAAGTTGCAGACTTTCATCATGATGTTATGGGCTGCACTGACTGGAAACAAAACAGGCTGGCTGCCCTGAAAGGTGCCGGAGAACTTTTTGAATCTGAAAGTCAAAATCCAACTAGGTGTTCCCCAAAAGTCACTGCTGCTGCTGTTTTCCTCCTTCTCCTCCTCCTCCTCCTCCTCCTCCCCCCCTCCTCCTCCTCCTCCTTCTCCCCTCTCTGCTCTTCCGTCAGAAAAGGTTCCCAGAAACCAGTGAGAAGAGGGTTCCTTTCCTCTGGCTCACAATCTAAGAGACACGGCACAAAAGGAAAAACATACTGAGAGAGAGGAGGAAAAAGGGAACTTGCTGATCTTTCAACATGGCCAATGGAGAGGCCCCAAAGCCCCACATTTCAGTGGGGAAATCTGTCAATGTTGGCTTCTTTTGGTTTCTCATTTTCCAGTTTTAAAGGTTGTATCCAGCTACATTAGGCTTAGAGTAGACCCACTGAAATCAATGAAATGAAGTCAATCATGCCCATTCATTTCCATGGCCCTGAGCAGAACTAGCATTAGATACAACCCAAAGTTCAGTTCTTCACATTTCAGTTTGCATTTTCTTTCTTTTTTTAAAAAAAGGTCATCAGCAGCATTTCGATGTGAATTTCTTCTAGTACGCAAATCTTTGTATGCACTCTTGCTTAACAGGCACATTTTTGCAAAGCAATCCCCACTAATGTAGTGCTGTTTTCAACAAATATTTCATGCACACTTTAATTTATACATTTCTGGGCACATGACTTGCCTGGAGAACTGCGCTGCAGAATTTAGAGAAGTGCAGATTTGAAAGGAAAGCTTGTGTTGCTTTAAGTTCCTCTTTACAGGGTTCCAGGGCCCCCAGCTTCTAGAAAGAGCAGGTCTACAATCAGGCTCAGCCACGTATTTAACCCCAAAATAACCCTTCAGCACCTGGTCACACCCACCTGTGTCATGGGGTTAACTATAAAACGCTGTGCAATACCTTGCGGAGAGCACAGGGCGGGAATCTGCAGTTCAAGGTACCGGACTTCTCAAACCAGCACAGGTACTGTCCACTCTACACTTTCTTTTCTTGGACCTGATCAGTGTTTCCTGCAAGGGCTAAGCCACAGTCTGTGGGGCGCTGGAACCATCCAGAGGATGGTGGTAGTAGCCTCAGGTGCAATTGGGGGGGGTGTTGAATAAAAATAAGGGAGCAGTGGAAGCATAAAGAAAGGAGAGAAGAGAAGAAAAATTTGAGAAACTGTTTGTAAATGTGGGACAGCAACAACGCCTCCCTTGGATCCAGTGGTTGTGCTGGAGGCGAGAGTTTTTCCTGGGCTTGGGGGAACTCGTATCAGCTTCACCCAGGCTTAGGAAGTGGATTGCAGCTGGCCTGCCTATTTGGTCAATGGCAGGCAGGTTGCAGTGCCGACCCCACCCCTGGGGTTGAATACAACCCCACGGTGCCATTTTGGCTGGGAAGGCTCTTCTCTGCTTCCAGTAAGGCACCTGTAAGGCAAATATTTCTGTGTATAGACCTTCCCTTAGCCCATTTCTAAATACCGTATTTTTCGCTCTATAAGACACACTTTTTCCCTCCTAAAAAGTAAGAGAAAATGTGTGTGCGTCTTATGGAGCGAATGCAGGCTGCGCAGCTATCCCAGAAGCCAGAACAGCAAGAGGGATTGCTGCTTTCACTGCACAGCGATCCCTCTTGCTGTTCTGGCTTCTGAGATTCAGAATATATTTTTTTCTTGTTTTCCTCCTCCAAACTAGGTGCGTCTTGTGGTCTGGTGCGTCTTATAGAGCGAAAAATATGGTACTTAAATTTCCTGTCATTATGGTCATTGGGAGCCAAAGCTAAATATATTTCTCTGAAATCTTAAGAATGAGAATAACGCAGATTTCCATTTGTGATGGGAAATGGGAAACTGTTAGCAGTCAGATGTTGCTGGACTACAATTCCCATCATCAGTAACCATTCCTCATTCTGGTTGGGACTGCTGGGAGTTGGAGTTCAACAGTGTCTGGAGGACCACAGGTCCTTCCCACTTGATTTATAGCTTGTCATAAAAAAAAATAGTTTTGGTTTATTATGATTATACCCCTGTCAGCTACCTTGTGCGTTTCCGTAATAAATTTCTTCTCTGGCCTGGCAAACCTGGTATTAGCTCTATTCAATTGGACATTGAAAGCCATAGTTAAAGCACAGCCTTTCCCCAAATAATCCTGGGAACTATAGTTTGTTTTTTTTAATTTGTTTTTTAATAAAAATTAATAATCACTACCCGAAGGAGTCTCGAAGTGGCTAACATTCTCCTTTCCCTTCCTCCCCCCACAACAAACACTCTGTGAGGTGCGTGGGGCTGAGAGAAGTGTGACTGGCCCAAGGTCACCCAGCAGCTGCATGTGGAGGAGCGGAGACGCGAACCCGGTTCACCAGATTATGAGTCTACTGCTTTAAACCACTACACCACACTGGGTCTCTCTCTCTCTCTCTCTCTCTCTTACTACTACTAATAATAAAGGAACTATAGTTTGTTAAGGGTGTTGGGAGTTGTAGCTCTGTGAGGGGTAAACTACTGTTCTCAGGATTCCTTTGGGAAAGCCAAACCATTACTGTTACAATGGTATAAATGTGTTTTAAATATAACATAGGGCTGTGACCCCACTGTTTAAAAATCCAGCCACACATGGCTTCCTCTTTCCATGCCTGCCTGTATGATAGGGCAGGAAGAGACTCCGACCTCGGGGTCCTCTGGGGAGCTGCTGCCACTCAATGTAGACAAATCTGAGCTAGATGGGACAATAGTCTGATTCAGGAAAAGGCAGCTTGCAATGAGGCCATTCACTCTATATTTTTTCCAGTAATAATCCATTACTCTTGCTTCCCGAAGGTGAGACTGTAGCATAGGCCATAAGACTGGGATGGGGTGCCTGCGATCTGCCAAATATTGTAGACTACAACCTCCATCATCCCAGACCAATTAGCCATGCTGGCTGGGGCTGATGGGAGTTGTAGTCCAACAACATCCCTGGCAGAGGGCAGTCAATGGACCTGCTTCACAGCCACCTTTCTTTGGAAAGATTTGGATGCTGTCAGGTCTCTGCTCATCAGGAATCATAGCCTATGATATCGATCTCTTTTAGTAGCTCCCTCTCAGGATTGTTGCTGTGACAGCAGAAAAAGCATCCAAGAGCCTGAAGTTCAAGCAATCCTATAAAAGCACTGGAGAAAGTGGGAGACGCTGTAGAGATGGAACCCAAGAAGTATGAGCCCCATAAGGTGGGATCCCAGAAATGTGAGCCGTACGAGGTGGAAGCCAAGAGGAAGAAAACTTGGGATCAGGAAATGGCAGATTTATTCACTGCATTTGGGCCAATATCAGGTGAAAAACAACTTCTTACTTTTCTGTTTGTTACCCTAGAAAAGGACCCAAACTGCATATATCCCTATTTAGCCAATGTAAAAATTTCTTCTTCTTGTTTGAAATTTCATAATCAATATTTAAAACATATAATCATTGATGAGCACTTAAAATTTAATATTTATATTTAAACAAATCTCTGAGTGGTTTACAACACAGGTTAAAATATCTTGAAGAAATAGCACCTACAGAAATTTCTGGATAATTTCTATGGTCTGTAAAACACAACTAACAACTAAACAGAGCACCCTCTTTGGTATCATAATAAATGCTCCTTATGTGTATATGTAATATTAAATATATATACCAAAGTATCACATAGTTGTAAAGAAATGAATATGACCTAATTTATGTTCTGATTTCTACGGATTCTAGAATGTTCATTTCAATCAACTACATTTAAAGGGGCTTTATTTTTATTACCCACACAAGTGAGTAACCAAGTGAGGACAAGTCCCCCTCTGGCAACTGTGATGTTAACATATGATAGTGCTGGAGGTGAAATAGTTAAACAGGTTACCCAATCAGGACCCAGGGGGTGGAGTCAGAGGCACTATAAAACCAGCTCTGGGAGGGGCGGAGGAGAGAGTTTGTTGGGAGTTGGGTGGTTGGTTGGAGTGGGAGTGAATTGGGATAGAGTCTGTGGGTAGGTTGAGTTAGTGTAGCGAAATAAGCTGAGTCAGGAACAGTTAGGGGCTGGGAAGACAAGTAAATATCTGAGAGGTGGTTTAGTGAGTGAGAGCAGGTAGCGGAAGTTATAGGTCTGGATAGGCACCCCATGATTGTAATTGACCGATACTGTTTATGAAACCACACGCTTGTTAAACTGCAGTAAACAAACAGAAGTTTACGTTCCAATTTAACCCTGACTGGACTCAGTATTGTCCCAGGTAGGGCCTGGGTGGTGGCAGCGAGAAGTAAAGTGGTGGCACAGGGATCAATAGACGGTGAAATGTCCGGGGACCCTGTGTGATTGCCACAGCAACCAAAACAATTAGGGCCATTTCTTCCTTGCCCTAAGATACCAACCAGACTTCAGAGATAATGTCAAACGACTCCTGGAGACAGGCTAGAGTGTGATGCCTTGAAGACATGGGTGGAGAAATTGCATCCCTCCGGATGTTGTTAGGTTCTTGACACACGTCAGCGCCAGCCAGCCAGCATGGCCAAGGATCAGGGCTTAAGGAAGCTGTAACCTGACAGCGTTGGAGTTTACTGCATAAATTGTAGAATTGTAGAGTTGGGAGGAAGGGACCGTGTGGGTCACACAGGTTCAATATCCCTGCTTTAAGAGAGCCACATTATCTTACTGGGAAAAGAGGCTCTACAGTGGTACCTCGGGTTACATACGCTTCAGGTTACAGACACCGCTAACCCAGAAATAGTGCTTCAGGTTAAGAACTTTGCTTCAGGATGAGAACAGAAATCGTGCAGCGGCGGTGCAGCAGCAGCGGGAGGCCCCATTAGCTAAAGTGGTGCTTCAGGTTAAGAACAGTTTCAGGTTAAGAACGGACCTCTGGAACGAATTAAGTTCTTAACCTGAGATACCACTGTATTTAGGGTCTGCAGTACTGAATAGTTGGGAGCACTGACATTTCTTATATGTTGCTGACTGCCAGAATTGTCTCTACATGTCTTTGATTTTGTCCTCTGACTTGTTACCTTCCTCTGCTTCTATGTGGCTCCACCTTCTCCCCACCCTAGGCACAATCATCAGCCGAGGCAACTACAGTACTGGGCGATAGTTTATCCTTCTTTGTTCCAATAGGATTGACCTGGCTGAATACCAAGTGCTCTTGTTGAACTGTTTTAACTGATTTGCTGTTTAACTGGTTTCTCCAGGAAAGAAAAAACTCAACAGGCGATCATATAATTCCATCTGCTGATACAGTTGCTGCTTTCCTGTCTGTCAAAGTCTCCGGTTTCTTTAGATATCCATTGTATCCTCATAGGATATGGTCATCACTTTGGCCGTATATGTGTTAACAGGTTAAAATACAGCCAGGTCATTCTTTTTCTTCCATTTGGCTTGAAGCTGGTTTGGAGAAAAACATATCAAGAAACTACAGGGTTATATTATCTGGAGAATATCTGCAATTGTGCAGGCACAACTTTGGTGGCACAACGATTTTGGAGAAATGTAATATTAAGGCTGAGATCCAGCACAGGTGGTTTCTTGAAAGGCTTTAAAATAAGCAAGTACAGTGGTACCTTGGGTTACATACGCTTCAGGTTACATACGCTTCAGGTTACAGACTCTGCTAACCCAGAAATAGTGCTTCAGGTTAAGAACTTTGCTTCAGGATGAGAACAGAAATCATGCTCCGGTGGCGCGGCAGCAGCAGGAGGCCTCATTAGCTAAAGTGGTGCTTCTGCTTAAGAACACTTTCAGGTTAAGTACAGACCTCTGGAACTAATTAAGTACTTAACCCGAGGTACCACTGTAGATATAAAAAGGGAATCTTGACACACCAACCAAAGCACTCATCTTCTCATGTTATATATTAGAGAGACGGGAACCTTAGGCTCAGGGGTCAAATATGGCCAAGCAGCCCTCTCGATATGGTCTATGGAACACTCCCCAGGCCACACCCTCCACTGGCCTCAAATCCCACCTTCTTGGGGTATCTCCCTGGTCTGGAATGTGTCCTTGAACTCTGATTATAGCTCTTGGCTGCCTGGATGAAGAGAAGCATGTGTATAAAGTAGCCTAGTGTACATAGGTTAAATTAGCAATCATTTCTCTTTCCACTTCTGCTTCTGGTCCCAGTAATCACCGGTATGTGGCCTCAACCTGTGAAATATCTCATGCATATTATTTCCAGGTGTAGCACAAAAATTAAAAATGTGGCAACTGACAGAAGGTGCAAGATGGTGTTCAGAGCCAACCAAGTTGGTTATTTCCTCCTCCAGATATCTATTGGCTTATATGTTTTTGTGTAATATGTATCTGTCTATGTATATTTCCCCCCAGGGTCTTTGCATCCCTCAAGTACAGTGAGTGTGCAAACAGAGAGGCAGCCCTGGTTGTGCAGATTTTGGGATATCAACCAGAATTACTTCTTCCTACAGAACAACATACTAATAGCAGCCCCACAAAATTCCAACACATCAGGTAGCTGCTGAAGCTCTTCTCATCAGCATTTCTCAATCATTTGTAAATTTGGGATTTGGGTAATGGAGGTGTTGGGTTTGCCACTCTTTTTATAGGGTGCATGACTATTGCCATTGCTGATAAATGGACCATGCTCTGATCTACCTTCTTTCATTTCTACCCCACTCTGATTCCTCCCCATATATGAAGATTCCTATTTGTGTATATTCACCCTATCAGCACCAGTAAATCTTACAGTTAAGCAAAATGGTGTAGTGGCTAGAATGTTAGGTTAGGGCCTTGGAGACCAAAGTTGAAATCTCCACTGAGCCATGAAGCTCACTGGTTAACCATGGGACAGTCACTATCTCTCAGTCTAACCTGGCTCACAGGATTATTGCAGGGATGAAATGAGGAGGGTGAGGACCATGCACACCACATTGAACTCTATGAAAGATGAAAGATGGGATATGAATTTTTGTAACAACAAGAACAACCGCCACCACCTTCCAATTAGTATCTTCTCATCCAAAACTCTAGCACTACTGAAAGATGATTTTCACTCTCTCTTGTACCATTTAACCTGTTTCTCTGTTGTTCTCCAGATGAGTTAATGGTTGTACTCCCAAACCACTCTCTAAATCTAGATCAAGATCAAAAAAAGCGACCCATATTTATTGGGCTCAGAGATAAGAGCTACACCCTGTTCTGTGTGAAGTCTGGTGAAGGTCAACCTCAGCTAAAGTTAGAGGTGAGTTTCAGGTGTAGTTGTAGTTCAGTTTCAGTTTCAGTTGTTGAATTCACTCTGTCCTGAGAGAGCTCAGTTGGTAGAGCACGAGACTCTTAATTTCAGGGTTGTGGGTTCAAGCCCCACATTGGGCAAAAGATTCCTGCATTGCAGGGGGTTGGATTGGACGACCCTCATGGTCCCTTTCAACTCTACAATCCTATGGATTGTAATCCTAAGAGATTATCTTGTCATGAAGATAGTGACTATATTCCAATGCATTCTAGAGTCTATGACACTCCTCGACCTCTGTTGAGAACCCTAGCCTGAATAGACAATTATCCTTGGTTTTATCTCCAGTCTATGTTTACAGTTTAACTCCCCTTTTTTCAATAGTTCAACTGGTCTGAACAGGCTAGTTCTTATCTAATGTAAGTTCAAAGCATTAGGAAGATGAAACTATCTTCTAAGTAATATCTGGTTGGGTATTACCTGAACCACTTATATCAGAGATGGGTTGTGTGGGGTTTTTTTGCAATTCATCCCATCTACACTCTCTGCATGGTTATTAACCTACCCTGCTGGTAATAAGAGCATCTCACATGGTTTTGTTAAAGTCTGTGACTGAGCTTTGGAAAAACAAAACTCTATCTTTTTAAGAGTACTTATAGAGTTGGGATTAAAGGTGGAGTCCTTGTCAGTAGATCTTTGAATCCCTCTCTCAATAGTCAGGCAGCCCTTATACAAAGGGAATCATCCATGTCATATCTGTTTGTCCTCTATGATTAGGGTTATGTATATTCTGTGCTAAACACAGACCTGGTATTCTGTACCAAGATCACTCATAGTCTTTGCTTACAGAGGAGGAATACTGAGACCCAGGGATACTTCTCTACACTTTGTTTGTTTGCCCCCCTTTTACAGAGAATGCTTACATGGATGCACATTACAGTGTTTTATATATAGTGGTACCTCTGCTTGCAAACAGGATCCATTGTGGAGCCCCGTTCACAACCTGAGCAGAACGCAACCCGCATCTGTGCGGGTCGTGATTTGCTGCTTCTGCGCATGTGCATGATGTCATTTTGCACATGCACGAGCAGCGAAACCCAGAAGTAACCCTTTCTGGTACTTCCGGGTTGCCACGGGACGCAACCTGAAAACATTTAACCCAAAGCATCTTTAACCTGAGGTATGATAGTACAACAGTAGATTACACTGCATTCTATATATCTTTCCTATTCCTCCCCCAGACATGATTGGTGGCAGTCACAACTCGGAGCCTCCCGAGGCCCAGCTAGGCCTCTGGAGCCGGGGGGAGGCCACACGGCGCGGCCTGCGCCCCCCCCGGCAATCGCGGGGGCGGCAGGAAGGCCCCCGCCGCCCAGGGGAGGCTCTGGGGCCGCCCAACGCCCGATTAGGCCGTGGAGCCCCCCCCCCGAGGCCTAGTAAGGCCCCCAAAACGCGGCAGGCCTCCCTGCGGCCTAAAAAAGGCCGCCTGGAGGCCACAAAGGCCCTGGGGGTGGCCGGGGACCCCTCCGCCACCACCCACTGCACCCCAGGGGCGCCGGGCCTGGCAGGGAAAGGGGAAGGGGCCGCGTGTGGCGTTGCCCCCCCCCCGCGGCCCACACGCCCCCGCAGGCATGGGGGGGCAGCCAGAGGGGCCCCCATGCCATCGCCCAGCACCCCAGGGCATCAGGGCCCGCCTAGGGAAAAGGATCCTCTTTTAAAAAGGGGGATCCTGGAATCCATTACCCCCCCCCCCGCTAGCCCTTGGAACCCAATCGCGGGGGGGGGGGGGGAGGCCAAAGGCCCCAGGCTTACCTTTTGGAGCAAGGAAGTCCAGCGACGTCCTTCCAGGAGAAGCTCTGGAGCCAAGTGAGGATTAACAATTAAGATCCACCCTCTATTGTGTGGGCAGGTAATCCCTCCCCTTACCTGGCCTGGTTTCCCTGGCAACACTTCCCCCAGGTGGGATTGGACAACTCGCTGGGGTAGGCGGGGACCTCCAGGTATCCCACCTGAGGGAAGGCAAAGCCTATGCTGATGGGGCCACTCCAGATCCAGGGCTGCACGCGTCCACGCAAAAGGCGCCCCCCGTTTTAAGTGGGGAGCGGTCATTACACTGCATTCTATATATCTTTCCTATTCCTCCCCCAGACATGATTGGTGGCGGTCTTTTTTGTTTTGTTTTTTTAAAATAATTTTTATTAATTTTTCAAATACAAATATATATAACCACATCCAAATTTATCACTCATTTTTTATTTTAGACTTCCATCAGCTTCTCTGCCAATCTTCCATTTTTATTTTTTAGTTACGCATTTCCTAATTTTGTTATTGCCTTTTAATGTACCCTCCCAATCTTTTTTTCTTTTTTACAATATTCCTTATACTTTCACAGAGCTTCTTGAAAACCCACAAGCGTTATCTGTTCATCACATATACTCTCCAGATAATCTACAAATTTTCCCCAGTCCTCGATGAACTTATGGTCTCGCAGATATCTAATCTTCCCTGTTAGTTTGTCCAGTTCTGCATAGTCCGTCAGTTTCATTCTCCATTCTTCAAGCGTCGGTAGTTCTTCCTGTTTCCATTTTTGGTGGCAGTCTTTTTTGTGACAGAATATGATTGTTGTGCTAGCCTATCCAGTGTGGAGAGGCAAAGCATAATTCAGGATTTTAGGGGCTATTGTGCCTTTAATTAAAAGGTTCCCATGCTTGTTGTTTCTGCCTGCTTCATTATGTCCTGTCAACACTGTTGGGTAATTAGTTCCAAATCGTCCTTTAATTAGTTTGCTTCTATTTCCTGTGGAATAGAATGAACTTTAATTACTGGTTTCTGATATTTCCCCATTTTTTAAAAAAGTAGTATAGAACACAGAAAAAACCCCCGATAATAGAAACTGTTGGCATGGAACACAAACTTTGAAATGGACTATTTGTTGTTAATCCAGAAACCATGCTGTCCTATTAATACCATGTAACTTATCTGTCTGAGTTTTCATGTTTTCTTAGGAGAGAAAAATTCATCAGCTTTATGAAAAAAATGAGGAATTCAAGAGCTTCACCTTCTACAGCAAAACTGATGGCAGCGAAGAGACATGCTCTTTTCAGTCTGCAGAGTTCCCAGATTGGTTCATAAGCACTTCACCTGAGCCAAACCAACCTGTTGGTTTGAGTAAGCAAGATGGGTCTGCAAATACTCTGTTTTATTTTGAAATAAAATAATTAATCAGCATAGATTGGAACTATTGTTTTTAAGGGGAACTGAAAGCTGGAATCTGATATATTTGGGGTATAGCAAAATGAAGTCCATTGCAGCACTATGTGGACAGAATAGGAAAGCAATTAATAGCCCCCCCCCATCCATTGCTGATGCTGTCGATTTTACAGCCCGATCAGCTGCATTTTATGAAAAGCAACAACCAACACATCAGGAGCAGTCAGAAGTTTCATGACTAGTAAACAAGGTGTTATGTAGAGATGTGCTGAGAAATGTGTCAGATGAAGGGTTTCTTTAGAAGATGCCTGTGCTTTTTTAGTAGCCCTCAGAAAATTATCTCAAGTTGAGTACACAGTGGCATCTTACAATGAGGGAAAAATTGTACAAGAGGGAAAATATGGGATCTGTCAGTTACCAAATGGATATATGAGTACAAAAAGGTAGCTAGATATTGGAAGATAGTAGTGGGAATAATCAGTGAAATATTTCTGTGGAAAATAGAGCTAGACCCAGTGGTGTGTCTTTAATGATTTTTGTAAAGAACTGTGTGCCCGTAGAGAAATAAATCCCAATCTTACACATTGTTACAGTGGCATGAATAACATTTGCAAAATCATGGAAAAGACCCAACGTTACAAAAGATATATGATCAAATGGAAATCGTTAAATGGTCAGCTTTGAAAAGAGAGACAAAGAATTATAGAAACAATCTTCTCAGCTTTGTTGTTGTTTAGTTGTTTAGTCATGTCCGACTCTTCGTGACCTCATGGACCAGAGCACACCAGGCACTCCTGTCTTCCACTGCCTCCCACAGTTTGGTCAAACTCAAGTTGGTAGCTTTGAGAACACTGTCTGACCATCTCGTCTTCTGTCGTCCCCTTTTCCTTGTGCCCTCAATCTTTCCCAACATCAGGGTCTTTTCCAGGGAGTCTTCTCTTCTCATGAGGTGGCCAAAGTATTGGAGCCTCAGCTTCAGGATCTGTCCTTCCAGTGAGCACTCAGGCCTGATTTCCTTCAGAATGGATAGGATTGATCTTCTTGCAGTCCATGGGACTCTCAAAAGTCTCCTCAGCTAGGACACAATTTTTCAATATATAGGGTGAGAGAACTCATTATTAAGGGGAAAGAGAGACATTTTATGTTTGTTATATCACTCCCCACCTCACTGTCCCAAAAGGGATCTGAGTGGGAGCACTTTTGCAGAGGGAGAGGCAAGAAGCCGCTACCTCTGATGTCGCTGGCATTTGTCATCAGGTAGGAGGAGTGCACAAAGGCTATAAAAAGTCTTATTACCCCTCTCTTCCTCCTCCTTCCCTGAAGACAAGACACAGCAGCACCCAACCTGCTTGCCCTGTATGCAGTGAGAGATTAGCTAGTCATCATAGTTGGAACTGAGCAGAACTTCTTTGTTCCTTTCTGCAACTGGCTGGTGGAAGGAAATACCGTATTACAAGCCTGGAGCAATTAGCTGTGGGTGCTGAATAATTAGGTTGATTAGCTTGACTGGCTTCTGGTTGCTTTGCAGGTACATAAGTAATAATAATAATAATAATTTAAATATAATTTATTATTTGTACCCCGCCCATCTGGCTGGGTGTGGGGAAATAGGGACGTGGGTGCTGCTGTGGTCTAAACCATGGAGCCTCTGGGGCTTCCTGATCAGAAGGTCGGCGGTTTGAATCCCTGCAACGGGGTGAGCTCCTGTTGCTTGGTCCCAGCTCCTGCCAACCTAGCAGTTCGAAAGCACGCCAAAAAAAGTGCAAGTAGATAAATAGGCACCACTCTGGTGGGAAGGTAAATGGCATTTCCGTGCGCTGCTCTGGTTACGGTGTTACGTTGCTCCAGAAGCGGCTTAGTCCTGCTAGCCACATGACCCAGAAAAACTGTCTGTGGAGAAAACGCTGGCTCCCTCGGCCTGTAAAGCGAGATGAGCGCCACAACCCCAAAGTCATCTGCGACTGGACTTAACTGTCAGGGGTCCTTTACCTTTTCCCTTACCTAAGTGTGGGGAAATGGGGAAGCAAGTGGACAGAACTGGTGCGTATAATCATTACTATTACTATTAATTAAATTGGTATATTGCCCTTCATCTGTAGAGCTCAGGGTCGTTCACAGCATAAAAATACAGGATAAAAACAAAACAAAAAATACCGTACATATGAACAAAGCACAAAACAGAACGAACCAATAACCCTCCCTCAAGCACTATTCAGGTGAATAGTGATTCCAGAGACTTGCACAGAGGACTTTCCAACCTTGTGGGGCAGGTTATGGACCACTGACCTTTGTCACACACTCTGCAATATGTATCTTGGAGGGTTGGGTGTTTCAGGAAAACCTCTCTCCTCACTTTAAATAGGGGGTAATGTCCAGGTTTATTCCCTGCAGTTTAGGCTCGCCCATGCAAGACAGGCTTAGGAGTCAGAGAGAGAATTGGTACGTTTCCCACAGATTGTCTGATTTCCCTTATGAAGTTTTGATAAGCTCTTGGGTCTCAGTGTTTCTTACACGCTTAAGTTGTGGTTAATACAGTGATCGTAGTTTACCCTATAACCTGCTACTTGCCTCTTTATTTCTCACCCAAAATTTGGGAGTCAGATAGGAAGCTAAAGTGCACAAAAAGAGGAATGATATGCAATTCTGTAAATAGGGGTTAAATAGTTAATTTTTTTTTTTTTAAGGGGACACAGGTGGCGCTGTGGGTTAAACCACAGAGCCTAGGACTTGCCAATCAGAAGGTCGGCGGTTCGAATCCCTGCGACAGGGTGAGCTCCCATTGCTTGGTCCCTGCTCCTGCCAACCTAGCAGTTCGAAAGCACCTCAAAGTGCAAGTAGATAAATAGGTACCACTCTGGCGGGAAGGTAAACAGCGTTTCTGTGTGCTGCTCTGCTTCGCCAGAAGCAGCTTAGTCATGCTGGCCACATGACCCGGAAGCTGTATGCCAGCTCCCTCGGCCAGTAAAGCGAGATGAGCGCCGCAGCCCCAGAGTCAGCCACGACTGGACCTAATGGTCAGGGGTCCCTTTACCTTTACCTTAGTTAATTTTTATGTGATTTTTTGTAGTAAGTTTTAAAATTAAATAATAAATATGCCCGAGCTCAGGAACTGATTTTGAGTTTAGTAAAGTTACTAAGCTGAATGCATATTTGATCAACCTCAACTTGGCTTTGACTAGTGCTGCATCAGCAATGTAGTACTCAGATGCTGAAGAGATAAAGGAACAGTGTTGTAATCAAAGGAATTTTAATATTCAGGAAGTTGTTTATGAGTAATCTTAACTTTGCATTCCAAGTGGGACTTGAGCTAGTATTACCAGGAACAACTTTAGGTGTGGTCAGTGCTAAGTTCAGTTTTGAGAATGCTTAATAGATTTATTTGAACATGAAAGGAGTGATTCCCACATTGTTGTCATCTGTTAAATGGAGCATGGGATCCTTGCAGGTTGGTTGCCGGGTGCTGGCAGTGAATACTGACGATCAAAGCAGCAAAAGGAACGAGAAAACAATGACCACCTACTGAATATGAGAAATAAGGCTTATTGATGAAGTCCTTTTAATGAAAACACTCAGCAGTAGTGTCTTCCTGGACTTCGCCTCCTGCACTGTGGGAGACATGCCTAAGCCTCTTTGCAAAGTTTTCACATTTTGCCTTTGACTGCCTTGTACCTGATCTCAGCAAACCCACCACAAGAAAGATGCATTTCGGTTGGTAGAATGAAAGGAAGGGCAAAATACAGCATTTGTATGGGTTGGAAAATGAGGAAGAATGTGCACTGAAAGAAAGGGGTGAAATAGCACCTCTTTAGGATCCAGGAATTCCAGTCTCCTGCTGTCCAGTTCAACCCCAGCTCTGGTGGAATTTACTCCCTCTTGATCCCTCCTGCCCCCCCCCCCCCCCATGGTGCATTGTGCCCAGCTGAGAAAATTAATATTTTAATGTGAGATGAAGGGTCATTTTTGCCTTAGAGATTTCCTTCAAAACGGAAATCCTGTTTCACAAGAACTTAGACACAGGTAATCTGGGTTCAGGGTAGCTGCAATCACATCAGAGACCCTGTCATTCAATTACTTACAGCTCAAACCTGGAATGGCTTAGAACAGGGGTCGGCAAATTACGTCTGGGGGCTGAATGTGGCCCCCTCAGCTCGTAAATCCGGCCCGTGGACCCTGCCGCCCACTCGGTCAGCCCCTGCATGCTGCGGACACCACATCACAAGGGGACTGACTTCCATGATGCTGGCACGGCTTCTGGGCAGGTGCCTACACTGGCGCGGCTTCGGATTGGCTGAGGGAGTTGTTTATTTCCTTGACATCTGATGGGAGGGCGTTCCACAGGGCAGGCACCACCATCGACAAGGCCCTTTAAAGTGCCGTGAGATTGTCATCTTCTGTAAACATCTGCCAGTAATAAGGCTCAACTCAAATTACCCTTGAATATGTAAATCACACCCACCAGTGTCTGTGGGCTGCTATAAAGAGTTTTGTAATGACCATCGGAGGAGCACAGAGAAGGAACCTCCGTCCCACAGCACAAGACTGCTCTATATCAGTGCAGGTACCATCTCCACAACTGTCTCTCTACGCTTTCTTTTCTTGAGCTGCTTTGTTCCCCTGTTAGGGCTAAACCACCTGTGAGGCAGGAAAGCTGTGTATAGCTCAGGGATCACCAATATTTTAAGTCCTGTGGGCACACTTCGAATTTTGAGTGAGTGCTGTGGGAGGTCCCCCTCCCCCGCCTGTCACTTATCTCTCTTCTCCCCCAAATCACTCCCTCGACTTGACACTACAACAGCCAGAAACTAGTACAAAAAGAGTTTTGGAACTTATTGAAATATTTGGTCAGGTAGCAGGTTTTAAATTGAATAAACACAAGACAAAGGTGTTGGAAAAAAATCTTACGGTGGGGGAAAAAGATAGTTTTCAAAGAGAAACTGGTTTGGAAATTACTAAAAAGGTAAAATATCTGGGGGTGAATTTAACATCTAAGAATGTGAATCTATTTAAAGATAATTATGAGAAATGCTGGGCTGAAGTGAAGAAAGATTTCGAGATATGGTCAAGATTGAGACTTTCCTTGTTAGGCCGAATTGCTGTAATTAAGATGAATGTATTGCCGAGATTGTTGTTTTTGTTCCAGACATTGCAAATTTTAGATAAGATGGACTATTTCAAGAAGTGGCAGAAAGATATATCTAAATTTGTCTGGCAGGGCAAAAAACCCAGAATTAAATTTAAGATTTTGACTGATGCAAAGGATAGAGGGGGCTTTGCCCTGCCGGACTTAAAACTTTATTATGAAGCAGCAGCTTTTTGCTGGCTGAAACCATGGCTGCTTCTTGAAAATACAGACATTCTGGACCTGGAAGGTTATGATAATAGTTTTGGTTGGCATGCATATTTATGGTATGACAAGGTAAAGGTACATAGAAATTTTAAAAATCATATTATTAGGAAAGCATTGTATAATGTATGGACTCGATATAAAGATTTGTTTGAAAGTAAAACCCCCAGGTGGCTGTCACCAATGGAAGCTAAGGCGGTAAAAAGATTGAACATGGATACAGACTGGCCAAAATATTGTGAAATTATAGAATATGATGGTGAAAAGCTGAAACTACAGAGTTTTGAGAAATTGAAACCTAAAGTCCGAGATTGGTTACATTACTACCAGATTAATGAAACTTTTAAGCAGGACAGAAAACTAGGATTTCAGAAGGAGAGGTCAAAGTTAGAAACAGAATTGCTAGAACCCAATACTAAGAATTTGTCTAGAATGTATAATCTGCTGCTAAAATGGAACACACAAGATGAAACGGTTAAATCAGCCATGATTAAGTGGGCACAAGATATTGGTCATGATATTATGTTTGCTGACTGGGAGCAGTTATGGACCACAGGTATTAAATTTACGGCATGTAGTGCCCTGAAAGAGAACATAATGAAAATGATCTATAGGTGGTACATGACCCCAGTCAAGCTTGCAAAGATATATCATTTGCCCAATAACAATTGCTGGAAGTGTAATGAATGTGAAGGAACTTTTTATCACCTTTGGTGGACCTGCCCAAAGATTAAGGCCTACTGGGAAATGATCTATAATGAAATTAAGAAAATCCTTAAGTGGACATTTGTAAAGAAACCGGAGGCTTTTCTCTTGGGCATGGTCGGCCAATTGGTACCAAAGAAAGATAGGACCTTTTTTATGTACGCAACAACAGCAGCAAGAATCCTTTTGGCGAAGTATTGGAAGACTAAAGAACTACCTACTCTGGAAGAATGGCAGACCAAGGTGACTGAATTTATGGGACTGGCAGAGATGACCGGCAGAATCCGTGACCAGAGGAAAGAGACAGTGGAGGAGGACTGGAAAAAATTTAAAATCTATCTTAAAAATTGTTGTAAAATTTCGGAATGTTAAGATGTCAGGGGATTGGACACTAAGAATTACAGCTATAAATCGAAATTTATAAAGCAGAAACTCTTTTTAAAGAGAATTAAATATAAAAATGGGATGAAGAATTGCTAAAAATTTTGAAATTTGGATGCAGTGAAGGGGAGGTTTGGGGAAGTCGCATTATGTTTGTTTTGTTTTTTGTTTATGTTGTAAAATCAATAAAAATTATTATTAAAAAAAAAACCAAATCACTCCCTCGAACAAAAGGTGAATGCGTGCACATACACACTTCACAGGGATCTGGGAATTATCCTGAGCCTTTTAAAGTACACACAGCTGAAAGTGGATGTGGGAACCTGCGGCACTATAGAAATTTATAAGGGAAGAAAAAACTAACCACCCTTACCGTCCCAGGACTAAGGGAGCAGCCAGGGGCTCCCAGAGGCTTTGTGGGTGCCAGCGAAAGGCCTTAAAGGCCCCAGTGCAGTCATCAATGCAATGCTGGTAATCCCTGGTCTAGCTCTTGCCTTGAATGATTTCCCTATCATTATAGCCACTTAAGAGACAGACTAAGAATCCCAGGGAACTGTGATGGTTTAGTAGTTTAACAGCTCCTGTGACCTGGTATGGTTTGCTGTTTCTTAAGATTCTGCATGCATCCCTCCTTTATTTTTTTCATTTTTCTATTTTCCGTTTGCTGTATGGTTGGTTATGCATTTATTATAATCCAGCCTGTACAGTTTGTTTTTATATAATGGAAAGCGAACGTCTGTCTGTCTGTCTGTCTGTCTGTGTCCTCTTCCAGTCCTTACAAAGCTGCTGTTAGCTCCATAGTGGAAGCGATGGGGGAGGTACTATATTTTTATCTGATGGTTATAGTGTTTGGGGAATTTTGATTCAGAAAATGGCAGGGGGAGTGAAAGGGTAAAAAAAGAGAAGTCCTCTCTTCCCCAGAGCCACTGCTTTGAACAAAATTGTAGAGCTCCATGGCTACTTTAAATTTAAAAACTTGGGAGAGATGCTATATTGGGGTGCCATCCAAGAGGGGCTGAGGACCCCTGAATTTTCAAGGAGGACCTGCTGGGCTTTTGCATGGCCACTGCGGGTCTTGCCAGGCCCTCCTGCAGCTAGGATGGGCCCCGTCAGGCTTTATCTTTACTCTAGGTGAGGGAAACTGAGGATGGGACAGAAATTTGATTCAGTTTTCATTCAAAGGCGAACCTATCAAAATTGTGCTTTCCAAAACAATGCACAACCTGAAACTCAGCAACCTTTTGAAATTTACACTTGTCCAGATTTTGCAGTGCAGTTATCCAGTCAAGTAATGTGGAAAAAAATTGCACATATTGGAGTAAAGTGTCCACAAAAGTGCACTTTTGGATGAAAATAACATATTCATTGTTTCTCTTGTTGGTTTCTGCCTCGATGAGGCCATTGACTCTGTACTCTTCCAGTAATGACCCATCCCCCTTGTTGCTTAAGGTGAGGCTGCAGTGACAGTCAGTGCACCACTGCTTTTGTTCAGAATGCTTACAGTGGTGTCCAAACTTTTTTCAAAGAGGGCCAGATTTGATGAAGTGAAGGGCTGTGAGGGCCAACCAAAGTTGTTAACCTTTTTTAGGGTTGAAGTTGTTGAGCTTTTTTAAGGATTTTACCCCAGGAAATAAACTGCTCCAGGGGCTGGATTAAACCAACCAGTGGGCTGGATTAGGCCCCCAAAATGGACTTTGGACATGCCTGGTGCCTTAAGATGTCCTCTGTAGCTTATCACTCTTTGTTTCAACAGCTGTAACTGCTGAAGAGGTGACAAATATCCTGAATGTCAGCCAATCTTCAGGAAGGAATGGAGAAAGCAGGAGGAGATGAAGGTTTGTACACCCACAAGAACGAACTGGCAAATTTCTTTTCATGTAAAGAAACCAAATTCTTTACTTTTCTATTTGTTTTCCAAGGCAATGTTCCCAAATCTGCAGATAGCTTTCTGAAAATCATTGGAGGCTAGATATTGAGAAAATAAAAGAATCAGAAGTGGCTTCAACAATACATTACATTACATTACATTACAGTGGTACCTCGGGTTACATACGCTTCAGGTTACAGACTCCGCAATCCCAGAAATAGTACCTCGGGTTAAGAACTTTGCTTCAGGATGAGAACAGAAATTGTGCAGCGGTGGCGCAACAGCAGCGGGAGGCCCCATTAGCTAAAGTGGTGCTTCAGGTAAAGAACCGTTTCAGGTTAAGAACGGACCTCTGGAATGAATTAAGTACTTAACCCGAGGTACCACCCGAGGTACCACTGTACATTCATATATACACTGTATAGAGAGAAGTCTGTCTTTCTTTCTTTCTGAAGTGGCTTCAAGAGGCAATGCTCTCTGTATGGGGATTCCCCTGTGCTTAATCAGAGACCTGTAATTAGTGAAGAATGCTTCAGCACAGTTGTTGAGAAGAATAAGACCTTGTCAGCATACAGCACTTCTGCTCAGAGATCTGAACTGCGCCCCCCCCCCCCCCCCGATTTGGAATTGTCATTGTTAAAGATTTCACACTTGTAAGAAATCAGTCTTTTAATGCTGCAGCCAGCACCCACACATTGGAATTCCCTGCCTATTGATATCATATAGGCAGCTTCTCTGTGCCCTTTTGGGCACATGCTTAAAACATTCTTGTTTAGGCAGGCCTATCCAGTCCCCTAGGGTGTTGATGTGTTTTATAATCTCTTTTCTGTGTGCTCTACAGTTTTAATGGCCTTTTGTATAGTTTGACTTATTTGTTTAAACTGTTTTCATTGAAAATTTTTATATAACCTGTAAACCAATTAGAGGTTTTGTGGTTACAGTCAAGCAGTATTTTCAAAAGAAATACAGGAACAATAAGAAAAAACTTTGAATCTCAAACTCTCAGAATTTCAGCACTGAGATTCAAACAGATGGCAAAGTTAATTTCTCTGTCAGTCAGCATTCCCAGGGCAACTTACACAACAACAACAACAACAACAACAACAACAACAACAACAACAACAACAAGTCTAATATAACTAAGACAGGCTTCTCCAACCTGGTGCCCTCCATCTATTTTGAGCTGTTACAGCTTCTATCAAGCTAAGCTAGCACAGTCACTCTGCGTGGGATTGATAGGCGCTACAGACCAAATCATCTGAGAAGCACCAGGTTAGCAAAGGTGGATCTAAAGCAATAATAAAACAGCATAGTGCAATGTAAAATGCAAATAAATAAAAACGGGCTGCAGCTTAAAAGAATTAAAAACTTAGCCATGTGAATCCATCTTCTGTCCAAAAATTGTTAATGGATACATGAAGGCCTCTTCCAGGAACAGGAATCCGTCACTATCTCCAAAGAAATAACAGGACTTATTCTCTGGGCATGGCTTTAACTGAGCTTTTCATGGTTTTCTGATTATGTTCCCATTCCTCCTCCACATCTGCCTGGGCCTGTCTTAGAGTACAGATTCCATACAGTATTTGGTTAACCACATACAGTCCTATGTTTGGATATAACCCTGGCCTGTCAGTCTAAAGCACAGAGGCTAAGGTTTATCAGGACTAGGGCAACCAGGCTGACTGCTAAAGCAACAGGGCTGCTAAATGCTGAATATGCACCTCTTTATCCTGTGCTTTGAAGCCTGAGATGTGTGTTTTCAGGACCCAACTTATTCCTGTGACTCTAATTGTTTTTGATTCTGACTTTTAAATGGTAGCAACCCACTCTGGGACCTGCTGGTGAAGGGTGGGTAATAAATTTCGATTTTAATAATACAAAAAAATACTATAGCACTGGCTGTCAGCTTCTCCTTAGCCTCAGCAATACCTGGAGAACTCAGCAGGGAGGAAGATGGGGGCCAAACCTGAATTGGTTTGCTCTGCCTGCCATTGGCTCTGGCTGTGGGTCTTTCTTCATTCCACCCCACCATTCCCAGTGGACACCATCCACCACTGTTTGAAGGTTTGGTGTGGTTTCTTCTCAAAGATATTAGCAGGCTCTTCTCCCATTTGATGCTGCACTGAATCTTAGGTATCCCATCCCATGGTGGATGAGGGCAGGGACAGAGTTGGAGGCAAGCCTCATCAGAGCTTGTTTCCAAAAGGGAAATGACAAGCATACCTACAGAGTGAGGTAACGGATCTCCTCTGCAGAAACCAGTGTGTGCAGTTTTCCATCCAGGTTAGTGCTATTGAAATGCAGAATACATATCAGTTGGCTGGGTCGGTTTGATTGATTGCTTTCCATTAATCAGGAGGAACGGAATTAAATATACAAGCAGTAGGAGGTGACTCAAAGCCAGAAATCCAACAGCTAAGGCAAGAGAGAAAATAGGGAGCCAGTCAAAGACCAGCACCATGGACCAGCACCTAAAGCTGTTAGGTGCAGAACAGAGGTCAGCAAGGCTTACTGGGCATGGGCTGCATCACTCTGAGGACCAGACTGGTGCAGCGCAATGCCGGAAAACGCGTCTGTGCATGTCTGTGGCGCCAAGCGCCACAGCGATTTCCGGAGAAAAAATGGCACAGCCCAAATGATATGAATCAGAACCATGCAGCAATTTCTGGACCATCTGCGGGCCGGATCCAGAACCCATTCGGGCCAGAACCGGCCCGCGGGCCTTAGGTTGCTGACCTCTGGTATAGAATGAACATCAAGCCGCTTCTCTAGGAAGCATTGATAAAGGCCCTAAACACCTGGAGTCCCATGCTCCTACAATACTCTTTTTTGAAGGCTGCTTAGTGTTTTCAGCCAGGGACAATATGTGAGCATGAGGTCTTGGCAAACCTTCAGGGTGGCCGCTTGCTGGGTTTGGTGTTTCTTGTTGGGTAGTCTGGGTTGCTTGGTTCCTTCTTGATGAGTCCATCACTTGCTCATCCCAAGTGGCTTTTCAGGTTCCCTAAGGCTGCACAAGCTCTTTGACCCACAGCTGCTATAGCAGTCTTGAAGGAAAAGGGCAAAGAAATGACAATATATCTCGCCACCAGTGCCTAGGTTGCTTATTGGGAGCCATGTCCATAACATGTTATGGCAAATGACATGGATTGCAGCCTAAAGCATTGTCAGTGAAGGATGCATCTAATTTTTCATTTTGGCAGTATACTTACCTGTGGTTTTAGCACTGGTTGAACAAAGTAAAACTTTGTTGTAGTTGTTTAGTCATTTAGTCGTGTCCGACTCTTCGTGACCCCCTGGACCAGAGCACACCAGGCACTCCTGTCTTCCACTGCCTCCCGCAGTTTGGTCAAACTCATGCTGGTAGCTTCAAGTACACTGCCCAACCATCTCGTCCTCTGTCGTCCCCTTCTCCTTGTGCCCTCCATCTTTCCCAACATCGGGGTCTTTTCCAGGGAGTCTTCTCTTCTCATGAGGTGGCCAAAGTATTGGAGCCTCAGCTTCACGATCTGTCCTTCCAGTGAGCACTCAGGGCTTACCGTATTTTTCGCTCTATAAGACGCACCAGACCACAAGACGCACCTAGTTTTTGGAAGAGGAAAACAAGAAAAAAAATATTCTGAATCTCAGAAGCCAGAACAGCAAGAGGGATCGCTGCGCAGTGAAAGCAGCAATCCCTATTGCTGTTCTGGCTTCTGGGATAGCTGTGCAACCTGCATTCACTCCATAAGACGCACACACATTTTCCCTTACTTTTTAGGAGGGAAAAAGTGAGTCTTATAAAGCAAAAAATACAGTATTTCCTTAAGAATTGATAGATTTCCTCCTTCATGGATCACTGCCTTGACATGGTGAAGGGGCTTGAATAACTCAGAGAAGCTATGAGCTATGCTGTGCAGGGCCACCCAAGATGGACAGGTCATAGTGGAGAGTTTTGACTAAACGTGATCCACCTGGAGCAGGAACTGGCAAGCCACTCCAGTATCCCTGCCAAGAAAACTCCATGGACAAAGACAACAGGCATATAAAAGTAAAACTAGGAACTTGTTTAACCAACTGTAGGCACAATACTCTAACTCTGCACGATTGATGCCAAACAGGGCAGTTGCCATGTCATGCAAAAATGTGATTATTTCTAAGTATTGCTTGTTTCTTCTTTAGATTACTCCCCATTTTTTCTTGCATATGGATGTGTTTTTGGGTACATTATATATTTCCATCCTAATGTGTTCCCCAGTTCCTTCCGGGGGCGTTCGTCCAGCATTAGAGTATCCCTGGCACTGCAGACTTACAGATATCAACCACAAGATCCTCATCCTGCAGAATGACCATCTGATAGCATCCCCACCAAATTCCAACGCATCAGGTAATAGTTATTATGATTCCTTTGCATCTTGCTGGTCCTGCCGTTACTGACTGAACACTTGTTTACATTCTGGAGCTGAGTAGCCAGGAATCGGGAAACAGGGTTTTTTATCATCCAGAACTCACCGGAACTTAGTTCCAGCACCATTGCCATTATAAGAAAGGGAAGTGTTTGAAATATACTCGGAGTCGAGAGTGGATTTCATGCTCTTTATTCAGCTTATAGTGGTGAGGAGGAATGGAAGTTCCCCTGGGATGTCTCCTTTATATACATTATTTACACAATGGGCCCCATGTGATTGGCTAATTCCGGGATTCTCCTGTAGGCCAATCCGGTTGCGGATTCACTTCCACTTGGAGCTGGATTGGGTGGCTCCTGTGGACCAATCAGACTGCTGCATTCTGAATCCTATTGTTCTAGGACCAATCAGACTGCTGCATTTTGGATCCTATTCAACTCAGTACATAACAGTGTTCAGCAGTGGCATGTGGCCCTTGGAATGTTGCCCAGAAGGGATTGAGGACTGCAGGCCAAAAAGAGCTCCCCACTTCTGCCACAAGAGGTGGCAAAATTACAAACAGGGCATGGGATTATCTGTGGGTCTATGCAAACTACCGGCACTATGTAGCAGAAACTCATGAAAACTGGACACGTGTCTACTGTAGTGATCATGTGTATAGACACATATTTGATTTTGAGGGGATCATCAGTAGTTTCCCATCCTATTGAAAACCTTCCTTCCATTTTGGCTTCTCCTACAAAATTCCTGTACCAAATAAGAATGCATGATTTACTCCCTCTCACGGTACTGACCCTGTTTTGTTTTTTGTCTCTAGAGGTAGTATTTGACATATATCCCAACAGAGGTATTATGGGAAATGTAATCTTTATTGGCTTCAATGGACGTGTCCTGTCCTGTGTGGAATCTGGAGGAGGGCCTCCTCAACTAAAGGCAGTGGTGAGTTTTGTCCAGGGCTGATCCAATCATTTTAGTACCTGCGGCGAACCACAAAACGGTGCCCCCTGCCACAGAAGAAGGTGGGAAGATCTACCTTAGGAACAAAGCAAGGAATCAAACCAACCTTACTCAATGGTTGAACTGTGAATCAAAGGGCATCATGGGTGGGAAAGGGCCTGCTTTGGCTCTGAATGGGGGCCCAGAGGGCAGCCCCTTCCCTTCTCTCCTTAGGGATGGGAGGAGACCAGCAGTCCCTCCTATTCTCCGAGGATGGGGTGGGGGACTGCTAAGAGTGATGTGCCTTGGCCCAGTATACCTGAAGGAGCATCTCCACCTCCATCGTTCTGCCCGGACACTGAGGTCCAGCTTCGAGGGCCTTCTGGCGGTTCCCTCACTGCAAGAAGCCAAGATACAGGGAAACGGAAAGAGGGCCTTCTCAGTAGTGGCGCCCACCCTGTGCAACACCCTCCCATCAGATGTCCAGGAAATAAGCAGCTATCCTATTTTTAAGACATCTGAAGGCAGCCCTGTTTAGGGAAGTTTTTAATATTTAATGCTGTCTTGTTTTTAACACTAGATTGGGAGCTGTCCAGTGTGGCTGGGGAAACTCAGCCAGATGGATGGGGTATAAATTATAAATAATAATTATTATTATTATTATTATTATTATTATTATTATTATTATTATCCCCATTAAAACAAAAACTTACACGTTTAGATGAATTAATGCATTCTAGTAGGCACTGTTGTTGCTTTTATCAATTAAAGTTCTACCTTGCCTTTCCTCCAAAGGACCCCAGGGTGGCAAATAATGAAGCAATAGAAAAATACAATTAAAAATAAAGTGCAACCATATTAAAAAGTTTAAAAATAATAATATATATCTTTAAAAGCTATTTTTAGGGTATTTACAAATAATCCCATATTTCCAGGATCCTCCCCTTCCCTCCCACAAACATTTGCTTTCTCTCAAGCAACTGCAAGTGATGCAATACAACTTTTCTTTCTACCCAAGTCTTTGCATTTCTGTTTTCTTTTAGCCTGGAAATATTAAGGAAATGTACAATGAGGTGAACGAATTCAGGAGTTGCACTTTCTTCAGAAAGCCTGGTGGCAAAGAGACGTACAGCTTGGAATCTGCAGCATTCCCGGGCTGGTTCATAAGCACTTCTCCTGAGCCAAACAAGCCTGTTGGTTTGAGCCGCCCAGGAGCCACGGAGATCACAGAATTTTATATGGCGAGAATATAGGACTAAATGTGACCCTGCTGCTTTAAAGGAGAATATCTGCCATTACCAGGGAGCTGTCATTGAAAATACATGACACAGAGGAAATCATCCCCGAGAAACCCCAACGCTTCTCCATTTGTTGTTATTTTTATTCTTTATTAAATTTGTTATTTGCTTTATCTTGCCCTGGACAACCCAAAGCGACCTAGAACCAACCAACCAACCAACCAACCAACCAACCAAATAAATAAATAAATAAACACCACACATACAGTAGATACATTAAAGTCTATAGGAAAAAAGAAATACATTAACACTCCTCCCACTTCACAGATAGTTAAGGACTAACGGCCTGGTAATAGAGGAAAGTTTTTGCCTGGTTCCTAAAGATATGATTGTGCCAGGCCAGCCTCCCTGGGAAGAACGTTTCATAAATGGAGAGACACTGCAGAAAAGGCCCATTCTCATGTTGCCACACGCCAGATCTCTTTTTGAGGGGGCACACAAAGTAGAGCTGCAGATGGTGATCGCTGGGTCTGGGTCAGTTAATATGTGAGAGGCAGTCCTTGAGATATTGTAGTCCAGTTTCTGGCTGATGTCACAATTTACGTCTGTTGAGCTCTTCAGGACTGGGGAGCTGTTCGGGTGGGGGAAAGCCAGGAGTTATGAGGTAAAATTCCTGGCAATGCTCCTCAGGCGTTCTGGGGAGTGCACAGTATCCCGTGGTGTTGCTTAAGCTCATATCTAGAAAGGCAGTATGGACACGACCTCGGAAGTATGTCCCTGCCATGGACGAATCGTCTCAGGCATGATTTGTGATCGGTTCCCCGTGAATTTGGAATATTGGCGTTGATTAGGGGACGCTCCTGAAATGGCATATGATAAAGGGCTGCAATTAATCAGCTGCCGAAAGGACTGGATTTGGGCCATGAAGGTATTTCAATGATTTTCAACAAGCGCAAAAATACTTACAATAGCCAGAATGGAAGGGGAGGCAAGGCAATGTTTGTTTTGATGGTTCCTAAATGGTCTTTTTCTCTCTTGACCACCCCTTTAAAATGAAAGAATCATGTGCAGGTGTTTTGATGTTATCTGTTACTGAGAGAGAGAGGGGAGCCAATGATTTATGCTCAACAAAGGGTTCTACAATTTCTTTTACACCCTTCCCTCTTGACTGAGGGTGAATGGAACTTATATAAATTTTCTTTGGACTGGATCAGGAGTGGAGAAGAGAACAATTTGCTAAGGACTGCTAATTACACTTGGCAGGAATTTAAATATGTGACTTTGATCTTTAATTGCGAGCTGTGGAAAATAATCCCCAGAATTTTAATGGCAGAGCAGACATCAACTTGGGGAGTTGTTTATAGCTCAGCAAGTCCTTGAACAATGGAAGGAATGTTTTCAAAGGAGTGGAATGGACCAAGTACAATGAAAATCTCTCTTCAAACCTGGTCTGGGAACAGCATGCTAGAAGGAATGAACACGTGAATTTTTTTATATATATGTTTGCAAAATAAGAATGGTAATGATTTGTAAGGAAACAAGAAGGCTAGCCACGAAAATGGATTAAAACTAATAGAAGGATGAGAATGTGATTAAAGAAGAAGTGGCAACATCAGGAAGCATTGGACATGTTTGTAACAGGAGTGGGAAACCTTATTATTGTTATTATTATTATTGAAAAATTGTATTAAATTTAAATAATTTGGATCAATTTATTAAAATTCGGAAAACACACACACACACACACACACACACACACACACAAGAATGAAATATTGTAGTCCTGAGTCTTTTAAAGCTTTATAGGTCAAAACCAGCAAAGGCCACTGAGAGATCCAGCAGAACTAGGAAACAGCTTTCACCTTTGTCCTTAGCCCACCAGAGATCATCGACCAGCAAGATCAAGGCAGTTTCAGCCCCATGTTGAATGAAAAGGATCTAAATCGTCCACATCCTCCAGGCGTGCCTGGAGTTGTTTAGCAACCACCCACTCAGTCACCTTGCCTGAAGATGGGAGATTTAAAACTGAGTGATTGTTGGCCATTTTGGATGGGTCCAAAGATGGTTTTTAAAGAAGCGATTTAATAACTGCCTCTTTCAGTGAGTCTGGGAAGGCTTCCACACAGAGGGAAGCATTCACCACCCCACGGAGCCCCTCGCCCAGCCCTTCCTGGCTTGCTTTTATGAGCCAGGATGGGCAAGGATCAAGGAGACAGGTGGTTGGTTTCACTCATCCAAGCAGCCTGTCCACATCTTCAGAGGTGACAGATTGGAAGTGATCCCATGCAACTTGACTAGACAGGACTCTAGGTACAATTGCATACAGAAATGTAAACGTTAATGAGAAATTGGCACCAGAATGCTGATGAATATTCCTGAGGACTCTTTTTAAAACAAAATGAATGAACTTTATTACGGTCACAGACCAGGATAAAAAAACAAACAATCAGATAAATAAAATAGCAGTTAGGATTTTTTAAACTGATAAATGTTGGGGCAGATAAGGACAAAGAAACAAGCTTAGGATAAAACATCTGAATAAAATACAAGATTAAACACAAGGACTCTTTTTAAAACAAAATGCAAACTAATATGGAAATGAGGAGAACTGAACAAGACTGGAAGAATGAGAAACCGAGAGCAACCAAAATTGACCTATCCAGCCATCCCTACTCTTGATAGATGCAATTTCCTTCTGTTTTTGTAGCTTGAGTGAATACTGGAAGTTCTGAACATGTTAGAACTGAAAGGCATTTTGCTACTTGATGAGGATATACATACACTGGCATTAAAACCTTCCTCCTCTTTCAGAAGTTCTAATCTTTTACTTTATCAAAATAAAACTGAGTGATCTCAGCACCTCCTTGATGACTCAAACGAATTGGCTGGTTTGGCTCAGGCAACGTGCTTAGGAACCAACCGGGGAATGCTGCAGATTCAAAGCTGCCGGTCTCTGTGCTGCTGCCACTTTTACAAAAGAAAGTGAAATTCTTGTGTTCCTTGCCATCGTTGTAGAGATCCATAATGCCTTTACCCTATTTAAGATAAAAAAGCATACAAAAGGTTTAGTAGAAAGAAGGGTTGTGCTGCATCACAAATGAACGCCGTCAGTTGCCTGGGAGAAAGCGAGACTTGGGGCTAAATCCCAATGATTGTAACCAAAGCATATACAAATTCAAAGTTTACTGGAAGCCTCAAGTTTAAATCTGGATTGTGTCATGAATACACCAAGCATTCAGCCATGAGATAAGCCTTTCATTCAAAGGGTGGGAGGACCTGTGGCCCTCTAGAGGTTGTTGGACTACAATTCCTATCATCTCTGACCATTGGCTGTCCAGGATGGGGCCGATGGGAGTTAAGGTCCAACAAGATCTGAACCACCACTGGTTCTTCAGCTTCAATTCCTGTCTGCCTTTCATAAGTTTGAATCTTTGTTTATATAACAAAACAGGGATTGTTTCGCTCCTGAATTTAAAAAAACAAAACAGGAAATAGAACCAGAAGCTGGATAATGAAGGAGAAATTCATAACTAATGGAGAAGAGTGCAGAATGTACAATCAGGAAGTATTTGCTTTCACTAAAAGGACAGAAGCAGCCCTAAAAACCTCAGTAGAGCTTTTCCTCTCCCCAGTAGACAGGCTAGGAAGGAGAGGGAAGAAGCCCAGAAGGATAACAGAGAGAAGAATGGAATGCAGTGATTAAGGAAAAAAAGAATGAGCAAACAGCAGAGAATATCTAAAATCTTTGTCATGGTGGATGCCACAGAACAAGCAGAAGAAATTTGAAACAATCGAATGTGGCTTTGAACCAGAAGTGAAACCCACCTCCAAGGTCAGCTGAGGTTGACCACCAGATTCACCACAGGAGAGGGTTTGTGCTCCATCTTGGGTGCCCAAAAAGACGGCAAATGTGTTTCCATCTTTTGGGGTTATCCCTCTGTTGGGGGTCATAGCCAACAAGTAATCTGGAAGCAAAAAACAGGCAAAGATCAGTGTGATAAGAGTGGGGTGTGACCATGGAAAGTTAAGGAGCACCATTTCTGACCCTAGTTGAAGACAGTGCTGCTGTATCAGACACTTCCTGACACCTGGTTACCCAGTCCCAGAATTTGCACAAGTGTTCAATCGGTAACAGTGTAGGTCGCAGCTGTGAGATGAGAAGGGTTCTTAATCAATGTTACCAGGTGAGTTGCCATCTTTGGGAGCTGCTACCAGCATGTTGTTCTTCAGGAACAGGAAATTCTGGTTAATATCCCAAACCCTGTAGAGCCATGGGCTCCCTAACCGAAGGGAAGGATCTGTGATGAAAAGAAGTAATACAAATTTATCAATACAGAAGAAAAATGGAATATTCTAAAGAAGGAACAAACAACTTTTCAGAGATAACTTTTTTCTTCTGTGTTGGAGCTGCAATTCTTTTCTCCCCCTTTTGCATGAAGTGGTAATAGCCATGGTTGGCACAACACATTTTCCATGGTGGCAACATTGTGGAGTTTCTCATGTGAGTCTAGGACTTCCTCTATCCTTAAGATATTACGCATGCAAGTCATTAAATGTGTTCCTAGTGTATGTTTTTTCATCTGGTACTAAGAATACAGGTTTATATATTGCCAAAGAGACAGCCTAGTTGTCTGGCTGTTTTCAGCTTTAATCCAATGGGGTCCAACCTGGCTGAAACCCAAGGACACTAGTTTGACTGGTTTCTCCAGGTGAAATCCATCGACTCCCCCTGCTGGTGTGTGTATCAGTTTCCTTTTGACTAAAGACCCCTGCTTTTTAGAGGAGTTTTGATTCTGACCATGTTCTTGCCCTCCTGAACCATGGGAGAAAGAGATAGGCAGAATAACCAAGGGCACAGAGCACACATGCATGTACGAATGAATGAATGAATGAATAGCTGAATCAGGTTAGCTAATGAAGCAGGATATCTACCGTATTTGGTTATCTGCAAGTATATTTGCACACAATATGGTCCATGAAATATGTACTTTAAAAAAACAGTCCTGATTGTTTACCACCCCCATCTGACGCCCCAAAAGTACCCAATAATTCAGGATAATAATTCATGCATCTGGTGAAATGGGCTTATATTGTTAGGAAAATAGTCCAACAGGTACCACTCGTTCTTTGCTGAAACAGACTAACACGGCTAGATTTTTTAGGAACAAGTCCTCCTTGCTTTTATGTTAAACCACCAACATGGAAAATATCCCCATGGGGAATGTCATTTCATTCAGCTGGTGTACATGCATATGGTGACATAGCATGGTTTGCTGGTTTCCGGGGCAGGTGGGAGCCAGGTGGACGCACGCACACTAGGGCGTGGGATGCGGAAAATGAAGGGAGCCTGCCACAGAAGGCCAGCCCTTGCTGTTGATGCAGCACTGCAATGCCTGCCTGCCCATGCAGGGTGGAAGCCAGCTAGCAAATTGTGGCCCTTGGCAGGTGAATCCCCCTGATGCCCTTGGTGAGGAGTGCCAGGCTTTGCTCGGGTTGCCCCTTGACTGCTTCCCTTCATCCGTGCCCACTCACCATTGGGAGAGCATACTGAGCGAGGAGTAAGTGAGCACTAGGCATTGGTCGGGCGGCCATTCAGAGAGGAGGTTGGCCATTTAGGGAGGGGCCTGGAATGTAGCGGCAATGCCAGGTCAGACTCTGGGGCCCAGATAGCCCTGCAGCAGGCAGGGAAGGATGAGGAGCTGAGGGCAGGGACCACCAGTACGTGCCTGGACAGGAATCCCCGCAGAAGCCAACACCTGCATGGGGGTGCCTGGTTTGCACCCCCTCAAAATTATGCCCCCAGGGGACTCGGCCTCCTTTCCCCCCACTATGTTATGCCCCTGTGAGCCTATATGGATAATGGAAATTTTAATTTAATTTAAGGCTCACTGCAGGTTTTCAGAACTTGTCTTGTGCAGGAAATATAAAAGCAAAGCATTGTTTTTCACCTGGCTTAGGAAAGTGATGGAATAAATCTCTCATTTTCTGGTCCACAGTCATCTTGTGGGGCTTCTCCCTTAAAGTCTCTGTGTCTACTTTATCCATTGCTTCCCAAGGATTGGTTGAGATTCAGGCTACAAGCTCACTCTTCTGCAGTTGTAGCTACTAAAAGAGAGTGATGTAAAATGTTAGAGGAGAGGCTGCAAAAATCCAAAGTTCCATTGATTGCCCTTCTGCACAATATCCCTGGATCAACACAGATACATACATACATATATATATATATATATATATATATATATATATATATATATATATATAAAACTTTATTTGTAAGCCACCTTTACATAGTTCATACCATGCTCAAGGCGGATAACAACATTGAAAAACTACATAATTACAACATAACAACCAAACCGAACAAGTTCCACATAAATCATAGTAAGATCTAAAATAAAATATCAGTATCAATCAAAAAATCAGTATCAAAATTAGCAACAACCCACTGCCTAAACAATACCCCAGGAAAAGGTCATTCAGCAGCCTCAGCTTTTGTAGTTGGAGTCCGTCCTGGCCCCACCCTCCCAGGCCAGGTGGAACAGGCTTGCAAGGCAGGAAGGAAGTCTTCCAGGACTCACAGCCAATATAAATTAGGCATGGTGAAGCAAGGCTAATTACGCAACCAATGTCCAGGAGTAAGAATACAGCAACAGAGAATCAGACGATATGCCACTGGTATGAATTGATGCAATATAGCAGATCATTAAATCAGAGCTTCCACCTTCTTGAAATTTAAAACAGATACACAGGCTACCAGTTTCTATCAGGACAGGGGCTCTGGAGGTGAATTTTTAATCCTTTCCCTTGTGCTCAATCAAGCTTAACCCTCCGTCTCCAAACATTTGTACCCTCTTTAAGGGGAGAGGGAATGAAGGGCATCAATTTTTTCCCCTTGGTACAGACCTGCTGGGCTGGGGAGGTGATATATTTCTTCTAAAAACATATATCCTGCACAAAAGAGCATTACAATTACAAAAATATCTCAAAATACCTTACAACAAATTCATTTTAAAAAATAGCAATGCCACTTACAGCCAAAGTAAATCGAGAATAAAGTAAACAGCAGTCCAGAATGCTTAGAAAGGGGAAACAAAAAGTACACCTGAATTAGTATTGTTAATTACAATTAATTGACATTAAAATCAAGGAAATATGTCTCCCTCAGCTTCACTGCCCACCAAATGACTATAATGATAGATGGGGGAAATGGGTCTGAGGAAAGGCAAAACAGAGATTTCCTGCCTCTGAGATAATTTGGCATTTGAAGCAGACAATTTAGCATAGTCTTCCCTAATTTGAGGCCCTCCACATGTTGTGGACCACAGCTCCCATCAGCCTCAACCAGGATACCCAATGATCATGGATGATGGAAGCTGTAATACAACAATATCTGGAAGGCAACTAGCTGGGAAAGGCTATGATCTCAACTAGCTGCCTTCCAGATATTGCTGGATATCTGGATAGAAGGTTCAGAGAAATAATTGAGGAGATGCTACCTGTCCTGGTGTGAGGAAGTCCTGTGTCTTGCTATGAATTGTCTTCTGAGATTTACACAGCATCTTATAGCTTAGTCAGACCAGTGGGTGTGGTTTATATGCTCTATGGCACCTTATATGGCACAAACACTAATCCAAGTCTTGCAGCAGCAGCCAGCTGTTCCAGGAAGCTACAAATGCTGTGATAGTTCAAAAGCTGAGGGCTCCTCCCAACATCCTTTTTATTCTGCATTGGTGATCATTTATGCTCATGATGGTACTGAGGTGGTCACATGCAACCCCAGTTTCAATACTGTTTGTGACTAGTGATAGAGGAGAAATTTGATTCAGTGTTCATATAAACCTGAATCTTATCAAATTTGCACATTCCAAACATTATGCGAACTGAAACAAAGCTATCTTAAATTTGCGGTTCTGCAGATTTCGCAATGCAGTTCTCCATCCAATCAAATAATGTTTGTGGAATTGCATATATTATAGGAAAGTGTGCAGTATAATGGACACATTAGTAAAAATCTACAGAAATGCATTATATTGGGGGAAATTGATCACAAACATGTGTACACTAGTCATAACTGCATAGAAAATGTGTTTAGTGGGAGAAATTTGCAGTAAAAAACTAGTGAATCTTCATGAGGAATTTTTTTAAAATGCAAATTGCTGCAAAATGTAGAGAACTGAATTTCTGCCCACACTCCTCTTTTACAGTGCCCTCCTTCCCTATGCAGTGTGGACTTTTGGCCAGTTGCCTGCTGGGGTGTGTGTGTGTGTGTGTGTGTGTGTGTGTGAGAGAGAGAGAGAGAGAGAGAGAGAGAGAATGAATATTTGGAAGAGTTTCTGATTGGCCTTGGGGAGCCTTTTTCCATCCTGCTGAAGCAGGTGGATGCGACTATCTCTTAAGAATAGGGGTGGGGAACCTGTGGCCCTCTAGATGTTGAACATAACGCCCATCATCCTGATGCAGGGACAGACCTTCAAAATTTAACCCTCTTCCAGCCCAATGCTGGGTAAGGGAGGCACCAGGCTTTAGGGAGGTGAAACCTAGATCCATCCTACCTGCTTCCCAAATTTGGGCAAGTTCTAATGAGGCTTTAGGATGAAGGTAGGAGGACAACAAAGGACGTGGCTGTGGCTTCAACCACAGAGCCTAGGACTTGCCGATCAGAAGGTTGGCGGTTTGAATCCCTGCGACGGGGCGGTTCCGTCACTGCAAGAAGCCAAGTTACAGGGAACCAGATAGAGGGCCTTCTCAGTAGTGGCGCCCGCCCTGTGGAACACCCTCCCATCAGATGTCCAGGAAATAAGCAGATATCCTATTTTTAAGTCATCTGAAGGCAGCCCTGTTTAGGGAAGTTTTTAATATTTAATGCTGTCTTGTTTTTAACACTAGTTTGGGAGCTGTCCAGTGTGGCTGGGGAAACTCAGCCAGATGGATGGGGTATAAATTATAAATTATTATTATTATTATTATTATTATTATTATTATCCCCATTAAAACAAAAACTTACACGTTTAGATGAATTAATGCATTCTAGTAGGCATTGTTGTTGCTTTTATCGATTAAAGTTCTACCTTGCCTTTCCTCCAAAGGAGCCCAGGGTGGCAAACAATGAAGCAATAGAAAAATACAATTCAAAATAAAGTGCAACCATATTAAAATGTTTAAAAACAATAATATATTTTTAAAAAGCTATTTTTAGTGTATTTAAAAATAATCCCATATTTCCAGGATCCTCCCCTTCCCTCCCACAAACATTTGCTTTCTCTCAAGCAAGTGCAAGTGATGCAATACAACTTTTCTTTCTACCCAAGTCTTTGCATTTCTGTTTTCTTTTAGCCTGGAAATATTAAGGAAATGTATGTGGGAGTCATAAAGCCAAGGCAGAGGCTTGTAAATACCACAGGGTGCCCCCTGACCTCGGCTGACCGGCACTCTGTGCTTTACAATGTATTAGGACCTTAAATGGAGTTGTGTTACCTCTGGGCAGTGTTTCCTTATATGGAGAAGGGAGTGTCAAACCTTGACCAGGCATGTAATGTGAGACATTGCCAGATGACCATGCTGTTGGTGAGGACAAAGGATAATAAAATTTACCGGGGAAGCGAGAGGTTCGAAGGAGCTGCCCGGCCGTTATGAAAATACTCGCTGCCTCATTGTGTCTTCTTTCTATGCTATGCTAAGCACCATCTATGACGGCAGGACTCCGACAAGTGGTGCCCCGTGTGAGGCTAACTTAAAATCTGAGGCAAACTTAAAAGAAGAGGCTAACTAAAGAAGGCAGTGTGAGACTGAATACAGAGGAAACCGTGTGCGGCTTATTGATCCAAGTTATGGATATCATCGACTCACCACGCCCGGCAAGGGTTGCGCTGAATCATCTTTGGATCCCGGTGAGTCGATCCCTTTTATATTGATTTTAGAAATATGGGCAGCTCCCTGTCTTTTCCCCAACAGAAATTTTTAAAAGACTTAAAATTTCTCCTCTCCTCCAACAAATTGGAAGTTCCTGATTGTGATTTGATACAGCTTATTCAAGCCATTGATGAACATTGCCCCTGGTTTCCTGAGGATGGAACTTGGGAATTAAAACATTGGGATAAGATTGGAGCACATTTTCACGGACACCCCAGCTTCAGTGTTCGGATTCTAAATGCATGGTGCAAGGTTCGTTACGCCATGGGCTCTTTATCACCAAAAAATATCTCCATGGCAGCATTGCCAACATCACCTCCAGCTTCTTTAGTCCAGTCTGCTGTGATGCCATCTGTTCTGGCACTTGCCTTGCCCACATCACCAGATCCTCACCAGAGGATCCAATCCTGCAAAAATACCGTGGTCTGGCTGGCAATGATCCTACTCTCTCATCGACAGAACCAGCCACCCCTTTTCAATGTGCAGTCTTTGCCTGTTCCTTAATTCAGGATACTGTGGCATTTCCCATTATAGTGCCACCTGCTGGTGCCCCAGCAGGAACTCAAGCCCAGCACCAACCTTTTGACTTTAAAATCTTGAAAGAGCTGCAGCAGTCAGTAAAAGTCAAGGAACAAATACAGCCAATGGGAACTTTACAACCTGGCATGCCAAATCCAAATATGCTCCCATGAGAATATCAGTTGGCAGTGATTGATTTAAAGGACTGTTTCTTTTCTATCCCACTGGCTCCAGCAGACAGGGAATGGTTTGCTTTTACATTGCCAGTATATAACAATTCGCAGCCCACCCAGCGAAATCAGTGGGTTGTCCTGCCTCAGGGCATGTGGAACTCCCCTACACTTTGTCAACATTTTGTGGGTGAAGCATTGAAACCTTTCCGCATGCGCCACCTAGAGGACAAGCCTTTGTGGGTTCCAGCTCGATGCGTGCAGCCATGGCGAGTCCCTTCAATTGCGGAAGTGCCTTCCCCACCATTTGCCTCGCCATCCTTTGTTGCACCGTTATACAAGGAAGAGAAGCAGACGGCCCCGTCCAGTTGAAACCACCATTTTTCACCTTATCAGCTGGCAAGCCGCTGTCGTCAGAATCCTGCTCTGGCTGGCAGCATCCACGGCTCAGCCACTCTCGAACTAGAAGAACTGTGTTGTTGAATAAGACTTTTAGGGGAGAAAATTATCATAAGATATGGAGGGATAATACTTTTGTACAAAATATGATTATGTTTACCAGTTTATTGCATGCTTCTAGATGCTGGCTGTGTATGCACATGCCCCCTTTTGCCCGTCATTCGGGCATAATGCTTCATGGTGTGCCTATTAATGGATCCTTTCAATTTACAAATGTTATATCACCTAACCAAACTTTTTGGCCTCCAGTACAATTGACCCTCCACGAGCCTGCCTCCATTTGTTTTCAAATTAAAGAGGGGAAAGAATCATGGGGCATATATCCAAACTGTCAATATACATTGAATTTCACCTTTAATAGCTCTTGTTCTCTTACAGGAACATACAGTGACCAATCTGAGTGCTATAGGAGCGATACCAGTGCATGGCTAAAAATTAGAGAAGAAACCTACCATCCAAATTGGAATCTGAATTCTTCAATCCCTGGCTTAGCAAATGCCACAGATGAGCAATTTCATATCAGTTCTTTATTTACTGCAGCCTTTACTTGGTCCCAGCAGAGTAGTAATATCAGCTATTTACTCCAAAGAGAGTTATGGTTGCTTTGTGGCGAAAAAGCATACAAAGCCATTCCTCAAAACCTCACGGGCACATGCACCTTGGGTATCGTGGTTCCGTTGTTGTATAAGGTTGATAAGTTACCATCTTCTCTTAGACTACGAAATCGTCGGGAGGTTAATTCACCCATAAATCAATATATCGGTACCCAGATTTCTCGGGCCTTGCTGCCCTCAGTGGGCGCTGCAATGAACTATAGGGACCTCCATCGGCTAGCAAATTGGACTGAAGGATTATTCAATAATACCATAAAAGCTTTGAAGAATCTCAACCAGGAGGTATCTGCAATGAGAGAGGTGGTCTTACAAAATCGTTATGCTTTGGATGTCATTTTAGCCTCAAAAGGAGGGGTTTGTCCACTTGTTCATTCTCATTGTTGTATGTTTATTCCTGATAATAACGTCAGCATATCTGCGACGATTGATCATATGGAAACCATGGTAGCCCACAATCCATTTGCCCCCCCTCCTTCCATTGATCCATGGGCATGGTTATATTCTTGGCTTCCGGATGGAAGTTGGCTTCGACATTTATTGATTTTAGTGATCATTATAGTAGTTATTTGTGTTATTTTGTGTTGCTTTATACAGTGTATTCCTTCTTTAATCTCTATATGTACTGCATGGTTCTCCAGTCAGCGGCCTGCTTCCGGCCTTACAAGAGTCGCCCATCGCGCTCGATATAACCGTATTGGTAATGAAATATATTATTCTGATTAATAAAATAAAGAAAGAGGGCACGTGGGAGTCATAAAGCCAAGGCAGAGGCTTGTAAATACCACAGGGTGCCCCCTGACCTCAGCTGACCGGCACTCTGTGCTTTACAATGTATTAGGACCTTAAATGGAGTTGTGTTTCCTCTGGGCAGTGTTTCCTTATATGGAGAGGGGAGTGTCAAACCTTGACCAGGCATGTAATGTGAAACATTGCCAGATGACCATGCTGTTGGTGAGGACAAAGGATAATAAAAGTTACCGGGGAAGCGAGAGGTTCGAAGGAGCTGCCCGGCCACTATGAAAATACTCGCTGCCTCATTGTGTCTTCTTTCTATGCTATGCTAAGCACCATCTATGATGGCAGGACTCTGACAAATGTACAATGAGGTGAACGAATTCAGGAGCTGCACTTTCTTCAGAAAGCCTGGTGGCAAAGAGACGTACAGCTTGGAATCTGCAGCATTCCCGGGCTGGTTCATAAGCACTTCTCCTGAGCCAAACAAGCCTGTTGGTTTGAGCCGCCCAGGAGCCACGGAGATCACGGAATTTTATATGGCGAGAATATAGGACTAAATGTGACCCTGCTGCTTTAAAGGAGAATATCTGCCATTACCAGGGAGCTGTCATTGAAAATACATGACACAGAGGAAATCATCCCCGAGAAACCCCAACGCTTCTCCATTTGTTGTTATTTTTATTCTTTATTAAATTTGTTATTTGCTTTATCTTGCCCTGGACAACCCAAAGCGACCTAGAACCAACCAACCAAAGAAACAAAGAAACAAAGAAACAAAGAAACAAAGAAACAAAGAAACAAAGAAACAAAGAAACAAAGAAACAAAGAAACAAAGAAACAAAGAAACAAAGAAACAAAGAAACAAAGAAACAAAGAAACAAACACCACACATACAGTAGATACATTAAAGTCTATAGGAAAAAAGAAATACATTAACACTCCTCCCACTTCACAGATAGTTAAGGACTAAAGGCCTGGTAATAGAGGAAAGTTGTTGGCTGGTGCCTAAAGATATGATTGTGCCAGGCCAGCCTCCCTGGGGAGAACATTTCATAAATGGAGAGACACTGCAGAAAAGGCCCATTCTCATGTTGCCACACGCCAGATCTCTTTTTGAGGGGGCACACAAAGTAGAGCTGCAGATGGTGATCTCTGGGTCTGGGTCAGTTAATATGTGAGAGGCAGTCCTTGAGATATTGTAGTCCAGTTTCTGGCTGATGTCACAATTTACGTCTGTTGAGCTCTTCAGGACTAGGGAGCTGTTCGGGTGGGGGAAAGCCAGGAGTTATGAGGTAAAATTCCTGGCAATGCTCCTCAGGCGTTCTGGGGAGTGCACAGTATCCCGTGGTGTTGCTTAAGCTCGTATCTAGAAAGGCAGTATGGACACGACCTCGGAAGTATGTCCCTGCCATGGACGAATCGTCTCAGGCATGATTTGTGATCGGTTCCTCATGAATTTGGAATATTGGTGTTGATTATGGGGTGCTCCAGAAATGGCATATGATAAAGGGCTGCAATTAATTAGCTGCCAAAAGGACTGGATTTGAGCCATGAAGGTATTTCACACAAGAGGTAATTTACAGAAGATTTATTGAATACAAGCAATTAGCCTCTGACTGCTCTCTCCGAGCATCCATATATCATGATCAAGTTGAGTCTTCTGAAGAGTACTTCCGGCTCCTGCGGAATATCCTGAACTTATCCCCTTACATTTATTGGTTCTTCATCTGTCTTGGACCCTTTCCATTGGCCTAGTTCTAGGACTGACAGGTTCAGCTACCTCCTGTTCCGGTGAGGAAATTCTCTCCCTCCCTTGTGCCATGAGAGGCTGAGATTCCTCAGATGCTAGCTCTCATCCAGCCCGCCTTCACTCTGTTAATAAGCCACATTCCTGCCAGCTTCAGAGAGGGGAGGCATTCGCCCACTGTCTCTAGTTGTCTGAGAAATCTGCCAGTCTCTTTGTTCTCCTTCTGCCTGCCTGCTTTCTAGCTCAGACTGCCCTTCCCAGTTTTGGGCTGTTGTGTCCATGACATATACCTATTGAGGTTTCTTAAGCTTGTTCTGTTAGTGCTAAAGCTTTTGTACCTGTCCATATGCACCAAAGGTGGGTGGGACAGAAATAGGGCAAGTGGGGAAGGACAATGGAGCCACAGGTGCTTGAGTCAGACACAGATGAAAGCACTGCTGCCATATGCATTGAAATGTGTCCCAGAGCACACCAAGCCTGCGAGGTTATCGTGGGAAGCAGAGAGAGAGAGAAAGCAAGCAAGGGCAGAATGAGCAACACTGAGTGACTGGAGATGAAAGACGAGTGACAGAAAGTGGGAAACACAGTGCCCGTGGCAAGAATGGAGGAGGAATGGAGTGGGTGAGAAAGTAGAAGGAGAAAGAAGAAGGTCGTGTGTGCTGGGAATGTCAGAAGGAATGTGTTTAGGCGAGTGATGGAGAGACTGAAGCAACATTGGCTGGAGAACAATTAAAAAGCACAAACAGCATCTGTAAGGGAAGTGAGGTAAATTAATAACAATAACAACAATAACAATAACAATAACAATATTTTTATTATTTATACCCCATCCATCTGGTTGGGTTTCTCCAGCCACCCTAGGTGGCTTACAGCACATAAAAAATGGTAAAACATTAGACATTAAAAAATTCCTAATACAGGGTTGCCTTCAGAAGTCTTCTAAAAGTCGGATTTCATTGACATCTGATGGGAGGGTGCTCCACAGGGCAGGTGCCACTACCGAGAAGGCCCTCTGCCTGGTTCCTTGTAACTTCACTTCTCGTAGTGAAGGGCCCCAAAGCTGGACCTCAGTGTCCGGGCTGAATGATGGGATGGAGACGCTCCTTCAGGTATACTGGGCTGAGGCTGTTTAGGGCTTTAAAGTTCAGCACCAGCACTTTGAATTGTTCTTGGAAACATAACAGGAGCCATTGTAGGTCTTTCAGGACTGGTGTTATATGGTCCCGGCAGCCACTCCCAGTCACCAGTCTAGCTGCCGCATTCTGGATTAGTTTTAGTTTCCTGGTGACCTTCAAAGGTAGCCCCCCCCCCCGTAGAGCACATTGCAGTAGTTTAAGTGGGAGATAACCAGAGCATGTACCACTCTGGCAAGACAGTCTGCAGGCAGGTAGGGTCTCAGCCTGCATACCAGATGGAGCTGGTAGACAACTGCCCTGGACACAGAATTGCCCTGCACCTCCATGGACAGCTGTGAGTCCAAAATGACTCCCAGGCTGCGCACCTGATCCTTCAGAGGCACAGTTACGTCATTCAGGACCAGGGAGTCCTCCACACCTATCTGACCCCTGTCCCCCAAAAAACAGTACTTCTGTCATTTCTTGTCAGGATTCAACCTCAATCTGTTAGCCACCATCCATCCTCCAACTGCCTCCAGGCACTCACACAGGACCTTCACCACCTTCATTGGTTCCAATTTAAAAGAGAGGTAGAGCTGAGTATCATTTGCATACTGATGAACACCCAGCCCAAACCCCCTGATGATCTCTCCCAGTGGCTTCATATAGATATTAAAAAGCATGGGGGAGAGGACAGAACCCTGAGGCACCCCACAAGTGAGAGCCCAGGGGTCCAAACACTCATCCCCCAACACCACTTTCTGAACACAGTCCAGGAGAAAGGAGAGGAACCACTGTATAACAGTGCCCCCAGTTTCCAGCTCCTCTAGACCAGTGGTCCCAACCTTTTTTTGGCCATGCCCCACCTAAGCATCTCTAAAATCCTGATGCTCCCCCCGTGACATATCATTCTTATTATTCAAAAAGTGAGCTCCTATTCACATGGAGGAAGCCTAAAAGGCCATTAACGTGGTCTAAACAAGCTTCCAAAGAACATGGCATCCATGAAAGAGAAAAATCAAAGAACGAAAGGACAGTTGAAGGACTGAGGAAGAAATCACTAAGAAATTGTTACAAAAATAATAATAATATGAAGTGATATGAAAAAATAGCAAAGAATGTTTCAAAACATAATAGAGAACTGAGATGCATAAATATAAATTATTTTTAATGGAAGCTTTTTCTGTAATACGTTGATCATTTTAATTACTATACAATAAAATAAAGGTACCTAGCAAATTCAAAATACAATTTGAGCTCGTCTCAAGATAAGTAGACTAAAGTTAGTGAGATACTTGTGCTTCATGCCTACTTGTGCTTCATGCCATATTAGACACCAGTTTAGTCAGCTTCAGTCTCAAATCTCCTCATTTAGTGATATCCAGTTGATTTCTTTTCTTCAGTAGCAAATCATTTACAACTCTAAAGCCACATTCAGCTAAATATGAAGATAGGAACGGTAACAACCGTTTTCTTGCAAAGTTGCTTGAATTTGGGTACAGTGATACCTTGGGTTACATATGCTTCAGGTTACATATGCTTCAGGTTACATACGCTTCAGGTTACAGACTCCACTAACCCAGAAATAGTACCTCAGGTTAAGAACTTTGCTTCAGGATGGGAACAGAAATCGCGCAGCGGCAACGGGAGGCCCATTAGCTAAAGTGGTGCTTCAGGTTAAGAACAGTTTCAGGTTAAGAACAGACCTCCAGAACGAATGAAGTTCTTAACTCAAGGTACCACTGTATTTAGTTTCTGTCTCATCACAAAGCCATGCCATCACTCCTTTTATATTGAAAAAATGACATCAACCGTAATGTCAGAAAACCCACAAGTTGAAGTTTTGGACCTAGCTTCACTGCCTATGTCTCTTTACCAAACGTGCCATTGAATTGCTAACAAAAAGCCCTGGGAACACAGTTTTTAGTGAAGTTGAATGGTAGCATTAACTATCATGGAATTGTGATCAAAGTTTATTTCATACTTACTATTTGTATTTAGAGTTCTGTAGCAGTTATTATTATATCTGCCTCACATATAAAGCATGAGACCCACAAGAAAGTGTCCTACTTTCCCTCATTGATAAATCGCGAATTTCCTGAGGTATCTGAATTCCCACCGATCACCAGTGCTCAGAGCAGGTAGAGGTCCAAAACACTGCTCCGAAAAATGGCAACCGCTCCAACTTAGCAGCTTATGGAGTGGTCACATTCAGGGGGAAGTTCCACAACTGTTCACTGAGCGCTCTTGTAGCGCTACTTCCCCCTGAATGCACCCAGTGTTTTCTATGTTTAGATAACTGTATATGAAGCCTCTAGAACCATAAGAAATGCCAAAAGTCATTGTTAATAACTCATTCTCGAATTGCTCCCCTTAAAAATCAAATTTCCCCCCTATGGGGCCTGTGCCCCATGTTGGGAACCACGGTTCTAGATGGTCCAGAACGATGTCATGGTTGATGGTATCAAAGGCCACTGAGAGATCCAGCAGAACTAGGAAACAGCTTTCACCTTTGTCCTTAGCCCACCGGAGATCATCGACCAGCAAGATCAAAGCAGTTTCAGCCCCATGATGAGGCCTGAATCCCAAATGAAAAGGATCTAAATGGTCCACATCCTCCAGGCGTGCCTGGAGTTGTTTAGCAACCACCCACTCAGTCACCTTGCCTGTAGATGGGAGATTTAAAACTGAGTGATTGTTGGCCATATTGGATGGGTCCAAAGATGGTTTTTAAAGAAGCGGTTTAATAACTGCCTCTTTCAGTGAGTCTGGGAAGGCTTCCGCACAGAGGGAAGCATTCACCACCCCACGGAGCCCATTGCCCAGCCCTTCCTGGCTCGCTTTTATGAGCCAGGATGGGCAAGGATCAAGGAGACAGGTGGTTGGTTTCACTCATCCAAGCAGCCTGTCCACATCTTCAGAGGTGACAGATTGGAAGTGATCCCATGCAACTTGACTAGACAGGACTCTAGGTACAATTGCATACAGAAATGTAAACGTTAATGAGAAATTGGCACCAGAATGCTGATGAATATTCCTGAGGACTCTTTTTAAAACAAAATGAATGAACTTTATTACGGTCACAGACCAGGATAAAACAAAAACAAAAACATATAAATAAAATAGCAGTTAGGATTTTTTAAACTGATAAATGTTGGAGCAGATAAGGACAAAGAAACAAGCTTAGGATAAAACATCTGAATAAAATACAAGATTAAACACAAGGACTCTTTTTAAAACAAAATGCAAACTAATATGGAAATGAGGAGAACTGAACAAGACTGGAAGAATGAGAAACTGAGAGCAACCAAAATTGACCTATCCAGCCATCCCTACTCTTGATAGATGCAATTTCCTTGTGTTTTTGTGGCTTGAGTGAATACTGGAAGTTCTGAACATGTTAGAACTGAAAGGCATTTTGCTACTTGATGAGGATATACATACACTGGCATTAAAACCTTCCTCCTCTTTCAGAAGTTCTAATCTTTTACTTTTTCAAAATAAAACTGAGTGATCTCAGCACCTCCTTGATGACTCAAATGAATTGGCTGGTTTGGCTCAGGCAACGTGCTTAGGAACCAACTGGGGAATGCTGCAGATTCAAAGCTGCCAGTCTCTGTGCTGCTGCCACTTTTACAAAAGAAAGTGAAGTTCTTGTGTTCCTTGCCATCGTTGTAGAGATCCATAATGCCTTTACCCTATTTAAGATAAAAAAAGCATACAAAAGGTTTAGTAGAAAGAAGGGTTGTGCTGCATCACAAATGAACGCCATCAGTTGCCTGGGAGAAAGCGAGACTTGGGGCTAAATCCCAATGATTGTAACCAAAGCATATACAAATTCAAAGATTACTGGAAGCCCCAAGTTAAAATCTGGATTATGCCATGAATACACCATGATTTTTAAATCTCCTGTTGTAAGCAGCCCAGAGTGGCTGGGGAAGCCCAGCCAGATGGGTGGGGTATGTGATAAATAATAATAAATAATAATAATAATAATAATAATAATAATAATAATAATAATAATAATTATTATTACTACTACTACTACTACTACATCAAGCATTCAGCCATGAGATAAGCCTTTCATTCAAAGGATGGGAGGAACTGTGGCCCTCTAGAGGTTGTTGGACTACAATTCCTATCATCTCTGACCATTGGCTGTCCTCAATGGGGCTGATGGGAGTTAAAGTCCAACAGGATCTGAACCACCACTGGTTCTTCAGCTTCAATTCCTGTCTGCCTTTCATAAGTTTGAATCTTTGTTTCTATACCAAAACAGGAATTGTTTCACTCCTGAATTTAAAAAACAAAACAGGAAATAGAACCAGAAGCTGGATAATTAAGGAGAAATTCATAACTAACGAAGAAGAGTGCAGAACCTACAATCAGGAAATGTTTGCTTTCACTAAAAGGACAGAAGCAACCCGTAAAAACCTCAGTAGATCTTTTCCTCTCCCAATAGACAGGCTAGGAAGACTAAGGAGAGGGAAGAAGCACAGAAGGATAACAGAGAGAAGAATAGAATGCAGTGATTAAGGAAAAAAAGAATGAGCAAACAGCAGAGAATATCTAATATCTTTGTCATGGTGGATGCCACAGAACAAGCAGAAGAAATTTGAAACAATCGAATGTGGCTTTGAACCAGAAGTGAAACCTACCTCCAGAGTCAGCTGAGGTTGACCACCAGATTCACCACAGGAGAGGGTTTGTGCTCCATCTTGGGTGCCCAAAAAGATAGGGGATTTGTTTTCATCCATCCCTCTGTTGGGGGTCATAGCCACCAAGTAATCTGGAACCAAAAAACAGGCAAAGATCAGTGTGATAAGAGTGGGGTGTGACCATGGAAAGTTAAGGAGCACCATTTCTGACCCTAGTTGAAGACAGTGCTGCTGTATCAGACACTTCCTGACACCTGGTTACCCAGTCCCAGAATTTGCACAAGTGTTCAATCGGTAACAGTGTAGGTCGCAGCTGTGAGATGAGAAGGGATCATGACCATGGTTACCGGGTGAGTTGCCATCTTTGGGGGCTGCTACCAGCATGTTGTTCTTCAGGAACAGGAACTTCTGGTTAATATCCCAAATCCTGTAGAGCCATGGCCTATCTAGGCTTATGGGTGGAAACTTGGAATGATCTGTGATAAAAAGAAGTAATACAAATTTATCAATACAGAAGAAAAAATGGAATATTCTAAAGAAGGAACAAATAACTTTTCAGACATAACTTTTTTCTTCTGTGCTGGAGCTGCAATTCTTTTCTCCCCCTTTTGCGTGAAGTGGTAATAGCCATGGTTGGCACAACACATTTTCCATGTTGGCAACATTGTGGAGTTTCTCATGTGAGTCTAGGACTTCCTCTATCCTTAAGATATTGCGCATGCAAGTCATTAAATGTGTTCCTAGTGTATCTTTTTTCATTTGGTATTAAGAATACAGATTTATATATTGCCAAAGAGACAGCCTAGTTGTCTGGCTGTTTTCAGCTTTTATTCAATGGGATCCAACCTGGCTGAAACCCAAGGACACTAGTTTGACTGGTTTCTCCAGGTGAAATCCATCGACTCCCCCTGCTGGTGTGTGTATCAGTTTCCTTTTGACTAAAGGCCCCTGCTTTTTAAAGGAGTTTTGATTCTGACCATGTTCTTGCCCTCCTGAACCATGGGAGAAAGAGATAGGCAGAATAACCAAGGGCACAGAGCACGCATGCATGTACGAATGAATGAATGAATGAATGAATGAGGTTAGCTAATGAAGCAGGATATCTATTTGGTTATCTGCAAGTATATTTGCACACAATATCGTTCATGTACTTTAAAAAAACAGTCCTGATTGTTTACGACCCTCCTCCCCCTCCCAATTCTATAACCCAATAATTCAGGATAATACTTCATGCATCTGGTAAAATGAGCTGTAGTTCATGAAAGCTTATATTGTTAGGAAAATAGTCCAACAGGTATCACTCGTTCTTTGCTGAAACAGACTAACACGGCTAGATTTTTTGGGAACAAGTCCTCCTTGCTTTTATGTTAAACCACCAACATGGAAAATATCCCCATGGGGAATGTCATTTCATTCAGCTGGTGTACATGCATATGGTGACATAGCATGGTTTGCTGGTTTCCAGGGCAGGTGGGAGCCAGGCGGATGCACGTGCACACGGGGATAGGCTGCAGAAGATGAAGGGAGCCTGCCACAGAAAGCCAGCCTTCACTGTTGATGCTGTACTTCAATGCCTGCCTGCCAACGCAGGGTGGTAGCCAGCTAGCACATTGTGGCCCTTGGCAGGTGAATCCCCCTGATGCCCTTGGAGAGGAGTGCCAGGGTGTGCTCGGGTTGCCCCCTTGACTGCTTCCCTTCATCCGTGCCCACTCACCATTGGGAGAGCATACTGAGCGAGGAGTAAGTGAGCACTAGGCGTTGGTCGGGCGGCCATTCAGAGAGGAGGTTGGCCATTTAGGGAGGGGCCTGGAATGTAGCGGCCATGCCAGGTCAGACTGTGGGGCCCAGATAGCCCTGCAGCAGGCAGGGAAGGATGAGGAGCTGAGGGCAGGGACCACCAGAACGTGCCTGGACAGGAATCCCCGCAGAAGCCAACACCTGCATGGGGGTGCCTGGTTTGCACCCCCTCAAAATTATGCCCCCAGGGGACTTGGCCTTCTTCCCCCCCCCCAGTATGTTATGCCCCTGTGAGCCTATATGGATAATGGAAATTCTAATTTAATTTAAGGCTCACTGCAGGTTTTCAGAACTTGTCTTGTGCAGGAAATATAAAAGCAAAGCATTGTTTTCACCTGGCTTAGGAAAGTGATGGAATAAATCTCTCATTTTCTGGTCCACAGTCATCTTGTGGGGCTTCTCCCTTAAAGTCTCTGTGTCTACTTTCTCCATTGCTTCCCAAGGATTGGTTGAGATTCAGGCTACAAGCTTACTCTTCTGCAGTTGTAGCTACTAAAAGAGAGTGATGTAAAATGTTAGAGGAGAGGCTGCAAAAATCCAAAATTCCATTGATTGCCCTTCTGCACAATATCCCAGGATCAACATAGATACATATATATATAACTTTTTTTGTAAGCCACCTTTACATAGTTCATACCATGCGCAAAGTGGCTAACAACATTGAAAAACTACATAATTACAACATAAACTGAACAAGTTCCACATAAATCATAATAAGATCTAAAATAAAATACCAGTATCAATCAAAAAATCAGTATCAATAATAGGACCAACTCCCTGCCTAAACAATACCCCAGGAAAAGGTCATTCAGCAGCCTCAGCTTTTGTAGTTGGAGTTCGTCCTGGCCCCACCCTCCCAGGCCAGGTGGAAAAGGCTTGCAAGGCCCTGGAGGTGAATTTTTAATCATTTCCCTTGTGCTGAATCAAGCTTAACCCTCCTTCTCCAAACATTTGTATTACCCTCTTTAAGGGGAGAGGGAATGAAGGACAGATCTGCTGGGCTGGGCTGGACTAGGGAGGCGATATATTTCTTTCAAAAACATATATCCTGCACAAAAGAACATTACAAAAGAAACAAATGTCTCTGCCTTTGTATTACAAGAAATTCTCAAAATAGCTTACAATAAATTCATTTTTTAAAATAGCAATGCCACTTACAGCCAAAGTAAAATGAGAATAAAGTAAACAGCAGTGCAGAATGTTTAGAAAGGAAAAACAAAAAGGACATATGAATTAGTATTGTTAATTACAGTTAATTAACATTAAAATCAAGGAAATATGTCTCCCTCAGCTTCACTGCCCCCCACCCACCAAAAGACTATAATGATAGGTGGGGGAAATGGGTCTGAGGAAAGGCAAAACAGAGATTTCCTGCCTCTGAGATAATTTGGCATTTGAAGCAGACAATTTAGCATAGTCTTCCCTAATTTGAGGCCCTCCACATGTTGTGGACCACAGCTCCCATCAGCCTCAACCAGGATACCCACTGATCATGGATAATGGAAACTGTAACACAACAATATCTGGAAGGCAACTAGCTGGGAAAGGCTATGATCTCAACTAGCTGCCTTCCAGATATTGCTGGGCATCTGGATAGAAGGTTCAGAGAAATAATTGAGGAGATGCTACCTGTCCTGGTGTGAGGAAGTCCTGTGTCTTGCTATGAATTGTCTTCTGAGATTTACACAGCATCTTATAGCTTTGTCAGACCAGTGGGTGTGGTTTATATGCTCTATGGCACCTTATATGGCACAAACACTAATCCAAGTCTTGCAGCAGCAGCCAGCTGTTCCGGGAAAGACTTTCCTCCCTGGAAGAGAGGGGAGTGGTTGTGGGCGGGAGCCCGAGCACCGCCCCTAGCAGGGGGCATTAGCCCCCTGCCTCCACCTCACCTGGCTGGCGCCCACGCCCCTTGGAAGGCATCCAACCAGCTGCCACAGAGGGGGCGTGTTCAGCAGCCTTTGGCTGCAGCGCCAGCCTCTCCCCGGCCTCATTCTTCGCCGTCATCTCGTCGCGAGTCACCCACCCTCCACTCCCTTCGAGTTAGGGCTTAGGTCATTGGCCTTGCTATGGACCTTAGGTTGGTCACCCTGGTTGCCCAGGGGGCCTGGTAGGAGTTTTTGGCATTAGGCTTTTTGGTTTTTTCGCCTACCTCGTAGCAATCGTCACAACTTTTGTGGTATTGTTGGGTAGGTTAGGCATTGGAATAATGTGTTGTGGTGTGTCGAAGTGCTAGGTGTGGCCATCGCCTATGCCTTCAATTTTTGGGTATTCCATTAATGGAATCTGGCGGTCGTGTATTCTGTCCGATGCCTGCTTGGCGGGAGGCCATGGCACGACCCTCGGTGACATCAGGGGAGAGCCTATTGTTGGATTAGCATCAACAGGCTCCACCTACTGGTGAATAAACCCACTTGTTTTAGAGATCCAATGCCTAAGCCAATACCTTTTCACTGCTGTAATCAATAAAGTTGTGGCCTTTCCTTGCCCATTAACCTTATATCACGTGTCCTTGTGTCTTCATTTCAAATTGTGGGGGTCGGGTCCTCCAACCACAAGCTACAAATGCTGTGATAGTTCAAAAGCTGAGGGCTCCTCCCAACATCCTTTTTATTCTGCATTGGTGATCATTTATGCTCATGATGGTACTGAGGTGGTCATATGCAACCCCAGTTTCAATACTCTTTGTGACTAGGGATAGAGGAGAAATTTGATTCAGTGTTCATATAAACCTGAATCTTATCAAATTTGCACATTCCAAATTTGCGGTTCTGCAGATTTCGCAATGCAGTTCTCCATCCAATCAAATAATGTTTGTGGAATTGCATATATTATAGGAAAGTGTGCAGTATAATGGACACATTAGTAAAAATCTACAGAAATACATTATATCGGTGGAAATTGATCACAAACATATGTACACTAGTCATAACTGCATAGAAAATGTGTTTAGTGGGAGAAATTTGCAGTAAAAAACTAGTGAATCTTCATGAGGAATTTTTTTAAAATGCAAATTGCTGCAAAATGTAGAGAACTGAATTTTCTGCCCACACTCCTCTTTTACAGTGCCCTCCTTCCCTATGCAGTGTGGACTTTTGGCCAGTTGCCTGCTGGGGGGGGGGGGATGAGAGAGAAAATGAATATTTGGAAGAGTCTCTGATTGGCCTTGGGGAGCCTTTTTCCATCCTGCTGAAGCAGGTGGATGCGACTATCTCTTAAGAATAGGTGTGGGGAACCTGTGGCCCTCTAGATGTTGAATACAACTCCCATCATCCTGATGCAGGGACAGACCTTCAAAATTTAACCGTCTTCCAGCCCAAAGCCGGGTAAGGGAGGCACCAGGTTTTGGGGAGGAGGCGTGAGACCTAGATCCATCCTACCTCCTTCCCAAAGTTGGGCAAGTTCTAATGAGGCTTTAGGATGAAGGTAGGAGGACAACAAGGGACGTGGGTGGCACTGTGGGTTAAACCATAGAGTCTAGGACTTGCCAATCAGAAGGTCGGCGGTTCAAATCCCTGCGACGGGGTGAGCTCCCATTGCTCGGTCCCAGCTCCTGCCAACCTAGCAGTTCGAAAGCACAAAGTGCAAGTAGAAAAATAGGTACCACTCCAGCAGGAAGGTAAACAAACTCCGGCTCCCTCGGCCAGTAAAGCAAGATGAGTGCCACAATCCCAGAGTTGTCCGCGACTGGACTTAACTGTCAGGGGTCCCTTTACCTAGGAGGACAATAGGATCTTGTCAGAGCCCTCTTGCTTCCTTCCTGAATCCCAGAACTTACTAGGCTTTGGGAAGGAGGAGTGGAGGCACTGTTAGAATTCCTGCTCCGTGACTGCAGTCATAGGATTGTTGTCTTTCACATGACGACTGGCATGTTCTCTCCCTCCTAGTCCTACTGGAATGTAGGCTGAGCTCCTGACAGGCACCCCTTTGACCCCTGTGCCCTGTGTGGGGGAACCGGTCACGCCATATTAAATCTGCCTGAAGCACTCGCCATACTGTCTGGGGCTGAGGGGAGTTAGAGCATTACAACTTCTGGAGGGCCACAGGTCACCCCCCTCTGTCTTAAAACATGAAATATATGGCAGTGGAGGCCCTTAGTCAAGCACCACGCCTTTTAAAAGTATGGTGTACTGTGTTAACACCACTTAGGAATGAGTTAGGTGTGGCTGTTCACACACAGTTAATTTTCCTTCACTTGCTGCAGTCCAGCAAAGATATCCCATAGGTGAAAACAGTTTTGTGTGTGCTCATTTTTGTACTATCTGTACATAGGTCTATTGCGCAAGCTAAATAAATACAGCAGCCAAGCACCTCATCACCCATGGGAAAATCCATCCCTTGTCCTCTCTTGGTGGCACTAATTAGTTATGGACATATTTATGCAGCCCATACTTTTCTAGATCCAATCCACACCCAGTTCAAATGGTAAGGCTTGCCAGAGACACTACATATTCAAAAGTGCAAGTCTCTTGGGTTTCCTTTGGTCTTACTGTAGAAAGTGAAGTTACTGCATTTTAAAAAATAAAACACACGAATGTAAGAAAATATGAATGCTAAATTGAAAAGGAAAGCTTGATCAATCTATTTTTTAAAAGGGCGATTGTACCAATGGCTGTTGGATTAGCAGTGAATTGTCCTGAGGAAGTTTCTGTTCCCTCCAAGGGGGCTCTAATTATTGGCTTCCATTATTCTTTTCTCACTTTTACAGCAAATGACACAATTTCCCCACAAAATGAAAAAGAAAGCAAAAATAATGGAAGCCACTAATTAAAGGCCATTCTGTTCCTTTGAAAAGCCAGCTAACTAAGGGACAATTCATAACCTATCCCCCATCAGGGACAAACACATATCAATAAAACAGGTAAAACCTGAAAACACAGAAAGCTTTTAATTAAAGGCACAATAGATCTTAAAAATCTAAATGGGACCTCTATATTAAAGGTATTATGCCACTGAGTGCCATTTATTTGGAATCAAAATTGGGGGAGGGTCATTGTCCTGCTTCTAGGATTCCCTAGTGAATATGGTTGGCCACTTTAGGAGAGCTGGTCTGATTCAGCTGGGCTCTTCTTAAAGTTAAGGCAAAAGGAGGACATATATGTTAAAAATAGATTATCAGTTATGGTTTGAGATTAAGAGTGGAAGAAAGCTGAAGACTATAGTTTTGAAGTGATACCCCCCACCAAGACTTTAGTGCAAACTGCTCATCTAACATGGTGAGGTTATGGGGCAATCTTCTGTCCAGCTATATTTTGTATGGAAGAGATACAGTATTTTAAAAAGAAATTTGTATCCTGTTTCAAACTTGTACTAATCAGCACTAGTACTAATTTCTGTTTCTTAAAATTAGTAAGCAAATTATATGAGTCTCAATTTAGCAATGATCAGAGATACCTCAGCAAATATTATTCATGTGCTGTGGAAATACAGGAAAGGTGGTGGCGTAATCAAATGAGTTTTAACAATGTGTACGGAGTTGTTGGTTATTATTTACATACCAAGCAGGGCTTCAGCTGATATTTCCATAAAGGTTATTGGGTGCAGTCAGCTCTAATTTCAGTTATGAGTGTGCAAGATCCACTTATGTAAACATGAGATTTGGAATGTCCAAATTGTGTTCATCTGTTATGTGGGGCACACAGCACTTGTAGGTTGATTTCCAGTCCTATGAATGCTGGGGGCTGATGTAGCAAAAGGGATGAGCAGTGTTTTTTCTGGGGGTACTCATGGGTACAAAGTACAGGCACCTCCCCCCCCCCCAAATGTCAAAAGTGTGTCATTTACTGTATCAAGTTTATGGTGAGTACCAGCACCATTTTTTCTTTTTTTCTTTTAAAAAAAGCACTGGAGATGAGGCTTATTTGTGACTCCCAACCAACCAACCAACCAATCCCAAGCACTGGCTGAGTCTTCCTAATGGGCTTTTTCAACAATCCAAATGAGAAAATCTGTTGCATATTCTGTATGTAACCGACAAACCTAGACAGCATCTTAAAAAGCAGAGACATCACCTTGCCAACAAAGGTCCGTATAGTTAAAGCTATGGTTTTCCCAGTAGTGATGTATGGAAGTGAGAGCTGGACCATAAAGAAGGCTGATTGCCAAAGAATTGATGCTTTTGAATTATGGTGTTGGAGGAGACTCTTGAGAGTCCCATGGACTGCAAGAAGATCAAACCTATCCATTCTTAAGGAAATCAGCCCTGAGTGCTCACTGGAAGGACAGATCCTGAAGCTAAGGCTCCAGAATTTGGTCACCTCATGAGAAAAGAAGACTCCCTGGAAAAGACCCTGATGTTGGGAAAGATGGAGGGCACAAAGAGAAGGGGATGACAGAGGACAAGATGGTTGGACAGTGTTCTTGAAGCTACCAGCATGAGTTTGACCAAACTGCGGGAGGCAGTGGAAGACAGGAGTGCCTGGTGTGCTCTGGTCCAGGGGGCCACGAAGAGTCAGACATGACTAAACAACTAAACGACAACAATTAACCAAATCAAAAGATAGTCCAGGCAGGGTAGTTTCCTAAGGCAGGAGGAATCAACTCCCTCCACTCTTGTGACTGTTTACAGGCTCATCCTGTGGCCAGCAAATGATTGGAAGGAGTTATTCCTTCTTGGGTAAGTGAATTTGACAAGTGCCCCATGGCACAGATGATTTGGTGTTCTGCCTGGTGTGTATGCCAAGTCTAAAGGGCCCCCCAAGGGAGCCGCCAAACCTAAACTGGTGTTGGGTAACCTAAGGGTGCCCTAAACCCAATTGTGGCATTCATCTGTTTCGAGAAACAATGGAGTTTGTCTTTGGGGCTAAAATCAGTGTTAGCAGCCCAGAAGTGACCTCCCCAGGATGTGTATGGAGGTCCTGGGCTGCCCAGATGACAAGACACAGATGTGACCCAAAGGGAAACAGAGTAGTACATTTGGAACCAGCTTGGCTGCAGGAGTGGCCAGAAGGAGGCGTACAAGGCACCGTCAAACCTCCATAGGCTTTTCCTCTCCCAAAAATATTCTGCAAGGGTGTGTACATTTAGGATCAGTGTTTTCCTTCTCCTAGATGGGCTACCTTCCCAGACTGACGAGTCCCAACTGCCCCTTATTTCTCTCTACAGCGCATGCAGCACATAGACCCACTATTGCTCTCATCTGCCAGAGTCTGTCTTCACATGCACTCACTGTGAGTTTGAGGTCTATCAGTTACCACCCTCACCTGGCTAGTTGAAACTGTTCCCAGGGTGTGGTTGCTGTTGCATGCTGACAGCTTCTAGGAGTTACAGGTGACAGCTGAATGGAGTGGGGACCAAAGGTGGACAAACTACCCCAAAAGGAGCACCATGGATCCACCAACGCTGGTACTGCCCCTCCCCATAACACCCCATAAACCCCTTAACCCATTAATACCTCAGGTATGCACCCTTTTCCCTTACATGCTCAGTCTAAAAGCCAGTAAAACCAACCAAAAATTCCACTCCAACACAAAACTCCCAACAGTATGAAGTAGGTGAAAAAAGGCTCCCCAAGGCCATTTTACTAATGTGTCCATTATTCTGACACTTTCCTGTAATATATGCAATTTCATAAACATGGTTTTATTGGATGGAGAACTGCATTGCGAAATCTGGAGAACCACAAACGTAGGATAGCTTTGTTTCAGTTTGCATAATGTTTGGAATGTGCAAATTTGATAAGATTCAGGTTTATATGAACACTGAATCAAATTTCTCCTCTATCCCTAGTCACAAACAGTATTGAAACTGGGGTTGCATGTGACCACCTCAGTACCATCATGAGCATAAATGATCACCAATGCAGAATAAAAAGGATGTTGGGAGGAGCCCTCAGCTTTTGAACTATCACAGCATTTGTAGCTTCCCGGAACAGCTGGCTGCTGCTGCAAGACTTGGATTAGTGTTTGTGCCATATAAGGTGCCATAGAGCATATAAACCACACCCACTGGTCTGACAAAGCTATAAGATGCTGTGTAAATCTCAGAAGACGATTCATAGCAAGACACAGGACTTCCTCACACCAGGACAGGTAGCATCTCCTCAATTATTTCTCTGAACCTTCTATCCAGATGCCCAGCAATATCTGGAAGGCAGCTAGTTGAGATCATAGCCTTTCCCAGCTAGTTGCCTTCCAGATATTGTTGTATTACAGCTTCCATCATCCATGATCATTGGGTATCCTGGTTGAGGCTGATGGGAGCTGTGGTCCACAACATGTGGAGGGCCTCAAATTAGGGAAGACTATGTTAAATTGTCTGCTTCAAATGCCAAATTATCTCAGAGGCAGGAAATCTCTGTTTTGCCTTTCCTCAGACCCATTTCCCCCACCTATCATTATAGTCATTTGGTGGGCAGTGAAGCTGAGGGAGACACATTTCCTTGATTTTAATGTCAATTAATTGTAATTAACAATACTAATTCAGGTGTACTTTTTGTTTCCCCTTTCTAAGCATTCTGGACTGCTGTTTACTTTATTCTCGTTTTACTTTGGCTGTAAGTGGCATTGCTATTTTAAAAAATGGATTTATTGTAAGCTATTTTGAGAATTTCATGTAATACAAAGGCAGAGACATTTGTTTCTTTTGTAATGTTCTTCTGTGCAGGATATATGTTTTTTTAAAAATATATCACCTCGCTAGTCCAGTCCAGCCCAGCCCAGCAGATCTGTCCTTCATTCCCTCTCCCCTTAAAGAGGGTAATACAAATGTTTGGAGAATGAAAGTTAAGCTTGATTCAGCACAAGGGAAAGGATTAAAAATTCACCTCCATAGCCTCTATCCTGATAGAAACTGGAAGCCTGTGTATCTGTTTTAAATTTCAAGAAGGTGGAAGATCTGATTTAGTGATCTGCTATATTGCATCAGTTCATACCAGTGGCATAACGTCTGATTCTCTCTTGTTGTATTCTTATTCCTGGACATTGGTTGCGTAATTAGCCCCGCCTCACCCTGGCTAATTTATATTGGCTGTGAGTCGTGGAAGACTTGCTTCCTGCCTTGCAGGCCTTTTCCACCTGGCCTGGGAGGTGGGGCCAAGGCGGACTCCAACTACAAAAGCTGAGGCTTGTCCTGGAGTATTGTTTAGGCAATGGGTTGTTGCTATTGCGTGGACAGGCGGAGTCCCCAGATCCCGAGTGGTCCCCCCGTCATGTGGAATAACGACTCTAGACAACGTGCTATGGGATTAAATTGGCCACAACTTTATTAAATTTCAAATGTGGGTAGACCTTGGCTCAGGCATTGGGCGTTCTCCCTCCCTAGTCCCCAGCCGGGGACCTAGGGAGCATCAGGGTTATCCAATGTGTGTGGGGGGGATGGGCCGGCTCTGGAGAACATATGTTCAAGCAGAGATAGCCGCCCCCGTTACGCTGCCGCAGGGGAGAGCAATGACGACCTTTCGGCGTACGGCCAAAGCCTCCCTTCAAAAACCCCTTTAACGGGGAACCCTGGTATCGCCGCCGCAAAGAGGAAGATGGACTAAAGGATTCCGCCCAAGGCCTGATACCGCCAAAGTTGTGACGTTTTGCTACGGGAAAGGCGAAACCTGCCAATGCAGGGAAATTCCTTTCCGGCCCTTTAACAGCGACCTTATCGTAGCAGCGCCCGCATACCTGTGGAGACAGGTTAACCTGCAAAACCTATGAAGAAAAGTTAACCTGCAAAAGAAGACATTAACTGAGGGTGGGTAGGGTGGGAGAAGCTCTGGAGCCAAGTGAGGATTAACAATTAAGATCCACCCTCTATTGTGTGGGCAGGTAATCCCTCCCCTTACCTGGCCTGGTTTCCCTGGCAACACTTCCCCCAGGTGGGATTGGACAACTCGCTGGGGTAGGCGGGGACCTCCAGGTATCCCACCTGAGGGAAGGCAAAGCCTATGCTGATGGGGCCACTCCAGATCCAGGGCTGCACGCGTCCACGCAAAAGGCGCCCCCCATTTTAAGTGGGGAGCGGTCATTATTGACACTGAATTTTTGATTGATACTGATATTTGATGTTAGATCTTATTATGATTTAGGTGGAACTTGTTCAGTTTGGTTGTTATTTTGTAATTATGTAGTTTTTAAATGTTGTAAGCCGCCTTGAGCATGCTTTGAACTATGTAAAGGTGGCTTATGAATAAAATTACCTATGTACATATGCATCTATGATGATCCTGGGATATTGTGCAGAAGGGCAATCAACGGAACTTTGTATTTTTGCAGCCTCTCCTCTAACATTTTACATCACTCTCTTTTAGTAGCTACAACTGCAGAAGAGTGAGCTTGTAGCCTGAATCTCAACCAATCCTTGGGAAGCAATGGAGAAAGTAGACACAGAGACTTTAAGGGAGAAGCCCCACAAGATGACTGTGGACCAGAAAATGAGAGATTTATTCCATCACTTTCCTAGGCCAGGTGAAAACAATGCTTTGCTTTTATATTTCCTGCAAGTTCTGAAAACCTGCAGTGAGCCTTAAATTAAATTAGAATTCCATTATCCATATAGGCTCACAGGGGCATAACATACTGGGGGGGAAAGAAGGCCAAGTCCCCTGGGGGCATAATTTTGAGGGGGTGCAAACCAGGCACCCCCATGCAGGTGTTGGCTTCTGCGGGGATTCCTGTCCAGGCACGTACTGGTGGTCCCTGCCCTCAGCTCCTCATCCTTCCCTGCCTGCTGCAGGGCTATCTGGGCCCCAGAGTCTGACCTGGCATTGCCACTACATCCCAGACCCTCTCTCTGAATGGCAGCCTAACCAATGCACTGCTCACTCACTGCTTGCTCAGTATGCTCTCCCAATGGTGAGTGGGCACGGATGAAGGGAAGCAGGCAAGGGGCAACCCGAGCAAAGCCTGGCACTCCTCTCCAAGGGCATCAGGGGGATTCACCTGCCAAGGGCCACAATTTGCTAGCTGGCTTCCACCCTGCATGGGCAGGCAGGCATTGCAGTGCTGCATCAACAGCAAGGGCTGGCCTTCTGTGGCAGGCTCCCTTCATTTTCCGCATCCCACGCCCTAGTGTGCGTGCGTCCACCTGGCTCCCACCTGCCCCGGAAACCAGCAAACCATGCTATGTCACCATATGCATGTACACCAGCTGAATGAAATGACATTCCCCATGGGGATATTTTCCATGTTGGTGGTTTAACATAAAAGCAAGGAGGACTTGTTCCTAAAAAATCTAGCCATGTTAGTCTGTTTCAGCAAAGAACGAGTGATACCTGTTGGACTATTTTCCTAACAATATAAGCTTTCGTGAACTACAGCCCATTTCACCAGATGCATGAAGTATTATCCTGAATTATTGGGTAATTTTGGGGCGTGGGATGGGGGTGGTAAACAATCAGGACTGTTTTTTTAAAGTACATATTTCATGGACCATATTGTGTGCAAATATACTTGCAGATAACCAAATAGATATCCTGCTTCATTAGCTAACATCTTTCATTCATTCATTCATTCGTACATGCATGTGTGCTCTGTGCCCTAGGTTATTCTGCTTATCTCTTTCTCCCATGGTTCAGGAGGGCAAGAACATGGTCAGAATCAAAACTCCTCTAAAAAGCAGGGGTCTTTAGTCAAAAGGAAACTGATACACACACCAGCAGGGGGAGTCGATGGATTTCACCTGGAGAAACCAGTCAAACTAGTGTCCTTGGGTTTCAGCCAGGTTGGATCCCATTGGATTAAAGCTGAAAACAGCCAGACAACTAGGCTGTCTCTTTGGCAATATATAAACCTGTATTCTTAATACCAAATGAAAAAAGATACACTAGGAACACATTTAATGACTTGCATGCGCAATATCTTAAGGATAGAGGAAGTCCTAGACTCACATCAGAAACTCCACAATGTTGCCACCATGGAAAATGTGTTGTGCCAACCATGGCTATTACCACTTCACGCAAAAGGGGGAGAAAAGAATTGCAGCTCCAACACAGAAGAAAAAAGTTATGTCTGAAAAGTTGCTTGTTCCTTCTTTAGAATATTCCATTTTTTCTTGTGTGTTGATAAATTTGTGTTACTTCTTTTCATCACAGATCATGTAAGGCCCACAGAAACGCCATGGCTCTTCAGGGTTTGGGATATCAACCAGAAGTTCCTGTTCCTGAAGAACAACATGTTGGTAGCAGCCCCCAAAGATGGCAACTCACCTGGTAACAATGATTATGAACCCTTCTCATCTCACAGCTGCGACCTACACTGTTACCGATTGAACACTTGTGCAAATTCTGGGACTGGGTAACCAGGTGTCAGGAAGTGTCTGATACAGCAGCACTGTCTTCAAGTAGGGTCAGAAATGGTGCTCCTTAACTTTCCATGGTCACACCCCACTCTTATCACACTGATCTTTGCCTGTTTTTTGCTTCCAGATTACTTGTTGGCTGTGACCCCCAACAGAGAGATGGATAAAAACAAATTCCCCATCTTTTTGGGCACCCAAGATGGAGCACAAACCCTCTCCTGTGGTGAATCTGGTGGTCAACCTCAGCTGACCTTGGAGGTGGGTTTCACTTCTGGTTCAAAGCCACATTCGATTGTTTCAAATTTCTTCTGCTTGTTTAGATGCATCCACCATGACAATGACTTTAGATATTCTCTGCTGTTTGCTCATTCTTTTTTTCCTTAATCACTGCCTTCCATTCTTCTCTCTGCTATCCTTCTGTTCTTCTTCCCTCTCCTTTGTCTTCTTAGCCTGTCTACTTGGGAGAGGCAAAGATCTACTGAGGTTTTTACGGGTTGCTTCTGTCCTTTTAGTGAAAGCAAACATTTCCTGATTGTAGGTTCTGCACTCTTCTTCATTAGTTATGAATTTCTCCTTAATTATCCAGCTTCTGTTTCTAATTCCTGTTTTGGTATATAAACAAAGATTCAAACTTATGAAAGGCAGACAGGAATTGAAGCTGAAGAACCAGTGGTGGTTCAGATCTTGTTGGACCTTAACTCCCATCAGCCCCATCCAGGACAGCCAATGGTCAGAGATGATAGGAATTGTAGTCCAACAAGCTCTAGAGGGCCACAGGTCCTCCCATCCTTTGAATGAAAGGCTTATCTCATGGCTGAATGCTTTTTGTATTCATGACACAATCCCGATTTAAACTTGAGGCTCCCTGTAAACTTTGAATTTGTATATGCTTTGGTTTGGGATTTAGCCCCAAGTCTCGCTTTCTCCCAGGCAAAAGATGGCATTCATTTGTGATGCAGCACAACCTTTCTTTCTACTAAACCTTTTGTATGCTTTTTTAAATCTTAAATAGCGTAAAGGCATTATGGAGCTCTACAACGATGGCAAGGAACACAAGAACTTCACTTTTTTTTCTAAAAGTGGCATCAGAATAGAGACTGGCAGCTTTGAATCTGCAGCATTCCCCGGTTGGTTCCTAAGCACGTTGACTGAGCCAAACCAGCCTATTCGTTTGAGTCATCAAGGAGGTGCTGAGATTACTCAGTTTTATTTTGAAAAAGTAAAAGGTGATTAGAACTTCTGAAAGAGGAGGAAGGTTTTAATGCCAATGTATGTATATCCTAATCAAGTAACAAAATGCCTTTCAGTTCTAACACGTTCAGAACTTCCAGTATTCACTCAAGCTACAAAAACACAAGGAAATTGCATCTATCATTTTTACGGAAAGGTAAAAGGTTCACTCTGACTGCTGAACAGTCAGACTTGGGAAAGGAAGCAGAATTCTTTTGAAGCTAAAAGGTAAAGGACCCCTGACAGTTAAGTCCAGTTGTGAACGATTCTGGGGTTGTGGGGTCCCTCGCTTTACTGGCTGAGGGAGCCAATGTTTGTCTGCAGACAGTTTTTCTGGGTGATGTGGCCAGCATGACTAAGCCGTTTCTGGCGAACCAGAGCAGCACACGGAAACACTGTTTACCTTCCCGGTGGAGCGCTACCTATTTATCTACTTGCACTTTTTTTTGGTGTGCTTTCAAACTGCTAGGTTGGCAGGAGCTGGGACCGAGCAATGGGAGCTCACCTCATCGCGGGGATTTTAACTGCCGACCTTCTGATCGGCACATTGCAGCTGTGTTTCCAGGAAAGGCAAACATGTCCAAGAGAGACCCCTAGTGACTAAAAAATGTACAGAGCTGCTTATTGTATACAATGGAATTTAAAGGTGCTTTATAGATAATGATTTTAAAGGCAATCAAAATCCATAAAAGACTGTCTGTCCTCAGATAGTACTATTTATGCGGGGTCCTAAAAAGGCACCTGTAATGGGATAAGGGGCTGCTTGTGTGTGAGCGCTAAGACTCTCACAGTTTTGTAGTTAGTTTTAAAACTCTCCCTCTCCGCGGAGCCATCAGTGCATGGCTGCCTTAATCGCTGGCAGAATCCGTCAGTGGGCGTTTCCTGAATTTCTTCCAGCATAGAAGTTCTTTGACTGAAAGTCTCCTCCTTGATTCTCTACGTGACAGCTTTCTGCGCAGAGTAGGCGTTCCAAGGGGAGGTCCTGAGCTCTCCCCACTGGTCTAGCTGGAAGTGTCTCTGAGCCTCACCTCCGACTCTGTCTCCTCCGCTTCCCCTCCTGCTTCCGCAGAAGCTCTCCCTCTCCCCCTGCTGGTTCCCTCCTCAGCACCAGAGGGTCTCCCAGCATCCGATAGCCTCTCCACCACCTTAAGTTCCGATGGCAGTTCCCTGACATCCACCTCCCCTCCAGGACCCCCCTCACCCCCTGTTCTCCCCCTTCCTTTGGGCGGTGAGGCTGGGAACCCCCGGAAAGAATCTCCCTCATCTTCGGATGACTCGAAAACTGCTCTCCACCTACTACTATCCCGTCTTCCTGAATAATCTTCCCAATCTGATTCCCCCTCTTCAGATTCTTCTTCCTCTTCCGGTTCTGAGTCCGGAAATCCCTCAAACTCCTCTTCCTCATCGGTGGTGCCAAATTGCTACTCCCAGAACCTAGCTAAAGGCTTGGGCCTCCTTGGGAACCTACGGTGAAACTCTCCCAAGAGAAACTCATCCTTAACGGTTTCTGCTGGTACCCAAGCATTTTCTGACTCCGGTTCCCCTTCCCACGCCACTAGGTACTCCACCTGTTTACCCTTCCACCTAGAGTCGAGTATTTCTGCTACATGACTGCTGCGCTCCCTCTCTACTACTTGTGGTGCCGCGGGAACCTCTCCTTCTCGTCCCTGAAATTCCCGCCCTTCCCTGTATGGTGATAGCAATGACCTATGAAACACTGGATGTAGTTTCATGTTGTCCGGCAGTTTGAGCCTGAAGGCCACCGGATTGACTTGTTGTGTAACCTCGAAGGGTCCCAGTCGTCTAGGTCTCAATTTCTTGCAACCTCCCTTGAACGGTAACCCTTGTGTTGACAACCACACCCGGTCCCCAACCCTTATCGTCTCTCCTTCCCTTCTGCTCCTATCTGCCTGCCTTTTGTACACTTCCTTGGCCCTGTCTAAATTCAACTTAAGCTGTTGATGTATTGCTTCCATTTCTTCCACGAAATGTTCCGCCGCCGGTACACTCCATCTTTCCTCCCCTCCCCCTGGAAAGGCCCTAGGGTGACACCCATAATTGGCCATAAATGGACTCATGCCCGTGGACACATTTTCGGCGTTATTGTAGGCAAATTCTGCCAGGGCTAATTTCTCTACGCAGTCACCCTCTCTCTCATTTACATAGCATCTCAAGTATTGTTGCAAAATACTGTTTGCCCTTTCTGCTTGCCCATTGGTTTCTGGGTGTCTGGCTGTCGAGAAATTGACCTCCACGTGCAGTAAGCTCATGAGCTTCCTCCAGAACCTGGACGTGAATTGTTTTCCTCTGTCAGAGACCACCCTCAAGGGGGCGCCATGCAACCTAAAAATGTGTTTTACAAACAACCTGGCGGTTTCCTCCGCCGTTACCGCATGTGAGCAAGCTATAAAATGACACATCTTGGTTAACAAGTCTACTACCACCATGACCGCCGTTTTCCCCTTGGATTTGGGCAAATCTGTCATAAAATCGATGGACACTGCCTCCCATGGCCGTTCTGGTGTGGGTAATGGTTCCAGCAACCCCGCCGGTGCCGCCCTCTCCCCCTTGGCTCTCTGGCAGCGGTCACACCCCCTTATATATTCTCGTACGTCTTCCCTCACCTTTGGCCACCAAAACTGCCTGGTGACTAACAACATGGTTTTGTGTTGCCCAAAATGCCCCGCCGTGGGGCTGTCGTGCAGTTGTTTGAGTACTCTACTCCTCAATTGCCCCTCTGGTATATACAAAGCCCCCCTGTAGTACAGTGCCCCATTTCTTTCCTCAACCCCCCGGGTTTTCCCCTGCTCCTCTGAGCTCTCTGAGCTTGTTTTGGGCGTATTCATCGCCCTCGGTCCCCTCTACCAGTTCTCGTTGTCCAACCAATGCTGCCCTACACACCCAGTGGTCCTCGGGTATCACATGTCTTTCTTCCGGTGCTCCCTCCCCCTCCATATATTCTGGTTTCCGGGAGAGAGCATCCGCCCTTATGTTTTCTTCCCCCGGTACGTAGCGAATTTCAAAATGGAACTTGGAGAACTCCTGTGCCCATCGCACTTGTCTCTGGTTTAGTACCCTTGCCGTTCTCCAGTATTCCAGGTTCTTATGGTCTGTGCACACCTGGATCTTGTGTTGTGCCCCTATTAGTAGATGTCGCCAGCGTCGAAATGCTTCATAAATGGCCAGCAATTCCCTGTCGTACACTGTATAATTCCTTTCCGACTTATTCAACTTCCGCGAGAAGAAGGCACACGGTCTCCAATCAGACGGATTCCTTCCCGGCTGGAGCAGTACTGCCCCTACCGCTCGGTCTGATGCATCAGTCTCCACACTCATTGGTTTCTGCAGATCCACGTGCAAGAGCTGTTCTTCTGAAGCGAACGCCTTCTTTAGTCGGTCAAACGCTTGCTGCGCCTCTTCCGTCCAAACGAACTTCTTCTTGCTACTGAGGCAATCGGTGATGGGTGCCGTTAAGTGGGCAAAGTTTTTGATGAACTTCCAATAGAAATTTCCAAACCCCAGGAATCTCTGCACGTCCTTCCTGGTTTTAGGTGTCTTCCATTCCAGTACCGCCTGTACCTTGCTCAGATCCATTGATAATCCCTTGTCGGACAACCGGTACCCCAGGAATTCCACCTCTCTGGTATGGAACTGGGACTTCTCCAGTTTGACCCATAGCTGGTTCGCTTGTAACCTGCTTAGTACTTCCCGGACATCCCTGACATGCTGCTCCTCGTCCTCTGAGTAGATCAGTACGTCATCTAAGAAGTCTACACAGTTCTTGTACAGCAAGGTCCTAGAACGTGATGCATGAAAGATTGAAAACATGCTGAGCCCCCCTGTAATCCAAAAGGCATAACGAGGTACTCAAAGGCCCCCAGGGGGGTAAACATGGTGGTTTTCCATTCATCCCCTTCTCTCATTCTGATCAGGTTGTACGCCCCCCCTTAGGTCCAGCTTGGTAGAAATCTTTCCCTTCCTAACCCTGGTTAAAATGTCGTCAATCCTGGGCATGGGGAAGGCTACTGGTTCTGACACCGAGTTGACGGCCCGAAAGTCCACTACAAGCCTGGGCTTATTCGTGTCTTTTTTGTCCACAAAAAACACTGGACTGCCCCCCACAGCTCTCGACTCCCTTATGAAACCTCTCTTTAGGTTCTTGTCTATAAATTCCCTTAACTCCTGCATCTCTCTGTCCGACATGGCGTACAGTTTGCCCACTGGCAGCTGAGCTCCCGGGAGTAGGTTGATTTGACAGTCAAAGGGTCTATGAGGGGGTAGTCTATCTGCTTCCTTCTCACTGAAGACGTCACTCAGATCGGCGTATTGCGGTGGTATCTCTCCCTTTTCCCCCACCGCCAGCCCTGCCAAACTTGTCATTGCCATCCCTGGGTTTCCCCTCCCATTGCAGTGTTCCAAGCAATGAGCTGACCCGAAAGAGACCGTCCGTTGGTGCCATCCCACTAACGGGTCATGTAGCGCCAGCCAGCTCATTCCCAATATGATGGGTGGTCCCTCCAGGGTGGCTACATGAAAGGCAATGACTTCCGCGTGCCTTGCCACCCTCATTGTCATGGGGACCGTCTGTTGGGTTACTTCTTCTCCCAGAAGTTCCCTCCCATCAATCGTGGTGACTTGCAAAGGACTACTTAAGGGCAGAGTCTGTATCTGATGCTCTGATGCAAATTCCTTACTCATGAAATTGCAAGAGCTGCCTGAGTCTAACAGAGCCTTTATAGTGAGTGGATGTCCGTTGGGTAGCTCTAGCACCACCCCTACGGCTATGGCTGCTCGGGGGGGGGGGGTTCAGGCTTGGGCACGTTCACTGATCCTTGGCCTGGCTGCTGTGCCCTGTCGCTGGCAGCCAGGCGTTGGCTTTTACTTGCTCCTTAACCCCCTCCTCCTCACTCCCAACAGCCCCCACCATTCCTTGCCATGCCTTTCTTTGAGGGCAGACCCTGGCAAAATGTCCTGGCTGTTGGCAGAGGAAACACTTTTTGGCGCCTTTCCCCTCCTTCTTCTGCCCTTCGTTGGAATTTGAAGTCCCCCCCGCGCGCGCGCCTCCAATTTGCATTGGCTCCACTGGCTGGGAAGGTTGTTCTGGCATCTCAGGAATGCGGAAATCATTCCAACGCTCTCCTTTGCCTTCCCGCTTCTCCAGAGCCCTTGCCTCCTGGCGCGCCCCAATCGCAAGTGCAGCCTTGGTCAGCTGATCCATGGACTCCGGACAGGGCGCGCGGGAAAGTTCATCTTTCACCGCTGGGGCTAGCCCTTCTTCAAATAACATTTGTATTGGGTCCGAAGCCAGATTCCAACCCAGTTTGTGTATGAGCATGGCAAATTGCGCCCAATACTCTCAGACTGATTGATTTCCCTGTTTGCACGCCATCAACTGCCTGCGTACCATGCCCTGTTCAATCTGGCTGGAAAACATCAAGTCCATAGCTATAAAAAATTTCCTCAAGTCTTTCAAGGCGTCATTATTCGATGCCATCAGGGGTCTAACCCATTCTCTAGCCCCTCCCTCTAGGTGTCCGATCACAAAGGCTACTCTCGCCTCCTCGTCGGCAAAGTCATCGTACTGCAGGTTCAGGGCATACTGCATCTCTGTCTTAAAGGCTTGGTAGTCCCTTGGGTCACCCCCGTATTTATGCACCAGTCCCGGTATCTTCCTTGCAATGGGGGTGGGTTTCCCCTGTGCATCCTGAGCTCTCCTTTCATCGAGCCGCGCCGTTAGCAGAGCCAGCTGGTGTTCCAAATCTCTGTTTCTCTCCTCCAGAGTTGGTCCTCCTCCAGCTCCCCCCGCTCCTCCGACTCCCGTTGGGTTGCTCATAATGCCCTTCCTTCGCACAGGCAGCGTCAAAGACTGACGGATTGCTGTAATGGGATAAGGGGCTGCTTGTGCGTGAGCGCTAAGACTCTCACAGTTTTGTAGTTAGTTTTAAAACTCTCCCTCTCCGCGGAGCCATCAGTGCATGGCTGCCTTAATCACTGGCAGAATCCGTCAGTGGGCGTTTCCTGAATTTCTTCCAGCATAGAAGTTCTTTGACTGAAAGTCTCCTCCTTGATTCTCTATGTGACAGCTTTCTGCGCAGAGTAGGCGTTCCAAGGGGAGGTCCTGAGCTCTCCCCACTGGTCTCGCTGGAAGCGTCTCTGAGCCTCACCTCCGACTCTGTCTCCTCCGCTTCCCCTCCTGCTTCCGCAGAAGCTCTCCCTCTCCCCCTGCTGGTTCCCTCCTCAGCATCAGAGGGTCTCCCAGCATCCGATAGCCTCTCCACCACCTTAAGTTCCGATGGCAGTTCCCTGACAGCACCCTAAAAGCTGAGTAGAGAGAGTTTGTCTGAACAGAAGACAGCTAAGAATTCTTAATACTGTGATAATAGGGAAACTCTGAAAACCGCTTTAGAAAGGACAAGACAACTGGATTTATGAACTTGAAGATAAGAGACAGACAGTTAGCTTGGGGACAGGTTACCCTGCACGTCTCAAAATAGCCCAGAGCAGAGACACTTTTGAGAAATAGAGAATAATGCTTTGAAAAATGTAAGTTTGTAAGATTGCTCTTAAGGGACCAAAGACAGAATATACCTCAAAAGCTAAAACTAGGGTATGCTAATAGGGACAACCCAACACTGAAAGTAACACCAGAAAGTAAGTCTCCCAGGCTAAATACTTGTAACTAAGCAAACCTGACCTGACCTGACCAGCTGAACTGCTGTAGGAAGCTAGGAAGCTGGGAAGCTGGCTAACTCAAGGGAAGCACCCTTATCTAAGGGGCAGGCTTTGAGGATCAAGGTCTCCGGTATTGTACGATTGCCAAATGTATACATCAGACAGGTTCCTTGACTCGCTGCAAATCCTATGCTATAAATTATGCCAGAATCTTAGCTTGAAAATGTTCCTATGTCATATACAGCTTGTCTTTGACCAATTGGGGTTTTCCACATCTTCTCTGTGAGGGAGCAGAGAGAGAGAGAGTGACTACAGACTTTAAAAACCCGTGTATAATTCTTGATCGATGTGCTGCTGGTTGGCATCCCATGCTACAGCACGTACCCATCTGTTGAAAGGAACTAATAAAGCCTTCCTAATTTACCAATATTGTCCAAGATAATTTTATTTTTAAGACTGTCAAAGCATTAAGTCTTGGGGGCCATTATTTCATTTCTAACAACAACCAACTTATACAACCAGCATTGCAGAAGGCTCTGTCTCCACCTCTCTCTCTTAAAGACTAAAAAAAATTGTTATATGGATTCAGAGGTGTTTCTTATCCTGAACACCTTTTGAATACAAGAGGTAAAATCCACCTGGGCATTCTCAAAAGGGCCTGAGAGATGCTGAAGAAGGTGAGGGAGGAGACTCTTGCCTGTAAAACCTTATTGCTTTACTTCACTTTTCCAAGTGTCAGCTTCTGAGAACAATGGGATGCCACAAGTCTTACTCAAGCATCCTGGTACATAAAGTTTCCTTGAGCATGCAAATCACACCCACCAGTGCCATTAAGCAGCTATGAAATGTTGTGTAAAGCCCAGGAGAGACTTCAGAGAGGGATCTTTCACACTAAGGCACAGTACTTTCTCACATCAGCGCCTTCAATTATTGCTCTGGACTTTCTACCCGTGTGTTAGAACAGGAGCAGACTTTGGTAATATGTTGCCCTGAGCAAAGCTATAATTTGGCACCTCCCCTTAAATATTTCTTATTTTCACAAAACTTCATTTTGGTGCAGTTGCTTTTTATGAATCTTCTCAGTAGGTACCTGCATAAATATAGCCTTCCTTCAATCCTTCCACACCCACACTGCCCTAAATCTGGCACTGGTTAGAATGTTAGCTTTCCCCAACCTTCTGCTTTCTAGACAGCTTTCTATACCATCTACTGATCTGTGTAAGCATGATGCTCTGTGGGTGTGATATGGACTAGATCCCATGGAAGGCAACACCCAAACAGGATTTCTATGTAATCAAAACGTAAAACTACAGTGGTACCTCGGGTTACATACGCTTCAGGTTACAGACTCTGCTAACCCAGAAATATTACCTCAGGTTAAGAACTTTGCTTCAAGATGAGAACAGAAATCATGCTCTGGCAGTGCAGCTGCAGTGGGATGCCCCATTAGCTAAAGTGGTGCTTCAGGTTAAGAACATTTTCAGGTTAAGAACAGGCCTCCATAATGAGTTAAGTTCTTAACCTGAGGTACCACTGTACATGCATTTATGGTGATTGGAGTCCATCTGGTATTTAAATGGTGCAAGGAGAATAAAAATACTTCTAAAACTGGCAACAAGCATTAAGAATAAACCGCAGGAGATTTCTTAGGCAAAGGCGTTTCTACATACAGTAACTGGTTCTGGCAACTCTTTGACTTCAAGCTATATGCTGCACTGGCTTCAGGGAGAAAGCAATCACACGTACCTTACATCTTCCTGCTTGAATTTTGCAGACCCTTCACCTGGTTTTGACAACTTATTCTATCAGGGCGGGGACCATAATTCATTGGGGGTGAAGTTGGAGGTGCAGCTGCACAGAAATTTTCAAACTCATATAGATGGAGGGAAAGTGGCTTCTTTAGTCATTTAGTACTCTTTGATTTGCTTGGGCAGAGGTTATACAATGTCCGCTCTTCATTGAACATTTGTTCTGATTTGCTTGTAGGGTGGTTATATAACAGTGCACGTCCTTATTTGTTTGCACAAAGGTTACTGTATGTGATGGACTCTAGTCCCCATCATCCCTGGCTGGCTTGGGCTGACAGTAGTTAGAGTCCACCAACATCTGGAGCTCTGGGAGGAAAACCTTTCATTGCCTACAGAAAGCCACCCAATTTTAAACAGCTCCTCACACACAATAATACAACAACCAGAATTAACATGGACACTGGCACAAGAGCCTGCAATAAATCTAGATGCCAACTTTGTTGCCATGTACACCCAGACAGCATCATTATTGGTCCCAATAACATCAAACATACTGTAATGGATATCGGGTGGTTGCTCGAGAGCAGTCAGGCAAGATGCCTCACTGGTCTGTTCTAAAGCTTTATTATTGGTGCTAAAAACCTTTAGAATGTGGAGTGCCTCTATTCTGTGTCTTGCTCATTCACTGGCAGAATCTGAGAGTGGGCGGTCCTTAAACCTCCCCCAGCAGAGTAGTTTTTTGACGCCCAGTCTGCGCCTCCCCTTTCGGCGCAGAAGCCTACTGCGCAAGGAAGGCGTGGGTAATGGAAGACCTCTCTCCTCCCCACTTTGCTCAGGCAAGGTGTCCTGGCACTGCCTTGCCTCCTCCGAGCCCTGCAGCTCCTCCCCACTAGAGGCGTGGCTGCCTTCCTCCGCTGAGGAAGTGCTGCTTCCCACAATCTTTGGGGGCTCTTTGTAATTCATCCGCCTCCCCCCCCCCTCGCTCCTGAGCCAATGGCAGTTCCCGGACACATACCATCTCAGGCCTATTTAATTGTTCATCTTCCAACATTATGTATGCTATCAAATACCAACAGTGCCCTTCAGCTCTTTATACTGGACAAAAAGGAAAATTTTACACCAAAGGATAAATGGGCATAAATCTGACACCAGGAATCATAAAACAGGGAAACCAATAGGAGAGCCCTTCAATCTCCCAGTCCATTGTGTGCTGGATCTTAGAGTGGCTGTCTTATTGCAAAAGAATTTTAGAAATACACTTGAAAGAGAAGTTGCTGAATTACAACTCATTACCAAACTAAAAACTATGGAGAGACCTGGTCTGAATAGAGATATTGGATTCATGTCTCATTATACATACTAAAGCTAATTATGGTCCTCTATCGCTTTAAAAGTCCCTTGCCCTTCCCTGTGGAACCATCTGCGATAACAGTCATCAACAGTTATAAGGTTGAAGTGACCTCCGCTTCAGAGTATCTGACAGAAGTGTGTATTACACACGAAAGCTCATATCTTGAAAGCTTATATTTAGTTGATCTGGAATCTTTCATCTTTGTTTCATCTTTCATCTTGTTATTTATTATGACTATGACAGATCAACAAGGCTATCCACCTGAATCAACATCTGGAGTGTCATGGGTTCCTCACCCCTGGACTGCAATATTAGTATTATACAAATTTATAGAGCATAAAGCCATGTACAAGAGAAAAGCAGAATAAAACACAGAATTATGGAAGTGCTGTTCCTCCTTTATTCCACAAAGTGGAGATATTGATCCAAATTCTGTTCAGGAGCTTAGCAGTGTCGTGGGAAATATTCTGGCAGTTAGTATCCTACCACCAAATAAATCTCCCTCCACATATCTGAGTTAGCCAATTCACACCAGTTAGCCCTAGTTCACACCAGTTAGCCAGTGTTGTTGTTGATGATGATGGTGGTGGAAATAATGGAGGAGGAGGAATCAAACTTTAGAAGCACATTGGATGGAGGCAAAACCCAGGATCCTATTTCCTCAGCAAGCGTTCCAAATCGCTTTGTCTATATCACAAAATAGGCTCTTGCACTACCCTTTCATGATTTTTTAGACCTCATAGGTTGGTAGTCTTTTTGCAAGAGGACATCATTGCAGTGGAAGCCTGCCCAGTCTGGAGAGGTAAAGCACTATGCAGACTTTTAAGGGCTACTGTCCTTTTAATTGAAAGCTTTGTGAGATTGCTTTTACTGGTTTCAGTTATTTTTTGTCTTGTCTTTTCTTTGCTGTAAAACTGAGAAAAGAATAAAGTAAACAGGTAATTAAAGTTCCCGGGGGTGGAGATATGCTCATCCAACAGCCACACTATCTTATTGATACAACAAGCCTTTCATTTTTTATTAAGCATTCATAATTTCTTAGGAAACATGCATTACAGAGCTTTATTTTTTAAAAAAACAAACAAAACAAAACCAAAAGAGGTTCATTATTTACAGTAGATCTGGAGAGAGCTAAGGGCCTTTCTCTTTTGAATCCATGATGTTTCTGGGTTGGTTCATGAGCGCCCTTTTTGAGCCAAACAAGCCGCTTGCTCAGAGTCAGCAAAGAGCTGCTGAGATCACTTTGTTTTATTTTGAAACCTGCAGCCGTTTCTAATAGATCAGATCCACTGGTGTTAGGGGGAAAAATCAGAATGTTGCTGCTATCCATGCTTGGCATCTGTCTGTCTTGGGAGACAATGGGTCAGTGTACCTTAGGGGGTGAGGACAAACTGTTGGAGAATTACAGTGCCTGCTGGTGCTGTGGAGACCAATGCAAGAGAGACATGTTTTGTTTCAGCTAGGGCAGATGAAGGCGTCCGGTTGTACTGCTGCGGATGCACGCCATGGCGTTTCTTCTGTCTGCGTTCCTCACAGTGGTCATTTCTTCTCTGGTCATGGCTATGGATACACAACTTGACTGTCTGTCTCCCAGCACTGTGGTTGTCTGCAATGGATTCTCACAATGCAGTGTTGACGTTGTCAGCCTTCATGTCACATTTGCAGTCATCTTCATAATGCAGAGTTGGTCTGCCAATTGATTAAAAACTCTCACAGGAAGCTCTCTAAAACCCTGCAAGTAAACTTGTTAGGTTACTCACATGTGATGATTCTGAACACCATAATCAAGGTTCAAAAATCCTTAGGTGGTATAAGGTGAAGCCTCAGACAATGGTTGCAGGCTTTAAAAAAAAGAAATATCTAGATGGGTTGGTGCCTTACAGTTAGACTGTTAAAGCATGACATTACAGCTCTATGCAGCTTGGAGACCCTTCCCCTAATTTCTCTAGTGTGAAGGTTTTCCAAAGTTAGTGGTGAAAGAGAAGCACTCTGGACTTGCTTAAAGGCAGCTTCATCTATCCTTAATATGCATTAATAATACAAATATAGTTAAAGCTATGGTTTTCCCAGTAGTGATGTATGGAAGTGAGAGCTGGACCATAAAGAAGGCTGATCGCTGAAGAATTGATGCTTTTGAATTATGGTGTTGGAGGAGACTCTTGAGAGTCCCATGGACTGCAAGAAGAACAAACCTATCCATTCTTAAGGAAATCAGCCCTGAGTGCTCACTGGAAGGACAGATCGTGAAGCTGAGGCTCCAATACTTTGGCCACCTCATGAGAAGAGAAGACTCCCTGGAAAAGACCCTGATGTTGGGAAAGATGGAGGGCACAAGGAGAAGAGGACGACAGAGGACGAGATGGTTGGATAGTGTTCTTGTAGCTACGAACATGAGTTTGACCAAACTGCGGGAGGCGGTGGAAGACAGGAGTGCCTGGTGTGCTCTGGTCCAGGGGGTCACGAAGAGTCGGACACGACCAAACGACTAAAAAACAACAACAACAAAATACAAATACAGAGATGACAGGTTGGAGCCTTGGTGAATCCAGATGAAAGTAAAAACTTGCTTCTGTCCCTTCTCCTGGAGTATTGCCAAAATACTCTGTTTCCATTTCAACCACAAAGGCAAAGATAAAATCACTCTCACACAGCCAAGGCACAAGAGCTGGAAAGTTACCAGCTAGTGAGTGAGGAAATGGGAAATGCATTTTGCAATTTCACAATAGTGTGAGCCCCCAGTCATTTTAATATTTGGTGTTGGTGGGTTTTGGTGTTGATAACCACAAATATGTAGGGTCAAAATCTACGGTGTTGGCCAGAAATCTTTATTAGGTCCCAAATGTAACAAAATAGTGTGAAAGTCCTCCATCCATGTTACAAAAAGCAGGGGGCGGATGAGGAAACAACAACGGAAGCTACAGATATTAGGCATATATTATAGGGATGAACCGATGTTTAGAGTTAATCCCAGAATGGAGGCTGCATACTGAATTAGTCTCTGCTAATTAGGTCTCTGGTTACCCTATGGATTTGGCAATAAATGACTGTTCCTCATTTATTAAAACCCCACCCCCAGAAACAATAGAATGTAAGAAGAGGCCACTGGATGAAGCTAGTAGGTGATCTAGCCAAGCATTGTGTTCCCACAACTGCTAGTCAGGGACCTAAGCACATTCATCATCTCCCTGTCGTTGTTTTTTAGTCGTTTAGTTGTGTCCGACTCTTCGTGACCCCATGGACCAGAGCACACCAGGCACTCCTGTCTTCCACTGCCTCCTGCAGTTTGGTCAAACTCATGTTCGTAGCTTCGAAAACACTGTCCAGCCATCTCATCCTCTGTTGTCCCCTTCTCCTTGTGCCCTCCATCTTTCCCAACATCAGGGTCTTTTCCAGGGAGTCTTCTCTTCTCATGAGGTGGCCAAAGTATTGGAGCCTCAGCTTCAGGATCTGTCCTTCCAGTGAGCACTCAGGCCTGATTTCCTTAAGAATGGATAGGTTTGATCTTCTTGCAGTCCATGGGACTCTCAAGAGTCTCCTCCAGCACCATAGTTCAAAAGCATCAATTCTTCGGCGATCAGCTTTCTTTATGGTTCAGCTCTCACTTCCATACATCACTACTGGGAAAACCATGGCTTTAACTATACGGACCTTTGTTGGCAAGGTGACGTCTCTGCTTTTTAAGATGCTGTCTAGGTTTGCCATCGCCTTTCTCCCAAGGAGCAGGTGTCTTTTAATTTTGTGACTGCTGTCACCATCTGCAGTGATCATGGAGCCCAAGAAAGTAAAATCTCTAACTGCCTCCTGTTCTTCCCCTTCTATTTGCCAGGAGGTGATGGGCTCAGTGGCCATGATCTTCGTTTTTTTGATGTTGAGCTTCAGACCATATTTTGCGCTCTCCTCTTTCACCCTCATTAAAAGGTTCTTTAATTCCTCCTCACTTTCTGCCATCAAGGTTGTATCATCTGCATATCTGAGGTGCCTAGTCCCCAGCAAATGTTATTCAGGTACTGAGGAAGCAAAGGAATGATTGTGTTGTAATCAAAGGAATCTTCATAATGTTCAGGGAGTGGTTTCATTCTTAGCATTCTAAGTAGGATCAGAGCCAACCTTTTCAAGAAGTTCTTTCAAGGTAGTTAGTTTTAATGTCATTTTCTAGTGTGCAAGATACACTTGCTTGGACACAAGATGCATAATGCCCAATGTGCTACCATTTGTTAAGCTGAACACAAGAGCCTTCCAGGTTGTTCTTGTTCATGTGGTTGGTGCAGACTATGAGCCCAGAAAACGTCAGCCTCACCCCCAACTCTTGACCAGAGCAGATCTGGAAGGGAGGACAAGGTGGGGATAAGTGTTTGGAGAAGGGTGGAATGGAGTATTCCTTCAGGGAGTTGATGGACTAAAGAAGCTTCAAGCCTTTGTCTCTGGAATTTTGGATTCCTTACTTTGTAAAATTTGGCGCCAGGCTGCTAGCAATTAATGCTGGAGATCAAAGCAGCCAAAGGAATGAGGAAGAAACAGCATTTAATTGGGATGGGGGATGAGGCTTGTTGGTCAATCTCAATCAATTAATACACTCAGCAGCTGAGTCTTCCTAGTTAGTTCTTTTAGCAATGCAAGTGTGCAACTTGGTAGCACATCCTGTATGCAATAGACTTATGCAAGCAGCATTGCAGAATGATCTGTCTTCTCTTTTTTCTCAAATGTTTTATAATACAAATGGTCATGTGAATTCATCCTTGTTCAGAAGTACTTCTATCACTGAACTTCAAAAAAACAAACAAACAAAAAACAGATGGAAATCCAACTAGGCATTTTGCAAAGAGCCTGTGAAGTTTTGTGCAGATGATAGACCTGAAAAACTGGTTAAATTAGTATTTCAAATGCCAAGAACCTGACATGTAAATAAGCATGAAGCATGCAAACCACACCTACCAGCCTCACTGAGCAGCAATATAATGCTGTGCAAATCCCAGGGGAGAGCAGAGAGAGAAGGATCTCTCCCAAGGCACGGGACTTTATCGCACCAGCGCAGGTACCACTTCCTTAATTACTTATCTGAACTGCCTGTCTCTGTGTTGAAATGTTAGTCGTCTACAACCTGCTACCTTCCAGATATTATTGGACTGCTATTCCCATCTTCTATGAATGTTGCCTAAGCTGGGCTGGAGTCCACAATATTTGGAAGGCACCAGGTTAAGGAACAGTAGGCTAGATTGTCTGCTTCCACTGCCAAATCATCTGTGAAGCAATGGATTTGTATCTGGCCTTTCCTCTTGCCAATGTTCCCCATCTATCATGTTTCTTTTTGTGCAAGATATATCTTTCGAAACAAGTCAGCTTCAAACTATGGGCTGTGTTGGACAGTGGAACGGATTTCCTTGGGAGATGGTGGACTCTCCTTCCTTAGAGGTTTTTAAGCAGAGCTTAGATGGCTATTTGTCTGTACAGTGGTACCTTGGTTCTCGAACTTAATCTGTTCCAGGAGTCCATTCAACTCCTGAAACCGTTCGAAAACCAAGGAGTGGCTTCCGATTGGCTGCAGGAGCTTCCTGCACTCATGCGGAAGCCGTGTTGGATGGTTGGCTTCCAAAAAACATTTGCAAACTGGAACACTTACTTATAGGTTTGCGGTGTTCAGGAGCCAATTTGTTCGGCAACTAAGCCATTCAGGAACCAAGGTTTGACTGTATGAGAAATGTATCTGGAAGACAGAATGTATCCAGGAGCTAGTGGTCTGACAAGGAGCCCTCCCTGCCTCTGTTCTTTCCCCTTCCCTCTCTCTTGTTAAGTTTTCTGATGGAATGTATTTTGGTTTCTCATTGCTATTTTTCAATATGAATGTTTTTGAGAACAGTCCTCAATGTTTGGGAATGTTGGCAGGAGGTGAAGCTGCCTTATCAGTTGTGGAGGATAGTGCTGGGTACCTTCTTTCATGTTTGTTGTGGTTTGAGAAAGTGAGGCCCTGGGAGGGAGTAGCTAATGGATGATTTGCATGTAGCCAGTCTTGAAGGCTACACAGGTTATCTATAAAATCTGATGGTTTGGGCAGAGTTTCTCTGAAGCCCATGCATGGACTGATCGGCTGCAGGGCTGTGCAAACTGAGGCTACCTGGAGGAGTCACTTTGCCACTTCTTGAGGGTTTCCAAGTGGCAGATTGAAGTGCTTGCTTGGTATGTATACATTGTTTGCTGTTTCAGAATAAAATCTTTTATCTTCTCACTCACTTGTGTATTTTGTATTGCTTCTGAATCTCATTTTAAAAGAACCACCTTGCCTTTGGCAAGACACTGTCCTGCACGCTTTAGTTGAGATTCCTATATTTCAAGGGATTGGATTAGTTGACCCGAATAGTCCCTTTCAACTCTACCATTCTATGATCTATGTGTATATCTTTATTGCTTTAAAATAGATACATTTATGCCAAGAAAGCAAACCAACCAACCAACCAAAAAACAAACAAACATACAATCAAACAAACAAACAAACAAACATACATACATACATACATACAAACAAACAAACTATGATTGACAAAGGTTTTACAATAGTTCACATCATTGGGAGTACAAAGGATGTTAGTTATAAGAATTGTGTAGTTTCATATATTGCTAATGTCTGTTTGTCATTCTATGATCTATAGATGAAATAAACCAAACCGGAAGCTCATCAGGGATCGCAGCGTAAGACGTCACTCTTTTTTAAAAGCTCCCCCTACAGAAATCTGAACTTCATACAGTCTGAACCTCAACCACTCATCAAGAAGAAATGGAGAAAATGGGGGAGGCTGAAATGAGGAAGCCCCACAAAACTGTACAACAGGAAATGAAAGATTTATTCAATCATTTTAAGGAGCCACCTCCAGGTGAAAAATGATTATTTACTTTTCTATTCATAGCTCAAGCTAAGTTTCCAAACTATGCCAATCATCATTATGCCAATAGTTTAGATTTTTTAATTTTTGCCTTTTTAACCATCCAGGTACGGTTGTGATCCAGTCATTACCAGATCCCTGGTACTTCAAAATTTGGGATATTAACCAGAAGTACCTCTTGTTAGTGGGTGACCAGCTGCTCTCAGCTCCCAGAAATTCCAACTCACCAGGTAACAGCTCCTACCATGTTTCTCAGTTCCTCCACCCCCAGGTGGCTGGCTGTTTTCAAGTGGAACTAGGTAACCTAGTTTCAGGGAGATGTCTGATTCAGCAGGGCTGGTCCAAGACATTTTTCTGCCTGAGGCAAAGGACAAGCTAATGCCCATCCTTCATTCCAGGCATGGAAGCTAACTGGATTGGTAGTTGAATATTTTTTTAATACTAGAACAAGATAGGTTCACTCTTCCTAATGGTAGGGCCGGCCCTGTTGTCTTGGTTGAAGGACAAGATAGTGTCTTCCCATTCCACATATGCTAGAATCTGCCTGGCAGTGGCAGTTGAATCTTACTTCAACACTAGTAATGGGACAACATCCTTGACCACACCCAGGGGAAATGGACTAGCTTAGGTACACAGGGATGTGCTGCCTGAAGTGAGTGTCCCACTTTGCCTAGTTGCAAGGCCAACCCAGTGACTCGGCAGCATCTTCTTAAACAAGGCTCAGCAATCCTCTTGTGGGACTTATCCATGGGGTTCATGAGAGCCACTGTGAAATGGGGAAGAGGAGAGTTCTGGGCTGAGTCTGTTCTAATGCAATGCCTTTAGTCACTAGTTGCATAGGCAGGTGCCTTAGACCTAGTCAAACCATTGCTCCATCATGCCCAGATCACTGGTCCATCTCTCTTATTCCAAGGCTAGTCCATCTTGTCTCACTTATTCCAATTGGCAGTGGTTCTCCAAGGGTATCAGTCAGAGAATGATCTGTCATACCACCTGCCACATGAACTTTTTAACTTGGAGATGGGGAGCCTGTGCCCCTCCAGATATTGCATGGACCATTGGCCATGTTGGCTGGAAGTTGACATCTAAGAACAACCATGAGAGGGAGGCACTGGTCCTCCATTCCTGCTTCAGCTAGAGATGACAGATGGAGCCAGTCAATCAGCATTGTGCAAGCCTTGCTTCTCATCAGCCTAGAAAATGCCGTCTTCATGCTTCAGGAAAAGATGTTGCATGTGTGTTGCAACTGTGGTGAGTGGCCTCCATAGTAGATTCACCACAGCCTTATATTGAAATATCTTTCTGTGGCTCCCTTCTTTCAGATCTACACATTTGGATAGTTAGCAAGCCATAGCAGGAAGATACAGCTGGCAGGGTGTTTCAATTGGAAAAACCCATCCAGCTTGAGAACAGCTCCCCAAATGGAACAAATAACTCTGAGATTGCAGAGGGAAAGGCCGGTATGGACTAAAATGAGACACCATGGACAAAATGCAAGCAGCAGGCACTGCACAGAAGCAACAAAGAACAATGTTACGAAACAAGCCTCTAATGCAGGTGCAGGGGAAGTTTGACCCTCCAGTTGCCCTAAGAGGCATGGCCAATAGCCAAGGGTGTTGAGAGCTGTTGCTTTACCCTCACCTGTTATAATGGTTGACAGGGAAGGTCTGTAATACACTGGTAGAGCACATGCCTACAGAACAATGTGTGCTACCTCTGAGCTTAGCACCCATTTTAGGAGGTTTCAATATGTTTTTTGTAAAAACAATGTGTAAGAGGACTGAAGGTCACTTCAAGATACAAAATTGCTTGTGCGTTGTGCAAGCTCCTGTGCCATGCAGTGGACCTCTCATGATATGAACATTGGACATACTTCTAGTATAGGGGTTGAGCTCCTTTCTAGAGACTTGTTCTTATGGGTCACTTTAACAGCTTTCAATCTGATTGATGGCCTTCCAGTCACCTAAGACTCCTGTACCAATAACGCTTTATCTCTCCCTTCCTCCCGCTCTTCCTCTCTCTTTCCCTCCACTGATCCTGTTTCTGAGCTGCTCACCTCCAGAGGGGTTAATTGCTGTGGTCCCAGATCAAATTATTGGGGAAAAAGATGACAGAACATCCGCCATCTTTATGGGTAAGGAAGATGGGCAACGTACTTTGTCCTGTGTGGAAGTTGGTGGTCAACCTCGGCTAAAGTTAGTGGTGAGTATCATTTGTGCTTCAATGTCTCTTTTGATTCCATATTTGTCACCCCTAGTCTATATGAGAAGCTCAGCATATGAGGTCTGAGCTGGCTGCTCCAAACTCAGACCACATGGCTCTAACAAGCCTCCCTTGAGTTCCTGTACCAATAATTTAGGAACTTTCACCACTGTAACTAAGCCAATTTTTACTGCCTGTGTCTTCTGACTGATGTATGGGAAAGCACATGAACCTGGCCTTTGAAGTGTTTGTAAGTAAATCAATTTTTAACTTATTAAATGTGTGGCCTTTGAGGGAAGAGACAAACTTTGAAGGAACTTAGAAAGGTACATTTTGAAGGTCTAACAGCCTATATTTCCACCCTTTACTTTGCTACATATTTTGTGATTTTAAATTTTTGCTGGGGTTCTCTCACCAAAGAGTACTTGCCCCAAACCTGCACCCTGGCATCCAGGAATTCTCTTCTAATACCTATATTTATTTCCTTGCCACCAACATAATGGAATTGGGAGCGGGGGTAACTTAGGCTGGCTTGTGTGAGTTCTACTGGCTTCCAATACAGTGGTGCCCTGCAAGACGAACGCCTCGCAAGACGGAAAACCCGCTAGACGAAAGGGTTTTCCGTTTTGGAGGCGCTTCGCAAAACGAATTTCCCTATGGGCTTGCTTTGCAAGACGAAATGTCTTGCGAGTTCCTGTGGGTTCCCCCCCTTTCCCCCCTTTCCCTAAGCCGCTAAGCCGCTTATCAGCTGATCCGCTAAGCTGATAAGCCACTAAAAGCCGCTAAAAGCCGCTAAACTGCTAATAGCGCTAATCCGCTAAGCTGTCAATGGGCTTGCTTCGCAAGACAAAAAAACTGCTATATGAAGAGCCTCACGGAACGGATTAATTTCGTCTTGCGAGGCACCACTGTACTTAGGATTGCTCAGTACTGCCATGCCTCCTTAACCCTGCAGAGGATTTTATGAGGCAACAGAGGGTCTCTTGTTTTGTTGGATGAATTTAAATAAATTATTTTGCTGATTGTTGTGAAAATGTTTTTTTTTTTTTAAGGGAGAAAAAATTATGGATGTATATAATAAAAAACAGGAATCCAAGAACTTCAGTTTCCTCTGCAAGACTGCCAGTGGCAAGGAGACTGGCAGCTTTGAATCTGTAGCATTCCCAGGATGGTTTCTTAGCAGTTCGCCGGAGCCAAACAAGCCTATTGGTTTGAGCCAGCAAGGAGGTGCTGAGATCACTGAATTTTTCATGGAAAAAACAAATAAAGGGGCAGGAGGTGGAGTGGTAGAATGAAGTCCCACAGATATAATTTTTCCAGCCTTAAGTTCAATACCCCACATTTCCATGCCTGCTATACATTTTTTTGAAGTCCTACTGAAAATTCATTAGCATTTGAATGCAATTTTCTCCTGCTATACACATTTAATGCTACTTTGCATATTTTTTTGCAAAGTATCTCCACCTCAATACACGGCATTTTCTGTGTCATTTTTCACTAGCATATGCAATTTTCTGCACACATTAACTCTAGCATGTGCCCTTTTGTACATATGACTTGGTTGGGGAAACTGCCAGCAAAATTCAGAAAGGCAAATTTGGAAGGATGACGGTGTTTCAATTTATGCATTGTTTCTGAAAGACTGAATTATTTATGTGAAATAAAATTATCTTATACCCCTTTTAAATGTACTTGCGGAAGAAGGAAGGGGACTATTAGTTTGTGGGCTTTGGTTCTTTTTTTAATCATGTATTTTGTGTTTTTATCCTGTACAGTGGTACCTCGGGTTACATATGCTTCAGGTTACATATGCTTCAGGTTACACACTCCGCTATCCCAGAAATAGTGCTTCAGGTTAAGAACTTTGTTTCAGTATGAGAACAGAAATCGGGCTCCGGCGGCGCAGCAGCAGCAGGAGGCCCCATTAGCTAAAGTGGTGCTTCAGGTTAAGAACAGTTTCAGGTTAAGAACGGATCTCTGGAACAAATTAAGTACTTAACCTGAGGTACCACTGTATTTTTATGTTGTGAACCACCCTGAGATCTACAGATAAAGGATGGTATACACATTTAATAAATCATTAAACTGGATTCGATTTGTCTGCCATCCCTACTTACAACAACCCTATGAAACAAGTGAGACTGGGAAATGGTTACTGACTAGCCAAAGGGCACCCAGCCAACTTTATGGGTGAACAGGTACAGTCGCACCTTGGTTCTTGAACGCCTTGTGACTTGAACGCTTTGGCTCCCAAATGCCACAAACTCGGAAGTGAGTGTTCTGGTTTGCAAATGTTTTTTGGAGGCCAAATGTCCAGCGCAGCTTCCGTGGCTTCTGATTGAGTGCAGGAAGCTCCTGCAGCCAATCAGAAGCCGTGCCTTGGTTTTCAAACGTTTTGGAAGTCGAACGGATTTCCGGAATGCATAACATTCGAGAACCAAGGTATGACTGTATTTGAACCTCCTATCACACTGACACTCCAAGTTTACAACTTGTAAAACAGTTATTAAAATCTGCAAAGGAGTTTTTTAACCGATTCTCCCCAATTCCCGATTCTCCCCAATATAACCGATTATCCCCAATATATCCCCAATATAACCAATTCTCCCCAATATATGCCCAATTAGGGCATATAAAATTAGGGCATATAAAAATTTATGCCCTAATTTTTTTGTAAGATGCTTAAAGACTCCTATGGGGCATGTGACCTATTATGATATGAGCCCCACATTGGACAAAAGATTACTGCATTGCAGGGGGTTGGATTAGAAGACCCTTAAAGCATAGCTGTCAATGTTTCTCTTTTTTAAAAGGAAAATTCCCTTATTCCGAATAGGATTCCTCGCAAGAAAAGGGAAAAGTTGACAGCTATGCCTTAAAGTCCCTCCCAACTCTACAAATCTACGATTCTAAGATAACCACACTGGATCTCCCAAATTTATAGCTTGTAAAATAGGTATTCATACCGGAATGGAAGTTTTCATTCTTCCGGAACACAAACACTGCTCCTGATTTTCATTATTGTAGGCATCATAGTTTTAGACATCAAGGGACTAAACATTTCACAGCCCCTGTGAAATGGTCCGTATGCAGTATCTTCTGTTTCCCAGTACAAGAGCCCATGTACTACTGGATGGCAGAGTTCAAAGGAATCCAATGCAACAACTGTGGTAATGGAAGCTTGTTGCACAACAGTGGGTTCTTGCTGCAAAATCTGTTGCCCAACCATCTTTGGTAACGTCCTTGTGTTTTCCCTTGCCCAATGATATTTCTCGCGGTTGTCCCCTGGTCACTCAAAAAAGGAATTGCTTTGTTCTTTTCACACATCTTTAAAAGTGACAAGGGAAGATGAAACTGAAGCAACTTCCTTTTTAAACTGGAAACATTTCCATTCACACCCCCCACACCCCACACCCTCTTCACTCCTGAGAGGGGCATGCCACTAACCATTGGTGCGATGCACGATTGATGAAATAAATGGGTGGCAGTATTAGCTCAGAAGCACAAGAGGCTGCAAATCTCTCCTTTTTATTGCAGTAATCATAGAGGCCTTCGTCACAATAGAATTCAAATTGCTCTGCCCCGAGATAAATGAACCCAGGCAAATGCAGCAGTGGAGGAGAGGAGGGAAGAGTTGGCAGTATCTGGGGATCTGAAAGAGGAGGAAAGGAAGGGGACCTTGGCAGAAATTCTGTGCTTTCCGGGTCTGCAAACTAAGGAGATGAAGAGTGAGTCCAGCGCTACAGTGAAATGAATTGTTCAGAATGAAGAAGAGCATCTGAGTACTGCTTTTTGTTTTGTTTCTATTTTAAATATGGCAAGGTGGATCTAGACTGATCCTTGTAGTTAGCCGCAGTGGTGTAGCATGGGTTGCTGGCGCAGGGCAAGTGTTGCACCTCCCTAATGAACTGGGCAGCTGCGGTGGAGGCATGTCCCGGGGGGGGGCACATGGAGCCCATGAAGCACATGACTGCTGGTGGCTGCACACCTTACAACAACAACTTATTTATACCCTGCCCATATGCCTGCGTTTCCCCAGCCACTCTGGGTGGCTTCCAGCAGAATATTAAAATACAGCGGTCTGTTAAACATTAAAAGCTTCCCTAAACAGGGCTGCCTTCAGATATCTTCTAAAAATCTGGTAGTTGTTCTTCTCTTTGACATCTCATAGGAGGGTGTTCCACAGGGTGGGTGCCACTACCAAGAAGGCCCTCTGTCTGATTCCCTGTAACTTCAATTCTTACAGTGAGGGAACCACCAGAAGGCCCTTGGCACTGGACCTCAGTGTCCTTGGCGGCTCCACCACCTTCTGGCCCAGCCAGCCCAGGGGTGGAGCAAGCAGGTGTTCCACCTTGTTGCACCCCTATCAGAATTTTGCACCCAGGGCCACTGCCCCTCTCCCCCCCCCAATGCTATGCCACTGGTTAGCTGTTACTGACCACTAAGCCAGCATGTTCTGTGTCATATCGCAGCCTAGAAGAAGCAAGCCTTGTGGCAGGAATGTGACATATAAAGTGCTAATGGTAAACTGGGATGAAACTCTCCTCCCTGCATCTGTTTGGTGTCTTAGATTTCTTACACACCAAGGATTGCTTATAATTTGACACTGTCTCATATTATATCTCCCAACTCCCATCAACCCTGACCATTGGCCACAGAAGCAGTTTTAGATTTGGTCACACTGGGTGCCAGCACCACAAGGGGCGCTGCAACAATGATGTAGAATGGAGGTGCCGGGGAGGGGCACCTAATTTTAAAGTAACACAGGGCGTCCCTGAAAGTTGAGAGCCCAAAGTCCTTCACTGCTGGCAATGCTGAACATAAGAGTCAGACCAAAGGCCCGTCTAGTCCAGCGTCCTCTTCTCACAATGGCCAACCAGATGCCTATGGGTAACCTGAGAGTAGGTCCTTGGTGCAACACCCCACTTGTGTTCCCGAGCAATTGAAGGAACACAGATAGCTCAGTCAGTAGAGTGTGGGACTCTTAATCTCAGGATCGTGGCTTTGAGCCACACATTGGGCTAAAAAATTCCTGCTTTGCAGGGGGCTGGACTAGATGGCACCCCATGGTCTCTTCCAACTCTACAGTTCTGTGAGTCTATAATATGCAGAGACACACAGCTTACTTCAGGGCCAGATTCACGTACAGGCAATCCAAACTGGAGGCTCTGGGCTTATGAAGGGGTGTGTGTGTGTGTGTGTGTGTGTGTGTGTGTGCCATTTATTTTAATTACATCCCACCTTGCCTTCAAGGAACTCATGGTAGCATGTATGGTTTTGGGTTTTTTAAATCATTTTTATTAATTTTCCAATAAAAAACATCCAATTAACATATCCAATCATAATCCAATTAAAATAAATAAAATAAAATAAAAAAGACCAAATTATAATTGTTGATTTTTCGGGACTCCCCATAGTCTGGAGCTCTGAAGCATATATCCAAATCTAAGTCCTGCCTCTCCTTGGTAGCATGTATGGTTTTACCAATCTTCTACCACCATATCTTTCGCCTTTACAAATATTGACTGGCCCAAAGTCATCCCGTGAGCTTGATGGCAAAGTGGGAATTTGAACCTGGGTCTCTCTAGGCCTAGGACAGGGGTGGCTAACCCACAGTTCAGCAATTTTCAGATGGCCACAATGACAACATCAGCCAGCATGACCAAGGATTATGGGAGTTATAGTCCAGCAACATCTGGAGAGCCACAGGTCAGCCACTTCTGGCCTAGTGTGATGTACTAATCACCACCCCATGGGGCTCTCATGTGTTTAGGGAGCTCTTCTACCAGTACCTGGGGGGCCAGCGGTTCCCCATTCCTACAGTCAGCTAAGCCAAGTGAGACAACAAAGGCCCTCAACCCCCTAATGAACTTTAAGACTGAACAAAGATTTAAATGTGATGCTTTCCGTGTGTCAAACAAACCCAATATTCTCCACCCGGCACCACACTGTGATGATTGCTGCTCAGTTACACCCACCTCCCTGCTGCGCTGTCTGACATGACTTGGAGGAGGGGAGGTGCCGGGCAGAGCTGGGAACACAAATTTCAGCAGGGCATATTGGGGGTGGCTGCAACTTTGTGGGAGATGAGAAATTAAATCACTAGGTGGCAGCCGATTCTCTTCCTTTCCCTCCCTTTGTCTAATGAGCCACTATAATGAATAAACACATCCCCAGTGGAGGCTGATTTAGAAGAGGTCTCCCAGCCCCCCCACAGAAAATAACCAATTTAATTGGGCAGGTTAACCTTCTTGCAGTCAGGGGGAGAGGAGAAGGGAAGAGAAAACAAGCACCATATTCCTTTACATGGCCCATTAGGCTTCTGGCACCAACAGCAGCTTCCCTCCCTAGGCAAATAGCAGATTCTGAGATTAGAATTTCACCGGGCCCTCGGAGCGAGGGGGAAAGAGTGAGCTTTCCCTCCCATAAAACCCCATGCCCTGCAGTCCAGAACATGACTGTCACAGAAACATAGGAAGCTGCCTTATTCCCAGTCAAATGCATTGATGCATCTAACTTAGTATTTCCTACACCAGTGCTACTCAAAGGGGTGGTTCACGGATCAGAGTCATCAGCTGCCAGTCTCCAATGACTCCACTACAGCCAGGCTGGGTGGGATGCTTCAGGGACCAAGCATGCTACTGGTCCCTGGCACATTGCAGTCCAGGTGGGTGGGAATGCTAATCCAACACACTGGATAGCTTGAGAAACACTGCTGTACACTGCGGCTCTGTAGGGCTTCAGTCTGGATGCTGTCCCAGACCTACATGGAGATATCAGAGCAGAGGTGGTTTTAGGGTGGCCCAGTTGGTGCCGTTACAGTGGGTGCCACGTTGCAGAGGGTGCCAAAACAATGCTGCAGAACAGAGTGTGGGGAGCAGGGCATTGCACAGGGCCCAAAGCCCTTCACTGACTGGGGATTGAACCTGAAATTTTATCCATGTAAGTCTGCTACTCTGCGAGTGAGCTATGTCCCTATCCTTTTCCCAAGTCTGTTTTAAAGTAAAAAAGGCGACATCTAGATGCTATGTCCTCTACCCTTCTCCTCTGTTGTTTCTACCTGCTCTGTATACCCTGGGTAGGCCAACTAAGGTCCAGGGGCAAGATCAGGCCCAATCGCCTTCTAAATCTGGCCCACTGACCGTCTGGGAATCAGCGTGCTTTTACATGAGTAGAATGTGTGCTTTTATTTAAAATGCATCTCTGGGTTATATGTGGGGCATAGGAATTCGTTCTCCCCCCCTTCAAAATATAGTCTGCCCCCCCATAAGGTCTGAGGGACAGTGGACTGGCCCCCTGCTGAAAAAGCTTGCTGACCCCTGCTGTAGACTCTGTGGTTAACCACTGTCTCATTAATTCCTACAATCAATTCTAGACATCTCTGCTGTTCTATTTACCCAGGCTCACCCCATATTTGCAGATGTTTTCATGCACCTGAGTGCTTTTGAAGGGGAACAAAAGAGGTGCTTGACTTTGTCTACTGTAAATTCATGGTTGGGCATTACCTGTGTTAGGATCAGCCACAATGTTCCCAAACAATGGCAAGCTTCCAAGTTCTCCAGGATTCCTCATTGTGGCTAAAACTCTATGCAAAGCCGGGGCGAGGGGGGAGTGAGTGGGTTAAAAAAATGCAGAAGGCTGATATTGTAGCCACGAGGTCCACCTTGAGACCCAAACTGTGCACATGACACATCATACCTCAAAGCACATTCTTTCCCCACAAAGAATTATGGGCACCGTAGTTAACCCCCCACAGAGCCCTGCCCCTCATGAGCACTGTAGTTTATCCCTCACAGTTCCCAGCAATCTTTAACAACCCCTTTTCACAGTGGCCAACCAGATTCCCATGGGAAACCCAGAAGCAGAACCTAACTGCAACCGCACTCTCTTCACCTGCGATTCCCCGCAATTTGTCTCCAAAGGCATGCAGCCTTTGACAGTGTAAGTAGACAATGGAAGTAAACAGTGCTACTTTTCTAGAAAAATAGGTGCCAGCACTCACCATGAATGCTTTCTTTGTTCTCTTATAATGGCAATGGCACCTGCCTGAGTGGTGCTGGAACTGAGTTCTAGCTGAAAAAAAGCAGCCCTGGAAGACAGCCACCACAGCTAGCAGCCAGGGATAGCTTTATCATCCAGGAATTTGCTCTTTTAAAGCCATCCAAGTTGGTGGCCATGACTATCTCTTGTTGATGACTCTCAAACACATTTGTTGCTGGCCCTGTAGCATCTTCATACCAGTTTCAAAACTTCTGAATATATTTTGAGTTCACTTTTTCATGCAAACGTGAACCCTTCAATTTAATCTATGAGTATAGTGGGGTACCCAATAATCCTTGGGGAAGCTGCCCAGTGAAATTTCGCAGATTAAGGTGCATCAAGTCTGTTTTCCCCATTGCATTTCAAGTCACATTTACATGCTGTTTTACACACACACACACACACACACACACACACTCCATGTGCGTGACCTGTTTGGTTTCCTTGTCCCCGCAATCCCCCAACTCCTATTCACAAAGCTGTCAACTGCTCATGCCCAGTCACCCATGCATGCAAAACAACTGTCTCAAAGATACACACTTCCGTTTAACGGTGAATGTTTTCCTTTCAGATTGAGGTTGGTTTGAGGGGAAATTCATCAGACAGCAGTATTTCCCAAGGAAGTGCAGGATAGCTCTGCATCATGCATGATGTTTTGTGTACATGTCTCTGAAAGCCAGTGGTGGGAGTGCACTGGAACCAGAGTAAATGGCGATTTGTACACAGCCTTACATAAGTACACAGAAAGTACTTATGGAGAGAGGCTCATTAACTTTGCTGTAGCTGAACAAGTGCTCCTTGAAATCACACCAAAGAGGGTCTCTAATGAAGTGGCCCTTCTGGTCCAGCATTGGTCTCTCTTTCAAAAAACAATGGCTCCAGTCTGCACGCCAAGGGCAAATGTGCCAGCATAAGTAGAGGTTGATGTGCAGATAAGAGAAACTAACATGCACAATGCTCCTAAAAAGACTGGACCCCTGGATGGTTAAGTCCAGTCAAAGGCGACTATGGGGTTGTGGTGCTCATCTTGCTTTCAGGCTGAGGAAACCAGTGTTTCTTTCTGGGTCATGCTTTCTGGGTCATGTGGCCAGCATGTCTAAACCGCTTCTGGTGCAACGGAACACCATGACATGCCAGAGCAAATGGAAACGCCATTTACCTTCCCACCATACTGGTGTGCTTTTTAACTGCTAGGTTGGCAGAAGCTGGGAGAGAGCAACAGGAGATCACTTTGTTGCATGAATTTGAACTGCTGACCTTCTGACTGGCAAGCCCAAGAGGCTCAGTGGTTTAGACCACAGCGCCACAATGCTCCTAAAGCCAGACATCACCAAGTTGCTGCTAAGCTTCCTTAAGAATCCCTAAACTTGTAATTTCAAAGGAAACCAGACCTCTAAGCATCCCACAGTACAAAAGAACCATATTCAGCTGGAAGGGGAAGGGGTGATGTTGAGATGCCTCATGTTATTTACACCTACACAACTCTGATGGGTTTAAGAATGCACGCAGGACTTGCAACAAAACATTGCAATGTGGAGCACTCCCATTCAGTGTTCCGGCCAGCCAGCCAGCCAGCCCCTCTCCCAGGGTCTCCACTCCATTCCTTCTGGCAGAAGAGGAAGCAGCAGGAACCCGTCCTGTTACCACCTCTGTGCTCCTGCTCAGGTGACTAACGCATCTCTTGGGGTTATATTTTATAATAAAACATCTTACGCTTTTATCAAAATTTATACCCCTTCAACATTATTTGGAATCCTCCCCCGAAATTCTACGAAAATACCTTCTGGAAGATTCCTCAAGCTCAATATCATATGAGGTGGCCAAATTTTGCACTTTAGCAATCAGGAAGCGTAAATCTCTTTTGCTGAACGGCACACTGCGAAGCTCCCTTGCGTAATAATTTTCTTTTTCTTTTTCTTTTTTTTCTTCTTGATGCTGTTGTTGATTTCCTTTTGTATGATCTTGTGGTGTTCTGTGTCACTGGCTTTTGCCGCAATAAAACTTGACTTGACTTGACTTGATAAAACATCTTAGAACAACATCCTAGAGGTCCCAGGCCTGGTGGGATTAGATTAGCCTCAACCAGAGCCAGGGCCTTTTCAGCACTGGCCCCGGCCTGGTGGAACGCTCTGCTTCATGAGACCAGGGCCCTGCAGGATCTGATTTCTTTCTGCAGGGCCTGTAAGACAGAGTTGTTCCACCTGGCCTTTGGCTTAGAATCAATTTGATTCCCTCCCCCTCTTTCTTTTTTCCTTTCTCCTCCTGTGAAGAGGCTGCATTTTAATGTTTTAATGTTGTGTTTTAATCTTGTTTTAATGTTGTATTTTAATCTTGTTTTTTAAGTTGTATTTAGTGTTTCCCAACCTTGGGCCTCCAGCTGTTTTTGAACTACAATTCCCATCATCCCTGTCCACTGGTCTTGCTAGCTAGGGATGATGGGAGTTGTAGTCCAAAAACAGCTGGAGGCCCAAGGTTGGGAAACACTTGTTTTTATTATTGATTGTTAGCCGCCCTGAGCCCAGTCTTGGCTGGGGAGGGTGGGGTATAAATAAAATATTATTATTATTATTATTATTATTAGCCCTTGCTAATCCACTCCCTGGAGATCCAGACTGACTCAGACATCTAGGCCTTTGTGGGTGAGCCCGTGATCCTGAAGTGCTGGTTCAAGTCCTCCTTCCCAGTCACAGAGAAGCTCACCATCGATTGGACATATCAACCTCTTACAGGGGACAACTTGGAGCTGGGGTGTGGTGTTTTCACTGTCTGCCTCAGCCCTGAACAGACACTTATAATTCTGTGGCCGCTAAGCTTCAATCCTCAGTGACAGTTTTGGGGTGAATTTTTTTTTTGCCTCCTCTTAGGGCAGGGCAGGAAAATTCTTTCAGCCTGAGAGCCACAGGCCCTTTTATACAACCTTTCAAGGGCCACATGCCAGTGGTGGGCTGGGCCAGAAGAAGAAGTAGGCAGAGCAGCAACAAAGGTGAATTTTGCCTTTGAACAATTGGCTCACACCCCCTCTCCATCAAGGCAAGCAAAAGGTATTATTATTCGGCCCCTGAGCCTGAGGTTCCCCATCCCTTATTTAGAGATTTTGTAGTGTTTCTGGGCCAATAACTTGTTAGGAAAGTCACTTAATGCAGATAGAGCACAGAGACAAAAGAAATGGATAATCCTTTATTGAATAAACCCAGTGCATAATATGAGAAGAAACACACAGAGTGGTTTTGTCTTTCTTAGTCCAGGTCCTTTCCATAGCAGGGTTCCCACCAAACATACAGTGGGACGCTCCCTCAGAAGTACACAGCCAATCAGAACAGTGTAGAGACCACCCCTTTTGACTGATTGCTAAGCAACATTTCCACCCAGTCCCCTTCTTGACTAGTTGACTTTGACTCCTAACAGAATTAACCCTTAAGTTGCACACTGAATGATCCTTGCTGTTGCACTTCCCCCATACCCCCATATATTTTTTGTACTTCTGCAAACCTTGGGGTTCAGTTGAACATATTAATACCTCCCTGTTGTTTCATAGTTGCCCTGCTTCAGCTACAATCCTGTCAGCGCTCACCAGCTGAGTCAACAGTACGAAGGAGTGATGGCTTCCGCAGTGCATTATATTAAATAATCAAAACAAGCTTTTGCAATTGATGCTTTCTTTGTGTTCTTCGGTACTGTTCGAATGTGAAAACACCATATGGGGTTTCTTAAATGTCTAAAGTAATTGTGAAGCTATAAGTAAAAACCTTGCAATTCCATGATATTAATGATTTTAGAATTGTATGTGCCATCTGCGAGACTAAGTGAAAATATAATGATGCAGCTATATAAGATTGCCGGGTGGAAATGTCAAAACCAGGTGCACTTTTTTTAAAAAGGGGGGGAAAAGGTGTGCCCTGCCTCACAACCTCCTTGAGTGTTTTTGTCTGGCTAGAATATGCCCTTGAACTCTTGGCTGACTGTGAATACAGAGGGGTTTTCTGTGTGTGTGTGCAGAAACTAGCCAACTGTGCAAAGGCAAAATGGGAACTTCTTACTCCACCCAGCAGTGGCATGTACCTGCCCCAGGAAAGTCCCCCAGAAGGGGAAGTGGCTCTCAGGCTCAAAAAGCTTCCCCACCACTTCCGTAAAGCAATATCAACAAAACTAGAGGTAAACTGAATGCCCAGTTGTAAAGCATTGACATTTTCATGCTGTTCCCGATAAGGGTGTAGGAGTGTCCATGTTTGCACCAGTGAAATGTCGAGGGACAAGGGGGGCCAACACGGTGACGTCAAGACTCCCTCGGGAGGTGGTGGACTCTCCTTCCTTGCAGGCAGTGCTTTTTTCTGGGGGGTACGCGGGGGTACGCATACCCCTAAACATTTTGGGAATCTAAGTTTGGCCTCGTTGAGGAGCAGCATTTCAATATGAGTAGGAAAATGAGAGTACAGTAGATGCTCGGGTTGCGAACGTGATCCGTGCGGGAGGCAGGTTCTCAACCCGCAGTGGCGCGTCTGCACATGCACGGGTTGTGATTCAGCGTTTCTGCGCATGTGCAACCACCAAAACCTGGAAGTAACCCGTTCCGGTACTTCCAGGTTCTGGCAGTCCACAACCCGAAAAACACAACCTGCAGCGTCTGTAACCCAAGGTTTGACTGTATCCCTAAACATTTTTTATAGAGAAAAGCACTGCTTGTGGGTTTTTAAGCAGAGGTTGGATGGCCACGTGTCATGGATGCTTTAGTTGAGATGTCTGCATTGCAGGGGGTTGCACTAGATGACCCAAAATGCTAAAAGACTGCAACTCCCATCATTCCTGATCACTGGCTGTGCCGGCTGGGTCTTGCTGTGAGTTGTAGCCAACAAACTACATTGGCTATTCCTGTTGCAGGGTATACAAGGGACTATTCTGGTATATAGTAGTGAATGCAAATATATTTGACCCTCAGCCCTTGTTTCCTGTTGGGGTTTGGTGCTGGAGGGATTAAAGCAGGGGTCAGCAAACTTACCACGCCTCAGGCCGCTGTCTCCAGCACTGATCGTGTGGCAGGCTGGAGGGTGGGGGAGAGCGTGCCCATATGCGTGCACACACACTATTTCTGGCGCACTTCCGGGTTGGAGGAGCACTGGAAATAGCTTGTGTGCATGTGCATGGGCCTCCTCCGACCCGGATGTGCACCGGGAAAAAACGCTTGCGCATGCACACAAGCTATTTCCGGTGCTCCTCCGACCCGGAAGTGGGCAGCTGCGCAGCGCAGTGCCGGTAAGGGCGGGGAGTGGGGGGCGCTGCGGGCCGGATAAACTAGTCCCTTGGGCCTTAGTTTAGGGACCCCTGAGTTAAAGTAAACCCTGGTAAGATTGTCATGCCCTTCTGATGCTGCCGAAATGGAAAAGCTACTTGTTTCTTGTTTCATGAGAAGGTAGTCAGTAAGGCAAGGTGCTGTGCTGTTGTTGATGGAGGAGATTTGGAACGGCCCAGAGCTCACATACCTTTCTCTTCCCTTTTATTGCTAACCTCCCACCCCCAGAGACTGATAATGGGGCTACCAGCAGTTGTTTCCGAGATGTTGGGTGCTTGGTTACTATGGGAACAGGGCTCTGCACATACCTTTTCAAAGAGCAAGAACACGAATTCGGATAGCTATGTCAAACAAAGCCATGGGCTGCTAGATCCAGTTTAGTTTGTGGTTAAGATAAAAATGAAAGTGTTTAATGGCATAAGCACTACACACGACAGTGGCCTCTGCCCGAGCTATCCCATAGAGCCAAGTGATCATTCCATACTCTGCACTGCTTTACTTGGATGGTGGGCTAGGCACTGTCAAAGAAAAAGAAAAGAAAAGAAAAGAAAAGAAAAGAAAGAAAGAAAGAAAGAAAGAAAGAAAGAAGGAAAAGGAAAAGGAAAAAAGACAACAGAGAGGATACTCGTTTGCATAAAATTTGCACTTGCAAATTTATATCTATAGATGGAAATGTAGAAATAACAGTTATAATTTAAATGGGCTCTAAATGCAGCCATAGAACCCTGTGGATTCCCCTAGGCAACAGTGACTGGGGGAAAGATCCAATTTTCTCCACGCTGGAAGGTGACAGATCAATGACCAGGTGCGGCCAGCCCCACTCTCCAAATGGAAGCAATTTATCCAGGTGACAGACACCACTGTTAGCATCCACTATACACAATGCAGCCTCCCTCCCCTTCCTACAAAAAGCGAGGGCATATGTGATAGACACAGCAGGTCCCAGTGAAAATGGAATCTAGCCTCTCCTCTGCGTGAAACCCGGCACAGGAGCTGGGAGTCCGTCTTGTGATGTTTTGATTGCCTCCTTGACTCTCCGCAAGACATGCAAGGCTCTTAGCTGGAAGCTAAACAAATAGCCTGGCCTTTCATGGTGGGTCCGGCAGGCAGCAGGTAGTAGCACACACAGTGGGGCGTGCTGATACTTCCCAGCTGCTGCCCCAATGCACTTACCCCTTTTAAGTCTTAATTTTTGTTGGAGTACCAATTAATGAGGACTGCCCACAGGGCCTGCCCTGCTGCCATCTGATTTCAGCCCCTCGGAGAAGCAAGGAGCAGCTGCCTCACCAGAGAACAAACATTCACCTTCCCCCCAAGGGGGATGTTGGGCTGGGCTGGCAGATGCAAAGCAGGGAACAGGCAGAAAGGAAGGGCAGCAGAGCTGACGAAATTGGCCACAGTGCATTTGCATCTCAAAGAGGGGCTGTGGGGATGGGAAGGTCTCTCCTAGATCCTCTCCTGTGATCAGCGTGGCTTTCTTTCTTTTGTGGTTCACTTCGCAAGACCTTGTTGGGATTTGCAGTGGTGATCCAGTCAGTTTTTGCAAATCGGTGGTGGAAGAGGAGCACAAGTCCTTGGGGAAGAGAGGAAAACCACGCAGCTGAATTACAGCCAGGGATGTGAGAAGGCAACAATTTGTATACCTGAAGGAGCGTCTCCACTTCCATCATTCTGCCTGGACACTGAGGTCCAGCGCCGAGGGCCTTCTGGCGGGTCCCTCGCTGTGAGAAGCCAAGTTACAGGGAACTAGGCAGAGGGCCTTCTCGGTAGTGGCACCCGCCCTGTGGAACGCCCTCCCACCAGATGTCAAAGAGAAAAATAACTACCAAACTTTTAGAAGACATCTGAAGGCAGCCCTGTTTAGGGAAGCTTTTAATGTTTAATAGGTTATTGTATTTTAGTGTTTTGTTGGAAGCCGCCCAGAGTGGCTGGGGAAACCCAGCCAGATGGGCGGGGTATAAATAATAAATTATTATTATTATTATTATTATTATTATTATTATTATTATTATTATTATTCCATCCCGTGTTCATTGCAAACAGCACTATTTCCATTCCACTGCAATTCGGTTTCTGCTAAAACATACGCTATTTATCTCACTGTTCACTATGGCCAAAATACACATAGTTAATTTCAGTGTATGTCAATGGAAGGGGAACATCAAAAACAATGCAGAAAGCAATGCCATTATTTATGTAATGTTTAGACTAGAACAACAGCAAATACTACTGTATACTGTACTGTGTGTATTTGTGTGGTTTCTATTCCTGACCTCAGACAAACATGTGGATTGTGGCAGCCCAAACAGAGAGCAAATTTTCATGATAATTTTAAGGGCTTATTTCTGGCTGTTGATGATGGGATGTCGACCATGGCTTCGATATAGATTCATCACAGAACTGCAATCATTGGCCTGGTTTGGTTTGGGGCTGGTCCACTCCCTCGCCCCTTGTCCTCCACCATGACCTTGAGGAAGAGGAGAACGGAAGCCTACCACACTGCCATCCATTTTGCTTCCATGTTCTGCTCTCCATTTCCGTCACGGTGTTCCGTTGTGCCAAATGACCCAGAAAGCTGTCTGTGGACAAACACCAGCTCCCTTGGCCTGAAGCAAAATGAGTGCCATACCCCATAGTTGCCTTTGACTGGACTTAACCATCCAGGGGTCATTTACCTTTACCTTTTTACCTGAGATACGTTGGGATGTGGAGGATCCATCACTCTAACCCCATGTGATGCAGAGGAGATTGCAGGGAAGCTGGCTGGTTAATTTCGGTGCCATTGGTATAATTTGCCTCACCTGTCACTGATATGAAGGATGCTAAATGTCTTATTGCCCATAACTGAGGTTGGTGAGGGATGGAGAATGCTGTGAAGGCATAGGGCGGGGAAATGGGACCCCATGAAGGAATAGGGCAGGGAAATGGGACACAGTGGCCTGTTTGCTCTGTGTGCATGCATGCATGTGCATGCAGAATGTCCCAAAACAGAAATGGGGGCGAACAAAATGAGAGGTGTGCACACTGCATGCTGAAATCAGACATTAGGATTCTTTGCCAATTCCAGCAGTCATTCTGTCTCACTCAGAAGCTTCTGTTTCCATGGCTTCTGTAATTAAAATGTGACTTACACCACAACTGTTCAGTTTTATGATCTAGTTACAGACACATGTGAGATCAAAAAAACCCGAGGCAGGTTTGAGCAATGATGGATGATAAGATTATGGCTTCAGCTGGGGTCCAGGTGTTTTAAGGCAACTGCTTCTCTACTCTTTAGCACAAGCAGCAGACAAAGTGATAGGGAATGGACTCTGGGGTTGCCAAGGATTTCAGCCTTGGCCAGCCTGTTTTGGACAATTAAACGCATTAGCTGCAGGCCCCCAGAGAGTACACAGCTGTATTGCCTGGGGTTGATGGGAGCTGTAGTTCAAGACTTCTGGAGGGCACCGGAAGTTGGCAAAGGCTGGATCATCTAGTCCAATCTCCTGCAATGCAGGAACAACAACACATAAGGTGCTGAAGTCACTTACACAAACATGTTTAGTGGGAAGGAGGCAAACCAGGATGATACCTAGAAAACTGCAAGATCTACATTTTTCTCACCGAGGTGATCACTGCCTGAACACGCCAGGTTTTAAGCCAGGAGCACATCTGCTCTGCTGAAACCATTTCATGGGTGATCAAAATGAAGCCCTTTCTTATTTCTTGCAGGAGGTGGTTTTTTCCCTTTTCCTTTTTTTTACAGGTAGCAGGTGTGCTTTCCTCATAATGAAGTCACAGCTCCTGCTTCCTAGTGGCTCCTGTATGGCAGAAAGAATGCATGCAAGGAGGTGAGCACATGCATGAGCGCACATTATGCGCAGCATCTGCCACGACCAAATAGTCCAATCTGCTTGTCACAGCCAGGAACCTGGAACAAGGGAGGAATTTAATTTTGTTTTGCCATCCTTTGGGCTTGTCGCTTTCATCCTAATTAAGAGCTGCAGTCGCAGCCTCATCATTCCACTTGCCAAAGTCAGGGGTCTCCTGCCAGGGGTCACTTCACACATGTCCATTCCTCAGTGAGGTCACATCGGTGTGCAAACTCCCTGGTCCTGGTGAATTCCCTATTATTTCACCGGCTCCTCTCTCAATTGTGTGCTTTGCTGGACGCTTGAGGCTACTAGATGGGAAGCACTGTAGCTCAGTCATAGAGCCTTGGCTGTGCATGTGGAACAAGCATGTCTCACATCCCAGCATCTCCAGCTAGGGCAGGATAGGACCCCTGCCTGAAACCCTGGAAAGTCAGTGTAGATGATACCAAGCTCCATCTGCACCCCACGGCAGTCACTTAATATTTGCCAGTTGTTGTAAACAAAATCTGCCCCTTTTCCCTTATGGGGTACCCAAGAGCCAGCATAGAGTCCTTACATGGGTTCCCTATTGGTAGGAGAAAATAACAGAGGCCAACCAGAGAATATTGAGAAGCTAAGCAGCTAGTAAGCCTTATCTTTATTGAACTGTTGCAACAGGGTGCTCCCCTCACATGCAGGAGGATGGAGGAGGACCCAGAACCAAGGTGTGCCTACCCTTATATACTGTAGACATTTTAAATTCCCTGCCCTAGAGCTCAAGACCACCCCTTCATACATCATACACACATCACTGAAGGGGTGTAACCCAAGTCCATCCCCCACAAACATCATACCTACATCACAGAAAAGGTGGTCTACAACAGAAATTTGAATGTTGTTGTTTTTCCTGTTTGCCAGGTTATCTGATACAGTGGTGCCTCACAAGACAAAAAGAATCCGTTCCGCGACTCTCTTCGTCTAGCGGTTTTTTCGTCTTGCGAAGCAAGCCCATAGACGGCTTATCGGATTAGCGCTATTAGCGGTTTAGCGGCTTTTAGGCTTATCGGATAAGTGGCTTAGAGGCTTAGAAAAAGGGGGGGAGGGAAAAAACCCCGCAGGAACTCGCAAGACATTTTCGTCTTGCGAAGCAAGCCCATAGGAAATTCGTTTTGCGAAGCACCTCCAAAACGGAAAACTCTTTCGTCTAGCGAGTTTTCCGTCTTGCGAGGCATTCATCTTGCGGGGCACCACTGTAATGCCTTATCTGATTGCCTTTCCTAGTAGTCTGCCCATTGCTTTGAAATGGTGATTACCCAATTCCTGTAACAGGGAAGGTTTTTCTACCTCCTCCCTCCTTGCAGAAAAACATTTGGTCAGCCTGGGAGTCAAAATGGTTTCAGGACTGTCTTCCGGTGCTGCTTCAGACATGTGGGGCTGGTACGTGTTTGCTTGGTACATTTATGAACATTTATCTAAGACCTTAAAATTCTTATAACACAGTGAATATCAGTTGATGTTGCAACTAGTCCCTGTGACAAAGCCTCTTGTGACTCAAAGACGTCTTTTGCGGCCCAAATTCTCCGGGATTCTCTTGCGTCTGAAACCAAGCAAGACATATGTCAAAAGTTTCTTTCTTCTCTCAAGACTCCTCACATCAGTGCCCTTTTTTATTTCCACAGTTTCGAAGGTCTTATTGGACTTTTTTTTTAAAAAAAAAAAATACTTTTTTATATCTGCCCTGTGTTTTGTAGCCTATTTTTGCACACCATTTGGATATTCTCTGAATGTAAAGCAGTTTAGGAACCACAAAACAAAAACTCAGAAAGAGAGAGAACACACACAGTTGCAATCAAAATTATTCAACCCCCACTGAAAATCAGGTTTATTAACAAAATTTACAGACTTTTGGCTGTTTGCAATGAGCAAATCAAACAAAAGCAATTGAAATAGCTCGACCCAATGGATGCTTCAAGTGGTTTCCCCAAATTCGGCTGAAAATGCAACTTATACTGACTTTTGTTTGATTTGCTCATTGCAAACAGCTGAAAGTCTGAAAATTTTTGATAATAAAACCGATCTGCAATGGGGCTTGAATAATTTCGATTGCAGCTGTGGATAACATAGGTAGCTAGACAAAAAAAGTCAGTGTTCTAAACTATCATTGCCTATAGTAGCTTCCGCCAGCCTGGTGCCCTTCAGAAGTTGTTGTACTCCAACAAACCCAACTCTGGAAAGCACCCACCGGCTTGGAGCAGGCTGGCCCACGGGGTCATTTTCATAGCAGTTCTCCCCGTTCAGGAAACTCAAAGAAAATAAAAGAAAATAAAGGAATATTCAAGACAGTGTGACTCTGGTTTTTACAAATTTATTTATACATAAAAACATAAAATCAAGTCTACATTGGTCACCAGAAATAACGTGTAAAAATAAATAAATAAATAAATAACCATCAAGAGCTCAATGGAAGGGGGGGGGGGGGAGAAAAGACAGTGATAATATTAATATGTACAGCCTGAATTCTGGCTTCACCCAGGTGAGCCTGGGATGCGCCAGGGAGGCAACATGCTGGCAATGCGGACTATCAGTTTCAAACACGGCATTGGTGCAAAGGCATCAGTCATTAGGGGGTGTTCACATATCACATTCAGTGGGTTTGCCGTCTGGGCACCTGTGTACAGAAGTAGCTGGGCTGTACACTCATACGGTTATTCACATGTAACAATCAATGAATGCAGTGGCGTAGCGTCGGTTGCTAGTGCCCGGGGAAAGGTGCAAAAGGGTGTTGTGCTGCAGTTTACCCGTAGCATGCCCACAGGAACCTCCACAGGTCTGGCCCAGGAGCCAGCATGCTTCCGGCCAAAGCTTGTGTGGCTGCTTCTGTATCCACACTGGGCGCTCCAGTGGCACCCTGCTGTGCCTACAGCTGCCTGCTCCTGTATGGGGGCCTTGTCTGGGGGCTCTGCGGTAGCTGAGGGGGCTGCCTAGCACAGCAGCAACCCAGCGTGATCAGCAGCGGCAGGAGCCATGGTGCAAGAAAAGTGTGTCATGCCATCCCGAGGCGCCGAAAGGGACGGGCAGCGAGAGGGGGCTTTGCCCCAGCAGGGGAAGGCCTGCCCGGCTGCCCGCTCTCCACTCGTAGCCCGTCCGGCTGCCCAGGCAACATGCACGCTGCACATTACCGGGCCAGAAAAGGGAGCCACCTCCCTGCCTTCCTGAATGTGCACCCGGGGTGGTGGCCCCTGCTGCCCCCCCCCCGCCACGTTACACCTCTGAATACGTGAACAGCCTGTGCACCTGTGCACACCAGTAGCTGAGCTGTACAAATCAACACGTGCACACTCTTTCACACAAACACTTGTACAAGTGTAGGGGCAGCCGGTACCTGTGTTCAGCGTAACATGGGAACAAGCCCATTGTCACATTAGACTGGGTGTATGTGTTTGTGCATGGCTGGTGAGACTGGGGGTTCTCTGTACCCCCTTAATGCTTTATGGGATTGATACAAAGTATTACATTTCCAGGATCGCTAAAGTAAATTATTTACTTTTCTTGTAGCGCACTGATATAGGCCACATCCACATCCACACCATACATTTAAAGCTCTACGATACTACTTTAAACAGGCATGGCTTCCCCCAGAGAATTCTGGGAGCTGTAGTTTGTTAAGGGTGCTGAGAGTTGTTTGGAGGCCCGTATTCCCCTCCCAGAACTACAATTCTCAGAGTGGTTTAACAACCAATCCCTCTTCACAGGGAACAATGGGAATTGGAGCTCTGTGAGGAGAAAAGGGGTCTCCTAATAACTCTGAGCGCTCTTTAACAAACAACACTTCCCATAATGGTTTGGCAGGATCCACGACTGTTTGAAGTGGCAATGAAACCATTTTAAATACATGTCAACGTGGCTGTAGACAAAAGGGAGATGAAGGAGAAACCTGTTTCAGTTTGTGTTATACTAGGGGCTGCCTCTGAAGACAGGATGGAAACTTTGGCTGGTGCAGGCTGCTCACTGGGGCAAGACAGTTTGAGAATTTTACACCGATCCTAGCCCGACTGCCCTGGCTGCCAATGAATTTCTGGGATCAGTTCAAAGTGCTGGTTTTGACCTCTAAAGCCTTAAATAGCTCAGGACCAAAATAACTTCCCATATGAACAAAGCCAGACCCTGTGATTGTCTGAGGTCCTTCTTTGTGTGATCCTTCTTTGTGTGCTCGCTTCATGAGGGCCCCGGAGAGTGGCAACACAGGAATAGGCCTTTTTTGTGGTGGCTCCCCACCTTCATGACATATCTTCAGATGCCAGGAGAAAATGTTTCTCTATAACCCAGGTCTCTGACTGATTAAACACTCTATGGTCTGATAAATGTATTTGTGGAAGGGAGCTATTGGTTTGTTTTTGCTGTATGATGTATTTTGTGTTCTCATTTTGTATTTTCATGTTGTGAACTGCCCTGTGATCTTTGGATGAAGGGCGGTATACCAATTTGACAAATAAGAACAATAAAAATAATAATTTGAATGTAAACCCACCTTATTCCCAGTTCCTGAAACATGATACAAACAAAAACACAGTTAACTTTCAAGTTCACACGTCTCTAATCCCCCCACCTGCAAAAACCACAAGCCCAAAATGTGTACAAAAATGCATACATTATTGGAAAGTGTGGAGTGAAATGCATACATTGGTGAAAATAACATATAAAAATGCATCATACCAGGGGAAATGGCTTGCAAAAAATGTGCATGGATTGTTAGGTGACATGCACACTGAAATACAGATGAATTTTGGCAAGGACCAGTGTTTCGCAAACCTCTGCAGACATGTGGAGAACTGAAGGTGTGACTGGGATAATGAGAAGCTGCAACAGAAAATGACAGATTCATCCATCCCTAAGTCACAATCAAAGCAATTTGAACAGCAACAGGAAGGACTGGTGTCAAGCTTTGGCACTGTTGGGCTCTTGCTGAGGCCCACACCTGTTAGGGCTCCATTGCTAATCCTCAGAGCTTCCTTGCAATCCTCATCCTCCTTTTCCCTCCTACCTGTTTCTTCCTGTTCACCTGCCCTCTCCACAAGAGCAAGGGGCAAAATGAGCAAGGTGGACCAGTACCTTCCACAAACTTGACTCCTCTCGCCTCCTCTCAGAGTTGGTGCATATATGACAGAGGAGGAGAGGCTCATAAAATGAGCAGCAGAAACAGCGAGGAGGAAAGAGGGGTGAAAAAAATATAGGCTTGAGCACCCAGCCCAAGGGCCCCTCAAAATACGAAAAGGGCATAGATTCCCCATCACAGCATACTTTTAATCCATGCTTACGAAATATTGGCGCAGGGGGAATTCTAGTCCATATTAGAAGTGGTCCAGATTTGGCACGGACACCATTCTTCTGTATCACAGGACAGTTGTGTCTGGCTTGTAATGCATATCAGAACTGGTGAAGGACAAAATGGCTGCCCCCCACCCAGGAAAACCACTGACTGGGCTAGCTGGTTGCACGGAAGCTGACTGGAAAGCATAGACATCAACTCTATGGGGATGAGGACACCTCAGGAAAGTATGTGGGGGTGGGGATGAGCTGCCCCCTCACTCCTGAGGGGTCGGGCCTCCTTGGGGCAGGTCTTTCAGCTTCTTCCTGATGCACATGACATCACATGCGTGTGTCACACATGTGAAGTCACATGCATGTGACAAACCTCCGACCTCCCCAAGTTAGGCAGAACTTGATGCCTCTGCTTGAAAGTGAGGCTTGGAGGACCACATTTGGCCCCAAGGCCCACAAGTTCCCGTCCTCTATTTGAGAGGTACGTCACACATTTATTCCCATTTTAGAGATGAGGGTAGGAAATAGTGCCTATATAAAAGCAATGCCACCACATGTGACTATAGCACCCAGTGCTACAGTCTCATTTGCCTAGAAAGTACTAATCCTTACCTTCATTGTTAAAACAGGACTAATCATGGCGGCCTCTCAAATTTGTTAGGAGGACAAGCAGAGTAAGACAGCAATGCATCCTCCGAATGAAAAATGCTATAAAAATACTAGTGATGGTGGTTCTAGGTTCACACCCAGGGCAAGAACTTGCACACAAGATTTGAGGCTGTGCTTTACAGCTGGGAACGTGTGCTCCAGGTACAGATCGGCTCTTTATTAAGTGGGGATGGCTTTGGACTCACACATGTGCTGGAGCAACACTTGTAGTAGCAATAGGGCCAATTTGCTGGACAATCCCAGAGCTCAGCTGCACAGCGGCAGAAAGACAATGCCCGGATGGCCTATCCTGTGGTGCAGAAATACTGTACATGGATTGGCTGCATGTTGGCTAGCATTTCAGTCAGAGCCATCTTTCCCAGAGGGCTTAGTGGTGTGTTGTGCCAGGGCGCCGGCCTCTCAGGGGCGCCCCAGTGAGTGGGGGAGCTGCGCGGCTTTGCTGGTGGCCTCCCCTTTCCCTGCACGCCAGCCAGCTGCACCCCGCCAACCATAAGGCTGGCGGGCATGCAGCTTCCCTCCCAAGCCTCTGCGGGGATCGCTCTCCTCCCGAGGAGGCTTGGGAGGGGTGCTACTTCACTCCCAAACCTCTGTGGGGATCACTCTCCCGCAGTGGCATGGGGGAGAGTTGCACCCCCCTCAGATGGCTGGCAGTGTGCAGGTATGGCCACCCCAACACTATCTGTGGTAATTTGGGTGGCGCTGGGCGGATATTTGCACCCCAGCGCTGCATCTGCTAAAGACGGCCCTGATTTCAGTAGTAAACCACCCAGTGGATTCAGATATAAATTTAGCCCTGTGGAGAGAGGGACCATCCTTGCATGCAATCTGGGTTCTTCAGCAGGAATGTATAAGGGCTTATTTTCAACTTAGGGCAGGGTGACATAGCATATTGACCCAAATACAGCCTTCATACAATCCAGGGTGGGGAGTTTTTGGGGGGAGGGGGAGTGTGTGTGGTTATATTTGGGTCACTACAGCATTTTCTCAACAAATACCTGTGTGTTTATCAATGCATTGCAGTTGTGGGAGGGTGGCACACTTTGAGTCTTGGAGTACAGCTGTGTGTGCGTGAAAAGCAATGCGGGGGCTAGGAGTTTGGGAAATATTTGCACAGAAAGTTAGTGGGTGGAGAAAGGATTAAGTTCTCCCTGTCACGGGTCCTCTCTAGCATAATGTTTATGAAATGTTTATGAACACAGGGTTGGGAGCCTGAATTGTCTCAAGACTTCAGGAAAAGAGGAAGGCCATTGTGTTCAGCCTTCTAATTCAAGGCCTCGTACACTGCTAAAATGCAGAGCTCTAGAAATCACTTGCAAATTAAGGTCTGCTTCACACATTACAGGTTAAGCACATATGCAATGTGAGTGTGGAGGGACACCATGCTCAAATTGACTATCCACATCTATTTTGTACCATATATGTGGTGGGAATGTAAGAAGGTAAAATGCTTTTGGGAAATGATTTATAATGAAAGAAAATGTTGAAATATACATTTGTTAAGAAACCAGAAGCATTTTTACTAGGCATTACGGGTAATGAGATAAATAAGAAAGAAAAGAAGTTATTTTTATATGCAGTGACAGCAGCAAGAATATTGATGGCCCAGAAATGAAAACAGGAAGAATTACCTACGATAGAAGAATGGAGAACTAAAATGATGGATTATGCAGAACTGGACAGAATGACAGGAAGGATCCGGAATCGATGAGATCAAAGATTTACAGAAGATTGGGAAAAGTTTATCCAATATATGCAAAAACTGAGTGATAATAAAATTACGTTTGTAAGCTTTAAGGAAGCTCTGTGAGGGGAAAGGGTTAAAAGGGCAGAAATGTGTAAAAAGTAACAATAGGAAGGAATAGCAGACAAATTGAGGGAAGTCAAAAAAGAGAAGTAAGATGTAATTAAGATGTATAGAATGTATAAATTTGTTTTTGTATTTGAAAACTAATAAAAATACAATATATATAAAAAATATTTTGTACCATATATGTGGCCAATGACAGCTTTCTGGCATCTCTCCCCACCTCTCATTCTTAAAATTACATGAAGCTCTTAGGTGCTAATTTTAAAACCAGAAGGCTCTAATCCGTATTGAGGGGGATTTGAAAATGATCAGAGGTAAGCTGGAGTCCAACAATTTTTTATAGACAGGAGAAAAGTAATTTCCTATGGACTCCTTGCAATTCTTAATGACATGAATCCTGATTTTGGAAAGCAAATAGGAACAGAAGGAATACAACAGACTGCGGCCTCATCCTTTAATAACAAGGAAGTGGGAAGAACTGGGGAGATGGCATAGCTGTGGACTTGTTCCCAGTCAGGATGTTTTCCTGCGAATGATCTTCAAGGCAGCTAGAAACCACCACCGGCTTTGCAAGGCTGTTTCTGCTAGTTACAGGTGCTACAAAGAATGCTATAGTTACCAGCTGAAGTTCTAACTAAGCATTATTTGAAGATGTGTATAACTAAACCCTGATGGGTGATTTTCTTTACAAAAAGAAAAAGCAGCCAGGGTGGTAGAGGGAGAAGATAAACAATACAGTGGTACCTCGCAAGACGAATGCCTCGTAAGACGAAAAACTCGCAAGACGAAAGAGTTTTTCGTTTTTTGAGTTGCTTCGCAAGACGGATTTCCCTATGGGCTTGCTTCGCAAGATGAAAACGTCCTGCAAGTTTGTTTCCTTTGTCTTGCAAGTTTGTTTCCTTTTTCTTAAAACCGTGCATTCACTTCGAGGAGCAACTCATAGCACGCGGTGTGGTAGCCTTTTTTGAGGTTTTTGAAGACTTTGGTGATTTCTGAAGCTTTTCCAAAGTCCGTGCTTCGCAAGACGAAAGAATCACAAGATGAAAAAACTCGCGGAACGAATTAATTTCGTCTTGCGAGGCACCACTGTACAACCCTACACATGTGTACTCAGAAGTGATTTCCATTTGAATGGAGAAGTGGCAGAAAAGAGTGGATTCAAGTTGATTCGCTATTAAAAATTTCTTCAGCCTCTTTTCCTCTGCAGAGTTCCAAATACATGCTTGTTAAAAGTCAACATGGTTAGGGAGCAGATGAGGGCATGTTTGGAGCAGAGCATTTTAATAAATCATGGCTTTAAGTCGACCTGTTCAAAACAAATCATTGTTGAGATTAACAATGGGTTCTCAGGTTTGGATAATGCACCAAGTTGTAGTCAATTAAAAACAGAAGGGAAAAAAGCCTTCCAATCTCCTTTCTAAGACTCAGTGTGTCTCATTCCCACCACAATAAACCATAGTTTACTGTGGCACCCAAACACAAAAAAATGTCAACTCATAAAAACTCAAGGTCAGGGAAGGGAGCCCAATGTCTCAAAAGAAAATGGAAATCATGATCAAAGAAAGAAGGGTAAAAATATATTATAATAATAACCTGCTGCAAACTCCTGTCATTGTTTTTTGTGTTCTCCGATACGAAGACCACAACGACTAATTTACCTGGCCGCACAGTTAGGGTCATGTGTTTATTTTAAAGCACCAGTAGAGTTGATGTCATTGCTGCTTTCAATATTAAAAACACATAATCACCATTCAGATTTGAAATGCTCAAATCATCATCCCCATTGGCAGTGAGACTGTGGGAATGAATGTGTTCTCAAGAAGACTTCAAAATATTTGTACACAATCAGCTCAAACCACTGGTGCGGATGGGGGACAAGGAAGGGAACTGGTGAGATCCAATTCTTTTACATGACAAATTATTGCTCTCTTTTGGAAGTTTCTGCTTGTAGATGCGGTGGAGCATGGAAGCAGACAAACAAGGCTTCTTTAAGCCACCTGCTAAGTTTCCTAAACTGTCGGTGTGGCCAAAGATCTTAATGTGCTGTGACCAAAAGCTAGGGGAGCAAGGGGTAACGGGAAATATGTGAAGGGAACACCCGCTGCCTCTTTTATAGTTAATCCCTCGTTCCATTACTTATGGAAGGAAAAAACTACAGGCACTACACTTTTAGAAAAAAAATAAATTGCACCAGGTGATCCAAACACAGGCCACCTCCACACTGTCAGTATTCTGCAGGAGCACAACTGAAATTTAGGATTGCACAATTAAAGTTGATTAAAGCACTCAGTCGCCCGAGTGTAACACATCTACTTAAACACCCACCCACCTCCCAAAACTGACTTTTTGTAGTTGGGAAAGTGATGGGGAGATGCACTGGCAAATGTGGGATGAACAAACAATTATTACCACCAAATCAGGATGAATTAAGGACCAATGCTAATCGTCATATAATCTCCTGGCAAAGAAATCAGAATGAATGTTCGAATGAAGACCAGACATAGCCTAACTTCTGTTTAGGCAAAAATCATGACGGGATGCTCAATAAACAGGTCATCTGGAGGAGCTGAGCTAAGCCTTTGGGGCAAATGCAAAATTGTACCGGAGGTGTTCTGCCCTCTTACAAAAGATGCCTTTGAGGCTTAAGTAGGAAAAGAGGCTGCCAGTTTAATGATGTCTGCCAACAGCTGGTCCCCTGCCCTTAGGTGAGGTAGATGGAGGGGAGGAGAAAGACAGCAGGCGGGCACTGGGGAAAGTTGATCGGATCAGCAGGATATGGCAAGTAGGCTACACCAAGCCCCTCCTACTCAGAGGTAATTAACCCCGTGGGATCACTGGCGGTTCACCAGGGAGCAGGCTGGTTTTGAGACTGCAATTAACAATGCAAATTCTGCTAATCAGAAACATATGTGCATAAACCCAATTAGCTGGCTGGGAGGCAGGCAGAGAAGAGGGGACGGTAACACTGTCAGGGCTTCGTGTTCACAAGCCCAAGAGTGATGCTTTTAATCCCCACTGCAAGCTGGGAGTAACCTGCGGAGGTTTTCCCCATCCTTTCTATTCCCCCAGAAAGTCGAACGAGGTGGAACATACCATGCCACCTGCAAGAAGTTTGCTGTACATTTCACAGCAGCAACTAGGGATGGAGGTGGAATTCAACTGAGTTCACATTTAAAAGGTAGCCTACCTAGTTTGCCCTTTTATAAAAGAATAGGTGAACTGAGATACAGTCTGCCCTGTGTCGCCCTGGCAACCGGCAGGCTCTTTCCACAGCCAGTGGGGCAGAAGCAGGTTCTCTGCTAGCTTGTAGTTTGTTGGTTTGGGGCTCTCTTGGGACGAGCTCCATACAAAGGCAGAGAACTTACAAGCGCCTGTCTGGAACAGGTGCTGCTTTGGATTGTTAACTGGTCAGTTCTTTTGCCCCTGAGAAGAAGAGAGTTTTAAACCTTTTGATCCAACTGTCTGTGTTCCAGAATTACTACTTTAAGAACTCCACTTTGCTGTACCACTCTGGCCTAGTCCTTCCTCCGTCCTATTCCATCTGCATTTCACAGCTCCTGGGGTGTCTCAATAAAGGAAGGGGGTGGTTTCCTGTGGGTTCAAAATACCCTTTGAAGGTCACACCTGCACCCTTCATTTAAAGCTGCATTATCCCATTTTAATCAAGCATAGCTTCCTCCAAAGAATCATGGAAACTTTAGTATGTTATGGGTGATCAGAGTTGTTTGGAGACGCCCTATTCCCCTCAAAGAGTTATAATTACGGGAGTTCACCAGGAAGAAGGGTTGATTGTTAAATCACTCTGAGAACGGTAGCTCTGCAGGGGGAATAGGAGTCTCTTAATAACTCTCAGCACCCTTAACTACAGCTTCCAAGATTCTCTGGGGAGAACCATGACTGTTTAAAAGGCGTAATACTGTTAGAAATAGTGCAGATTGAACCCTATTGGCAAAACAGAGGACAAGTTATGCGGACAGTAAACACAAGATATTTGCCAAAAACAAGCCTTCCCAAAAACTCCATAAAAATATTCACATTTTCGATAACTGAATATAAACATTCCCATTCAACACACACACCATTTCGGTTCCCACTCCCACATTAAATAAAAATAGACCTCTCTCCCAGCTTTTACCTGCTCATGGAAGAGGCAATGCCAAGCAATGACAAGGAAGATCTGGTGGCTGATTTGCCAGTTTATGGCTTCTAGTAGCCTAGAACACTAGCCCATTACTTTGGACAGGAGAAGTATGCTGGAGAAAGAGGGTTCTCCACAGGCAACCAGTGGAACAAGGTTGTTCTCTCCCAGATGAGAAAACACATAAATGCCTTACATTCCATCTGATCCCCAAGTATCTCAGAATCCTATTGCTATCCTCTCCAAGGAAAAGGACAAGATATATTCTTGTCTCTGTATTCCATGAATAGAAGCTGACTGGGTAGGCAACTGAATTTTGCTTCAACTATGGTGTCTTCCACACCTGAGGGCAACAGGGCACCTTAGGAGCTGCAGGGCAGGCTGCCTGGCACACACAGCTCTCCACCACTCCTTGCCCCCCAGCATCTGCAACCTGAGGCAGATCCCTCACATTGCCTAATAGTAGGGCCGGCCCTGACCACTTACATATCCCTGGTCAATAAGAATTTGCAGGATATTCTTGACAACCTGTGATGACGGACTCTAACAAAGGAACAAGTGGCCAAATCCTGCACTTTCCCCCTAAAAATGTCTTCTCACATGGCAACAGAGAGGCTCGCGGAGCATGAACATGCCTCATCCCATAGTTTAGGAGAGCTGCAGGAGAGCTATAATGGCATTTGCTATGGCTGGCACTCCAGTAGCCCTTGGGAACTGATATCTGGGTCATGGGCAAGAAGCAGCCACCTGTGGTAATTGGCATGGAGATTATTGCATATTCTCCACTGAAAGCAGCTGCTGCTTTGATTCCATCCTGACAGAATGGTCGACTGGTAACGCCCCCCACTTCCCTTTTTATTTCTCACTGGGATGCTTGAGTCAGGATAGCACTCCCAGAAGGATGCATTGGGCATGACAGGGTTGGGGTTGGTGCCTCACACCATTAACATGTGGCAGGACAACAGCTGGCGATCCATTTTGGCCAGGCAAAGGACCTCAACCAAGAAAACAGGTGGTTCTCCTGGACTGTACACACACAATCTCCTCCCCCCCAGTTGAAAGACGCATCTCCTCTCCAAAGCGGGCAAGACGATGCAGAACCCTTCAGATTTCAGTGGCAATGATGTCCTCATAAGGGACATCAGTTCCATGGAGGTCAAGGTCTAAAGGCTCTTTGCCATCCTCCCCTGCAGCCAGCTGCTGGAGCATCTTCTCCAGGTTCTGGTTCCGTTTGTACATGTGCAGGTAGCTCTGCTGCAGCTGCTTCTGGTAGTGGATGACTTTCTCTTTCTCCTCCTTCCAGGTCTGCCGCTCCTGTTGGAAGCCAGCCGTCATCTGCTGGTTGCTATCCTGAGCCTCTCCCAGCTCAGCCTTCAGCTTCTCCACTTCCCGCCATAGGGCTTGCGCTTCCTCCGTCATGCTCCCCTCCAGGCCCGCGGAGGCCGCCCCACACTTCATCTGCTCCCTGAGGATGGTGAGTTCCGTCCGCAGCTCTGCGATCTCCTGCTCCAGCAGGTTCACCTTCTCCCTCAGGAGCTCCGACTCGTTCTTCTTGCGCTGGAGCTCGTTCTCGCACACCTCCAGCTCCATAGCCTTGGCACGCAGGGAATCTTCCAGGTCCTGGATTTTCATATCTAGCAATTCCATCTTTGCTCGGATGTCCTTCAGCTGAGCTTTCAGGTTGAGGACCTCGTTGGTCTTGCTGTTGAGCTCTGTCTGGGATTCCTTCAGCTGCTGCTTCAGGAGAGAGATTTCACCAGACTTCTGACACACCTGGAGGGAAATACGACAACAACAGCCAGGGTGTCATACAGGAATCAGCCTTCCTGAGGCCAAAGCTATGGTACAACTAAGTTTAGTGTGGACAAGCAGTGATTATGGTATACATGAGAATAGATTAGACCAGGGTGGGGAACTTCAGGTCCAGAGGCCAAAGGCAGCCCTCCTGGCCTCTGCAGCTGGCTATAAGATCTCTCTCAAGCCACACCCCCTCTCCCCAGAACTTGCCCCTTCCTGGCCTTGCTTCACATCCAGAGTGTTTTTGCCTGTCTGAAATATATCCTTGAATTCAGATAACACCTTTTGCTTGCTTGGCTGGAGGATAGAGAAGAGTATGTGTATAAACGAGCCTACTGGAAAAGGGTAAATTCTAGTTGTTCTCCCCAATTTTGCCTCCTGCGGCCCCTGGAAAGTTGGGTTGTAATCATGGAAGAAGGTCTGTAGAGCCTCCTGGGAGACAAAATCCATTTAGCACCCACTGAGTCAAGTGTTTGCTGCCAGCCTATTTGTTTAGGCCAGCGGTTCTCAACCTGTGGGTCCCCAGATGTTGTTGGACTACAATTCCCATCATCCTTGACCACTGGTCATGCTGGCTAGGAATGATGGGAGTTGTAGTCCAACAATATCTGGGGACCCACAGGTTGAGAAACACTGCTTTGGCAGACATTTCATCATGGCTACCTGCTTTCTGAACTATTGCATGGTTTCCTGAAGCCTCCAGTGTTTTTATTTCTTTTTTACTGTTGAGTTTCTGATTGATTGTTTTAGGCTTATTCACATCCCACCTTTTTTCTCCAAGGGGCGCATGGTTCATCCTACTGCCCAGTTAATCCCTACAATGACCCTGCAAAGTTGGCTAAGAGGTTGTGACTTCATGACTGAGTGGGGATTTGAACCCTGAACTCCATGATCCTAGCCTGACACTCTAACCTCTACACCACACTGGCCTCCTAGAGTCTTTCTGCTATGGGGCAGCTATAGAAATTAAGCAGGTAAACAAATGTGGGGAAAATGAAATGTCACTTAGAGAAGGATCTGAACTATTTTACTGGAAGCTTGAATTTGTTTTATTCTGGATTGCTTTATCTGATATTTTAATGTATTGTGAACAGCTTTGAAATTCTTTCTTTAAAATAGAATTATTATTATTATTATTATTATTATTATTATTATTATTATTATTATTACCCCGCCCATCTGGCTGGGTTTCCCCAGCCACTCTGGGCGGCTTCTAACAAAAGATTAAAAATACATTAAAACATCAGTCATTAAAAACTTCCCTAAACAGGGATGCCTGCAGATGTCTTCTAAATGTCATATAGTTGTTTATTTCCTTGGCATCTGATGGGAGGGCGTTTCACAGGGTGGGCGCCACTACCGAGAAGGCCCTCTGCCTGTTTCTCCATAACCTCATTTCTCGCAGTGAGGGAACCGCCAGAAGGCCCTCAGAGCTGGACCTCAGTGTCCAGACTGAACGATGGGGGTGGAGACGCTCCTTCAGGTATACTGGGCCAAGGCCGTTTAGGGCTTTAAAGGTCAGGACCAACTCTTTGAATTGTGCTCGAAAACGTATATAAAGTGTTGTAGAAATGAAATGAAGAAGAGCAAATTTCATTGGAGAAAAAAGGTGCCTAGACACACTCTTGTGGTGACCGTAACCAAGGTTTCTAATGCTGCTTGTAAGCCTGGATGAGGGAAGGAGAGAGGTTTGTGTGAATGGGTGTAGAAACTAGTCTCCTGAGCACAAGTAAAATTCACATTTGTTGCTCCGCCTACTTTTTCCTCAGGCCCCGCCCACCATCGCCCTGCTGGGAGGTTGCCCAGAAGGAAATGTGACCCTTGCAGTTGAGTAAGGCTTCCTGCCCTGACTTAGCACCTAACTGCCTAATGGTAGGGCCGGCCCTCACCAGTGTGTATCTAACTGAACTCGATGCTGTGAGGCAGGCTAGGCTGACAGACTCCGTTTCGAAAAAGCACCAAGCTTTTTAATACGATTTCGAGCAGCGGAAAATGGATAAATGAGGCACTTTCCCAGTCTATTTAATCCCCCCCCCCTCTAAAGGGGCAGCTGAAGTCAGTGCTGCATAGTTCTTTCTATGGTTAAAATTTCAACAGTGCTGCACAGTAGCTTTCTGTGGTATGGTTTTTTGTTTTTTGAAATCCCCTTTTTATTCTGGGAATCTCATCTGGAGATGATTCAGCCAACAGAATCAGTAAAATTGGGGTAGAAGGATACAAACAATACAAGTAAAATCACACCAATGCAGAAAAACCATATTTTAATTCTATTAGCTGTTTATTCCGTTTCCAAATAAAACTCAAATATTCTTTGGATTTTAGACTCTCCTGGTAAAAGGCAGTCAATAATTGGAATAGCCACTACAGAATGCTGTCCTGTCTAGACCTTTTAAGATGGTGACGTGGGGTGTGTGGAATCGTCAAAATGCTACAGCATTTGTTTACAGTGGTGCCCCGCAAGACGAATGCCTCGCAAAAACGAAAAACGCACAAGACGAAAGGGTTTTTCGGTTTTTGCATCACTTTGCTAGACGAATTTCCCTATGGGCTTCCTTCGCAAGATGAAACGTCTTGCGAGTTCTTGCGAGTTTGTTTTCTTTTTCTTAAAGCCGCTAAGCCGTTAATAGCCGCTAAGCCGTTAATAGCCGCTAAGCCGCTAATAGCCGTGCTTCGCAAGACGAAGAAACCGCAAGACGAAGAGACTCGCGGAATGGATTAATTTCGTCTTGCGAGGCACCACTGTATTACATTTTGATGCCACCCTTCTGTCAGAGAACTCAGGACTACATCTGCAGTGCCTTTCTCTTTATCCTCACAAAAGTGCTCTGAGGTAGGTTGGGCTAAGAGACAACTAATGACCCAAGGCCACCCTCCCAGTTGGAGCCTAACCCTCTAAAAGCATTGCATTTTTCAGTCCTCCAAGCCTTGCATTCTCCAAGCACTGAGCACTTCTAAGCCCTGCATTCTCAATTCAACAAAAGCATCTTAAGAGACCTGAAATTTAACTTTAGATTGGGGTTTTTCAGCCCAAGGGCCATATTCCCTTCTTGGGGGGCTGCATAGCAACTGTGCAAAAAGTAGATGGAGCATAAATTATTGTACAGTGAATCAAAAGTTGGAGGTTTCTAAAGAAAAGTGTGCTTTTAGATGTGTTGTGCACCCACCGACAGCAGCTCTCCATCTGTCTTCCAGGCAAGGAAGAGATATTATCCCAATACACAGGCATATTCCAGCCAGGCAAAAGCCTGAGGGCCAAATAGAGGGGACTGGAAGGCTGCAGCCCCAGGCCTGAGGTCCCTCGCCCATTTCAGATCTTTGCCATTTACAGCTCTCACCTTGGGAAATTTGCATGACTGCACAAAATGTATTTGGGTAACTTAACTTGGATGCAGCAATCCTAACATTAACCCCAAGTAGGACTGCTTAAGAACAAGGTGATCTTTAAGGAAAAGGCCTCCTAAACTATGATATGATGTGTTTGGTTTCATTATGTGGGAACAGCAAGAAGTTCTCAGGTTCTTTTTTCAGAAAGCAAAGACTGTTAATCCTGAATATGATTCATGTTCATGCATTGTAACATGAAGGCAAAATGCAGTTGCTTCGTTCATTTCAACTTGGCCTGAATATGACTTCTTGAGGTATGTCATGGATTTGTAGAACATGAAGCTACATTAATTAATTCAACCCCTCCTTAAAATCAACCTTGTTTGGAGAAGCCTTTGGCACAACTGCCTAGTTCTCTGTCTTGCTATAACTCAGCCTAAGCATGTGTAAGGGGCACTGCCACATGTTGCTTATCTGTTAACCTCTGCCTCTGTTTCTCTCCTCTTCTAGGTTGAAGTTTGTAAGCTCCTGGGGGCAGGGACCTTCCCTCTCAAACTCTGTAAAGCACCATGCATACTGATGGTGCTAAACAACTAGCTCTTCGTTGAATTATGAACCTCTAGTGCTCTCCCGATTTTTGTTCCAATGCAATTAAATGACTGTATAAACATAGAAATATTTCATTCCAAAAAAGTAACCAGCAAACTTTCAGACACCCGCTGAAGTTAATGGACCCAAGTTAGTCATGTCCATAAATTTCAGGGAGTCAACCATGACTCCTGTTGGTTTCAACCCAATGAAAGTGATGGTGATGATGATAATGAATATTGAATCAACGAAAGAACTGGCAATGTTTCCTACGATTCTTTTTATGACTGTGACATACCAAAGGGTGTAGCTGCATAACAGGAAGAGGTCCTTTCATTGGCTCAGGCCAGCCCATTTAGATGAAACTTATGCGAACACCATTTTGGTACGTACGTGTCAGGGGACTGCCATCGGAACAGGGAAGGGAGGCAGAAGGGCCGTTGGGATACAGGGAGCTTCTGAAAATCTGGTGAAGCAGTTCCTCTTCCTGCAATGGGGAAAGCCACACCTCCAGGGTAAAGGAGGGGAAGGGGCTAGAGGATGCTGCGGGGAGCCTCAGCACCGCTCCTGGTCAAGCCGGCCAGGAGGGAAACACGCCTCATCTGTCACCCACCTTGTGCAGAGGAGTAAAACGCAAAGAAGGAGGAAGGAAACGGCTGGGGGTGACTAAGTTCTTATGTTGGGGGAGGACCCGGAAAGAGCCACTCCCGGATTCTGCTAGCAGTTTAGGCAGACATGAACTGATGGTTCTGCACTGTAAATAGTGTTTGCACCAAAATAAAACCTGTTAAAGACAGGTCGGAGTCCTGCCTGGTTACTCACGAGCAACCACCACTGACATCTGACAGTACGCTTGCCTGACTTGTGGTGGCAACACATCCTTTACTCCCTCTGTGTACCCATGTACAACACATTCCCACCCCATCGCGGTGCAAGCTTTTCCCTATTAGGATGGAGCTGGGCCTCACCTCCCACTGAGTCTCCTCCAGCGCTGGGGCAAAGTTGGTCTTTTCCTTCTCATAGGACCTCAGCTTGGCCTCCAGGAGGTCCTGCTCCTTCATCAGGTTGGCCAGTTCCTCCCGGAGCTGCTGCTTCTCCTGCTGCAACTGGAACACTTGCAGCTGCAGCAGCTGCTGGGCCCTGTGGCTCTTCTGCGACGCCTGCTTGAGCCTGCTGTTGCATTTCTGCTTCAGCCCTTCCATCTCGTCCCTGCAGCGCCTCTGCTTTTCCTCGTAGCTTTGGCAGGAGGTGATCTCCTTCTCCTCAAAGCTGCACTGCAGCTCCTGAAGCTCCCCCTCCCTCTCCAGAAGCTTCTGCTCCAGCTCCTGGATGGCTGACTCCTCCGTGGAGATGGGCGAGCGGACGCAGGAGTTCTTCTCGCCCGGGTGGGGAGCAGCAGACATTTTGCCAGGGTTCAGGATCTTGGTGCCCCCATCCGAGAAGGACAAGGCCTTCAGGCTCATCATGTTACTGTCCTGCTGGATGGCGCACTGAGTGATGTTCAGGGCAGAGCCCCCAAATCGGCTGATGGGTCCCACGGGAGCGACAAGGGGGTCCAACTGGTAGCTGCTGGCTGTACTGTGTGTGGGGAGGCTAGACATGGAGTTTCGTCCTGAGTCTGACAGTCCTCCGGAGCACAGAGCAGGCTTAGCGTCCGGATCCTTGGCTTTCTCCTGCGATTGCAGCTTCTGGAGAACATGGTTGCCATGCTCTGGAGAAGAGTGGAGGACTGTGCTGGAGCGAGGGAGAACAGGCTTGAAGGCTGTGGGCCTCGTAGCACTCTTGTCAGTGGCCTGCGGGGAAAAAGAAACTGGATAATTACTGGGACTGGCAAAGGTGACAGAGACAGCCAAACCAAAAGTTCAAAAAGGAGTGAGAAATTTATAAAGTGCCCTCAAGTTAAAACCTGGACATGCTTTGATTAATTTTCACAAACCACAATATGGATTATAAGTATAGTATTCAGATAACAGAAGAAAGGGCAAAATGATTAAAGAAGCAGTTTATTAAACAGATAAGACAAACCTGCTTTGAGGAAGACAAAAGCCTATTGGGGAAGATAAGGAATTGGGAATTAAGAATAATGTGGCATAAGTTCTTTTGAAAGAACGTATGGATTTATGGATGTATGTTTTTATTATTTTATCATTTTTGTTAATTTAGTGTGTGTGTGTGTGTGTGTGTGTGTGTGTGTGTAAGAAAACTAATAAAAAGCATATTAAATTTTTTTACTGGGGGTACAGGAGTTTCCAACACTTGGTCCTTTTTCACCTATGCCAGAGAAAAGGCGTCATGGGGGGACGGGGATGGGACAACCACCTTAAAACTATTTGCTCAATGGAGGTCTGATGTGGCATGTTTATTTGACATATTTAGCAAGGAAAACTTTTCAAAAGAATATACCGTGTTGGTTTTCTCTCTCTTCTTTGTATCTGAAATATTTTCCTTCTTTTTTGTTTCCTTTTTATTTTTTCCACTTTACTTTGTTTTACTGAAACATTTCCAATGAAATATGACATTCAAGAGGAAAAGAACTATTTTTCTTATAGCTCAAAGAAGTTAAACCGAAATATTTAGTAGTGGAGAATTCGATAAAATGTGCACAGTATGACACTACTGATTGCTTGATTGCTCTTAATCAGGAGTGCAAAATAGTTTTCAGATCAAGGTCCGCATTCCTTTCTGGGCAATGATCCAAGGGCCACATGCCAGTAGTGGGTGAAATTTTGCCTTTGTGTACTAGACTAGTCTCTACCGGTACTCGCACCCACCTCTCTGTTCTCCATCCAGGCAAGATAGAAGCATTATCAAAGTTCAAGAGCATGTCCCACATAAGCCAAAACGTGGGGGGGGGGGGTAAAGCAGGCCCATTGAGGTGCATGACCTGAGAAGAATTCCAAGGCTGTGGAAGGGCCCCTGGACCTGTGGTTTCTCAGCCCTCTTTGAATGCTACATGCTACATTCAAACAACTGCAAAGCTCTACTTGGGAACTGTAATGATCTGAATTTTTGTAAATAAATACAGTGGTACCTCTGGTTGCGAAGGGGATCCGTTCCGGAGGCCCGTTCGCGAACATGAAAAGCGCACAACCCGCAGCAGCGCGTCAGCACACGCGCGGATTGCAATTCGCAACTTCTGCGCGTGTGTGTGACGTCATTTTGCGCTTCTGCGCGAGCGGCAAAACCCGGAAGTAACCCTTTCCAGTACTTCCGGGTTGCCGCGGGACGTAAAGTGAAAGAATGTAACATGAAGAGGATGTAACATGAGGTATGACTGTAAAGGCAGGACAACCCCACAGCGTGCACTTCCCTTCCACTGTACAGATCTTAAGGGAAACACTAAAGGCACAGGAGGGATGTGGGTGGCACTGTGGGTTAAACCACAGAGCCTAGGACTTGCCAGTCAATAGGTCGGCGGTTCGAATCCCCGCGCCGGGGTGAGCTCCCATTACTCGGTCCCTGCTCCTGCCAACCTAGCAGTTCGAAAGCTTGTTAAAGTGCAAGTAGATAAATAGGTACTGCTCTGGCGGGAAGGTAAACGGCGTTTCCGTGCACTGCTCTGATGCGCCAGAAGTGGCTCAGACATGCTGGCCACATGACCCGGAAGCTGTAAGCGGCTCCCTCGGCCCATAAAGAGAGATGAGCGCCGCAACCCCAGAGTCAGCCACGACTGGACCTAATGGTCAGGGGTCCCCTTTACCTTTTAAAGGCACAGGGTTAGCTGGAGGAGGGGCTCAGTCTGGCTGTCTTCTTCCCGGAAAGGAGCTGCAAGGCTGGCAAGGAATGGCTGTGAGCTGCCCTGCCTGCTGCTGGTGTTGTTCTTGTGGGCACCAGGGATCTGGTAGTGGATCCAGTCCTCAGTTGCAGGATGAAAGACAGTGGAGGGGCAAGGAGAGGGGGAGCTACAAAAGAGCAGCCAATAAAAAGGAAGAGGAACAGGAGAGGAGTAAGAGAAGAGATGTGGAGTGTACGGGAAGGGGTGAGAAAGGCAGTCCCTCAGCAAAAGGCAGAATGGAGGTGGGGAAGGCAAAGGATGCAGTTTTTGGCAGCAATGCTTGTGAATATCAGTTGCTACAGGAGGAGAGCGGGCTCAGATCCTGCTTGCACATTTCCTACGGGCATCTGGTGGGCTGCTGTGAGAACAGGATCCTGGACCAGATAAGCAACTAGCCTAAGTTCTTACAACAGTGTGGTAAGGAATGAGCCAATACGGAAAGCCTCAAAGATGCAATACAAAGGAGAGAGGGCAATACAGAGGAAGGAAAGAGTGCAGGCATGGGGATCGAAGGGGGTGGTGCTTTAAGAGAGAAGAACAAGAGAAAATAGTTCGAGTCCTGCTGGATCTGGCCAAAGGCCCACTTAGTCCAACATCTTGTTCTTACAACGGCCAACCAGCTGCCTTTGGGAAAACCAAAAGCAGGACCTGAGGGCAACAGGGCTCTGCTAACTTGCAGTTTCCACCAATTCCTAGCATTCTAAGAGAAGAGGCAGAACATAGCCATTTGCTGCTGACTGCAGGCATCAGCCCCGGCACAGAAACCAGCAGGCATGGCGGGACACCATGTCAGTTGATTAAATCTTCTGTTTGGTGGTGGTGGTTTTTAAAAACAGATTTAAGGTACACAAGGTCAACAGTTTGCTGAAACTAAGCAGGTCTGAGTCTGGTCAGCGGCTGGATGGGTGGCAGCCTAGAAAGAATATTTATGCCACCTTGCATTCCACAATAGAAGAAAGGCACTACAGTGGTACCTTCGGTTAAGAACTTAATTCGTTCTGGAGGTCCATTCTTAAACTTGAAACTGTTCTTAACTTGAGGTTCCACTTTAGCTAATGGGGCCTCCCACTGCCGCTGCGCCGCCAGAGCATGATTTCTGTTCTCATCCTGAAGCAAAGTTCTTAACCCGAGGTACTATTTCTGGGTTAGCGGAGTCTGTAACCTGAAGCGTCTGTAACCTGAAGTGTCTGTAACCCGAGGTACCACTGTACATAAAGGTAAGGATGAATCAATAAATAAAACCAACCATGTGTTGTCGTCAACCATTAGTTAACTTAATTCACTGATCAGCTGGGTGGGTCAGCCCCCAATGCACTGGGTCATGGGTCCCAACAGCAGCAGCACCACCACCATATAAATATAGGGTAACTCCCCACCCCCCAAAATGCATTTTGCAATTAAAGATGGGTCCTGGATCTGAACATATTGAGGCCTACTTATCTGAAGGTTGATTGTGCGTGTTTGCAAGCACAAATTGTACTACCACTCAACCAGACCACATCTTTACACAAGGATGTAAGAAAAGGTTGGCTGGATCTCTCCAATAATTCACTTAGTCCAGCTTCCTCTTTTGCCACAGTAGCCAACCAGAAGCCCCTAAGAAAGACATCAGGGTAACGGACATCTTTTCTTTCTCTGTGTCAGAGCCTTGGTTCAGAGGCAGGGCCCCTCTAAATGACCAGTTCTTGGGGGAGAACTGTGGGAGACAGCGACTGCCCTTGTGTCCAACTTGTGGGCTTCCCCAAGACATTTAGTTGGCTACTGTGGAAAACACGATGCTGGGCGGAACAGGCCTTTGGCCTGATCCAGCAGCGTTCTTCTTCAGTTAGCACAAGTGAGATTTTTTGGTATACACTGGCCAGGTTTCATGCAACTCACTAGTTCTATCTGGTTGGAGACTGGCTTCAGTTTGGGTGGCGTCGGGGTGCCATAGTCCACGCTGCTCCTCCCAGCCTGGCCTCCCAGCTCCCCCCCAGACAGCGGGGTGTAGTCCGTCCGGTGAGCCTTCTGGTTGACCTTGATGTAAAAAAAGTCCTCATTCTTGTTGCCCTTGGAGCTGGACTTATTGTGAACAGTTTCCTGAGAGAAGCCAAATTTCAACAGTCCGTCTGAGTATCTGTTCAGCTTCTTCAGATGGGAAGACTTGCGCAGTTTGTACTGGGATGCCCGGCAGTGCTTGCTATGGAAGCTGTGGCCTGAGATGAGGCTACTGACACTTCCCATGATGGTCCTGGGTGAAGGGCATGCACAGAAGGGAGGGCACCCGGGGTGGGTCTTCTAAGAGAATGTCCTCACTGTCGGGAGAGAAGGCTGGTGTTGTGGTCATAGCAGAAGCCTTGCTGTGCCAAGGAGCAATAAACCTGAGAAAAGGTGAGAAAGAAATGAGGATTGGTGAGAATGGGTCAAGGTGCCTAACATAAGTCCGCTCAGAAAACAGTCACAATGGATATGGAGGAAACTTAAATCCAAGTCCCACCTCTATCATTGACACATCATATGGTGTTGGGTAAGTCACCATATCTCAGACTTGGCATCCCAACTGATAAATGAGAGTGGCAAACCCCAGAACCCCACTTCCTGTTGGAAAGTTGCCAATGAGGAAGAGATACAGGGTGCCCCACAAAGTAGGGAATCTTTAATGTCTCCTCCCAACCTCAGGAACATGGTCCCTTTGCCTTCCTCTGAGTATGAATACCCAGTGGTGTCTTCCCTGCCACACAGAAGCCAGTGGTTCTGGAACTGGGCAAAGACCACCGTCAGCTCTGTCAGTATGGTGCTGCCAATTGCCGAACAGGCATTGCTTTTGATAACTTGAGATCTTGGCTGAAGCAACATCCCTTTGTGATTTAGAATGTGCAGGGAGCAACAGCCAACTTACTGGGAGCTCTCCATGGTCCTGAAAAGGCCAGCCAGAATTTAAACAAGCTGTGTAAAGTCAAGATATATAAGGAGTAACCAATTTTTTTGCCCTCTAGCCAACATATTTGATAGTCAGGGGGTGATGAAGCGTCCATCAGCACCTGCAGGGCATAACATTGTCTTTTTTAAAAGCGTTATGCCGAATGGTTGGAAATTAGAGAAATGGAAAATAAGAGGGCAAGAAATCCAACAAGTGAAAATCCATAGGTATCTGGGAATCTTATTCCAGAGCAATTTAGGGTGGGTAACCCATCGCACAAATGCCATAAAACAGGCAAAGTGCACCTCATCAGCAGTTGCCCGTTTTTATTATCAGATAGGTAATCAATTTATTCCTGCGGCCATTCAGATATTTCAAACAAAAGTGCAATCCCAGTTACTTTATGGAATCCCGCTATGGGTCCAAGCATATAACAGTGATTTAAAAAAAAAAAATTCATTCCAGCTTTTTGAGACGTATTCTTGGACTCCCAGCTGTGATCAAATATGAAACAATGTGTGCAGAAATAGGCATACACACACTGGAATATTGGGCATGGTCCACCTCAATAAAGTACTGGTTACGCTGCCACTTTCGCTGCCCTCCATCAAGTCTGCTCGCTGATTTGCTCAAAGACTCCTATAAATCAAGATGGTATCAGCACCTCGAAAAAAGATTGAATCTTTAGGCATCGAGCTGGAGCCCCTGTACAACTCTAATGAGCAGTACATTTTTCATAATATCCTAACTAGACTAAAGGATGTCGAGAGACAAAATATTATGGCAGCTGTAAACAAAATTTGCTCCCCCACATTCTATGATTTAAATATCTTAGATAGTAGAGCCAATTACGTCACTAAATTAATAATCCTAGCCCAACGTAGGGCTTTTATGCTGGCCCGTTTAAATGTTTTTCCCTCAGCATTTGTCAGGGGAAGATATCAAAACGTTCCTAGAAACAAGAGATTCTGCAGATGCTCTATGAATGTCCCGGACACTGTAGAGCATATTCTCCTTCATTGCCCATTGCACAGTACGCTCCGTCAACGCGTGCTGTCCCCTCTTTCGGGTGGTCTGGAACCCCAGCAAGGTAAATGTGTGGGACTTTACCTATCCGACGCTGACCAAAGGGTAACGGCGGGGGTAGCTGAGTTTTTGGCAGCAGTCCTCCAAGGAGCAGGTTAACAAGGAAAACCACTGATTTTATATGTATATATATATATATGTATGTAACCATCTGCTGCCTTTTTATATACATTTCAAGGTTTTTATATGTTATTTTCTCTTTTATGGTTTTATTTGCATAATGCCTAATAAAGGTTTGATAATAAAAAAAAAGCGTTATGCAAACCAAAGCACAGCCATCCTTAGAAACTGATTTTTCTCTGATTTTTGTAATAAAGTTCTCCAACCAGGCAATGTGTACAAAAATGCATATATTAGTGAAAATAACATACAAAAATGTGGTTTTAGAGGAAATTGCTTTGAAAATTTGTGTATCTTAGGCAAAGGTGCATTAAAAAGTAGATATTAGGACTGAAAACATGAGAAATGAGAAAATAAGAGGAACCAAAACTGACAGATTTGCCCATCACTCATTCTGGGCAACCAACTCCAATGAACAGCCTGGTGCTGGTAGAGATCCACTCCCTTCCCTTCCCTTCCCTTCCCCTCCCCTCCCCCTGAATCAAAGCTTCATAAACAAAGCTCTAGAGTGAAGCTTAGCCACGGTAGTTTCAACTTTATTCCCAAATAAGCCCCTTGCTCTGCACTTCCCCTACAACATGCAGCACTTTTTGATCTGCTCCAACATGGATGGTGCTGCTGTTCTTAATTACAACTCTGTCTTGTATACCATTCTCAAAGACACAGTGTGTCACTGCCGTCATTACAGCTCAGCGCTGGTACCCTATATATTTCCCCTTTCCCTGGGGCTTTAAAGCCCCTCAATCGATCCGGTGTGCCTCTCAACTGGTGAGGGAAAGAAGGAAATGCTTTCCTGGTGCACACCTAAAGGTTAAGGAGGGTGGAGCAGAGTTGCAGGTGGGTCAAAATCAGCACAGAATCAAAATGACCTCCATCCAGGTGCGTTGCAGAAGGGGAGGCATGTTTTGGAGGCTGATTCATTGCAGCAGGGAGATGGAACAGAAGCTGCTCCAATCGCTGCTGCTCACTAAAAATCACTAAAAGCTTTTCTGCTCTACATACTGTGGGCGTTTGGGAGGCTGTCTTCATCACCTGGCAGGGACTGAGCCTTGTTTCTGCTTTCTCTCTCCCCCCCCACAACTTTGGAATGTAGACAAAATGGCAGTATAAAAGAAAATCCGCCCCCCTTTCCTTCCACCACTGTCCCCCACCCTGCTGCCAGCATCCCACCCAAATATATATATATATATATATATATGTATATATATATATATATATATATATATATATATATATATATATTAAAGTCTTGTAGGCCTGTTGCAGCTGCAGAAGTCTGTGTGGGGAGGATAAAGTTTGCAGAGGAAGCTGGAAAGGGCGGCTGTGACTAATGGCAGAAAAATATCATCGGGAAGAGGAAACTGCAGAACAGAGACCCCTCCTGCTTGCTCACTTTGGGACCTGGTTCTGGTCGTAGATTTTTTTGTTCGCCACCTCCCCACTTCTCTGCTCCTCACAACTGTCTCTTAACATGTTCACAGAGGAATAGAGGAGGCTGCCTCAAGACAGCTGGTCCATCCAATTCAGTTTTCTTCTTCTTCTACACTAGGGGTAGCTAATGTGCCAAACTTCCACCAAGCCTAACCAGCACTGCAAGGAAGCTGCATTATGTCAGACCATTGGTCCATCGAGCTCAGTATTATCTGGCAATGGCTCTCCAGGATTGCAGGCAGGAGTCTTTCCCAACCCCCAGCTGGAGAATACCGCAGGGATTGAACCTAGGACCTCCTCTTTGCAGGACAGATGCTCTGCCACTGAACTGTGGCCCTTCCCAGCACTTTCGTCCTGCAGTCAGAAGGTTAGCCCCGGTCAACACAAACCGTCAAGGTTTCAGGCAGGCGCTACCTTCACATGCCAAGGACATAACTTGGGACCTCCTGCATGCAAAAGAAGATGCTCTACTGCTGATCTGCAGCCCTTTCCTTAAAGCCGTAGTCGTTCACTAGAATGGACAGTGATGGCTTCAGGTTCTGAGAAGTCCCTAGGTGGGCTTCCTGTTTAGGAAAAGGGGAGAGGCTCTCTACCTGAAATCCTGGAATGCTAAGGCTAGCCAGTGTACACAATACTCAGGTGGATGTGCCAAAAGGCTCTCCAAGGCAACACTCATAATCTCCCTCTGGGTCCAAGCCACCCAAGTAGGCAGAGCACAAAGAAAGTAGAAGATGGGGTGTCCATCTCCTCACTGCTTACATTATTGATTTTTTAATTTATTATTATTTCAGTCACAGACCAGTTCCAGCCCACATACAATATCAAGCAATTCATAAAACACGATAGGGATACATTTGAATTTGCAATTAGGTATAACAGGGACAATACAGATATAGCAACAGTTAAAATATATATAAATTAAAACTGAGTCACTAACATATAACCTAAAATTATCATTTAAGGCCTTAATCATTATGATAGCACAGCTTGTTCCCTAAGTTTTATGGCAATTGCACAGAATTTGCTACCCTTAACATGATCTCACAATCCTTCTCCTCTACCAGGGATTTTAGACATTGAAGTTCGCTGCTTACATCACCATCATCATCTTCATCATCATCATCATCATCATCATCATCATTTTAACTTATATACTGCCTAAACCCAGAGGTCTCAGGGTGGTTCACAGAAGAAAATCAAAATATAAAACCACAAAATACATAATCAAAATAAAAACAACAACCCAATAACCCCCCCCCCAAAAAAAACCACCCACATTTTAAAAGGGAATGGGATGTAAATCAGATCAGCCAAAGGCCTGGTTAAAAAGGAACGTTTTTGCCTGGTACCTAAAGATGAATAATGAAGGCACCAGGCGAACTTCCCTGGGGAGAGCATTCCACAGACGGGGAGTCGCTGCAGAGAAGGCCCATTCTCGTTTTGCCACCCTCCGGACCTCTAAAGGAAGAGGCACACAAAGGGTGGTGTCAGAAGATGATCTCAGGGTCTGGGGAGGTTCATATGGAAAGCGGTGGTCCTTGAGGTATTGCGGCCCTGAGCCGTTTAAAGCTTTATAGGTCAAAACCAGCACTTTGAATTGGGCCCGGAAACTAATTGGTAGCCAATGCAGTTGGACCAGGATCAGTGTAATATGCTCAAACCAGTGAGCAACCTGGTTACTGAATTCTGCACCAGCTGAAGTTTCTGAACCATCTTCAGACGCAGCCCTACATATAACTCATTGAAGTAATCTAACCTTGAGGTTACCAGGGAATAGACAACAGAAGTTAGGCTATCCCTGTCTAGATAGGGGCGTGGCTGGGCCACCAACCGAAGCTGATGGAAGGCACTCTGGCCCTTGAAGAGGGCAGGTGAAAAAGTAGTAACAGCAAGGGCAGCAGTGGAGGTGGCCTCAGCAGGTACCCAAGGATGCCTATTTCCCATGTGTCATTCTTAATCAAGACATTGGCTCTAGTAGACTTTACTTTGGATCCAGCATTTGACAGATGACATGCTCACACCAAGGATCACTGCGCCCAAGGCATGCAAGCATGAAAACATCCACCCCCTGTGGTGGCTGTCAAGGCTACTAGATGCAATGGCTATGTTTGTCTCTGAATACCTGTTGGCTCCTCACAGGCAGGGAGTACCTGCATTAGAAACTCAGGTATCTATGCTAATCGCCAAACGGCACCTTAAATCCAGGTTATGGTCGTCAAAACTGAATGTCCAGGTGCCTTTTTTTGCAGTAACATGCATTGTTGTTTTTATTATTCATTTCTAGACCACTTTATATTTCAATGGGGAAAAAATCTCAAAATGGTTTGCAACACATTAAATCAAATAAAACAATCCAGAATAAAACAAATTCAAGCTTTAAGGAAAATGTCCTTCTTTGAGTAGCATTTTGCTTTCCCCATATTTATTCCCCATATGTATTTACAGTAAAGGTAAAGGGACCCCTAACCATTAGGTCCAGTTTTGAATGACTCTGGGGTTGCGGCGCTCATCTTGCTTTATTGTCCAAGGGAGCCGGCGTACAGCTTCTGAGTCATGCGGCCAGCATGACTAAGCCGCTTCTGGCAAACCAGAGAAGCGCACGGAAACGCCGTTTACCTTCCCGCCAAAGTGGTACCTATTTATCTACATCCACTTTGATGTGCTTTCAAACTGCTAGGTTGGCAGGAGCAGGGACCGAGCAATGGGAGCTCACCCCGTCATGGAGATTCGAACTGCCGACCTTCTAATCGGCAAGCCCAAGACTCTGTGGTTTAGACCAAAGCGCCACCTGTGTCCCTGTATTTACAGTACTTACTTAATTTATAGAGCTGTCCCATGAGGAAGTACTCTAGGAAGCCAGTAAGCTGTAGTGGTTAGAGCGCCACAATAGGAGCTGGGAGATCAGTGTTCAAATCCCCAATCTGTCCTGAAGCTCACTGGGTGACTTTGGAGTCAGTCCCAGCCTCCTAACCTACCTCACAGGGTCACTGTTGGGATTAACTGGGGGGGGGGGGGTTGAACCACGTACTCGTTGGAGGAAAATAAATGCAGTGAACAAGCTCTTCTGCTTACTGCTTAAGAAAGCTGGAGGCGTCAGTCAGGTGGAGATGCCGGTCACCAGCCTGGCATCCAGAGATCTCCACATGGTCACAACAGGACGTGTGCCATTCGCAAAATGCACCCAGCACCTGGCTAATTTCTAACACTGGGGAGAATACTTTTGCACTCAGATTCAGTTTGCGGGCTTGCTAAAGGCATCTGGTTGGCTGTGCGAACAGGATCCTGGACTGAAAGGTCCTTTGGCATGTTCCAGCAGGGCTCTTATGTCTTTTACCAATCTCTTTTATGTGCTTGAAGGGACATGGGTGGCACTGTGGGTTAAACCACAGAGCCTAGGACTTGCCGATCAGAAGGTCGGCGGTTCGAATCCCCACGACGGGGTGAGCTCCCGTTTCCCAGTCCCTGCTCCTGCCAACCTAGCAGTTCGAAAGCAGGTCAAAGTGCAAGTAGATAAATAGGTACCGCTCCGGTGGGAAGGTAAACGGTGTTTCCGTGCGCTGCTCTGGTTCGCCAGAAGCGGCTTAGTCATGCTGGCCACATGACCCAGAAACTGTACGCCAGCTCTCTTAGCCAATAAAGCGAGATGAGCACCGCAACCCCAGAGTCGACCACGACTGGACCTAATGGTCAGGGGTCCTTTTAAATTTACTATACCTCTTAAAGAGATTTTAAAAATACTTAGCAGTCCGCAAATGCTTTTAAATAAAAGAAAACAAACCTAGCAATGCCCATGGTCCACAGACCATGCTATTTCCATCAAATATTTCCCAGCCCTGGATGGAGATCGTTCTCCGCCTCTTGCCTTTTCTAAGACAGCAGAACTAAGTTGTCTCATTGTCTGGCCCCAGCCTAGCCTGATTCAGAGGGTTAAAGACAATTAAATAAAAATGGGATCGGGCTTATCTTCTTCTTATTCCCTGTCAGCTGGGGCATGACAGAAGCCTTTGTCCCAGCTGCCAAAGAGATTGCCCAGCCATCAGGCCTGCCGTATTGACAGCCCATTATGATACAGTGGCCCGGGGAAGGAGAAAGAAGCACGCGAAGAGCTAACTCTTTATGATGCAAATTGGTGTGTGTGGACACGTGTCGGTGTGCAAGTGCCAGAATGGGATTTGAAGACCGCTGAGATTTTATCTGCCCAGCCTGGTGGGTATAGAGTGTGCTGGTGTGAGCATATGGAGTCCCTAGCAGCCAAGAGCACCTGGCCTTGCATATATATTAGGGAGCAGAGAGCTGGTTGTAATAAAAGGGGCAGGGCCTGGAACATATTCTCTATGCTGAGAGGCAGGAGCTGCACTCGCTTCCAGCTGGATGGCCCTTAACTGGATATTCAAGAGCCTGTTAATGAAATTAATCAATGCAAAGGGGGAGGGGGAGGATAATAGGCCATATGCAGGGCTTGTTAGAAGGTCACCGAAAGCCACACTGCTCATTTCTGTGCTCAAGCACAAATATCAGAGAACGCTGCCTCTAGGGAGGAGGGGGAAACTCCATTTGGTTTGCATGTGCCTAACTCACACTCTCTGAAATAAGATGCAGACTGAAACATTCACACTTCTCTGAATTTTGCAGCGCAGATCTACAGCCAAGCGAGTAGACATACTAGGGTAAAGCAGGCATAACAATGCATATAAATAGTGAAATGGATGTACAAAATGATATAAAGTGAACACCTATCTTCAGCTGGTTTTGTTTTGTTTTGCATTGCTTTTAAAACAGATTTGTAGCTGTTTTGTGATATGCTTGTAAATCCTCTTAACATTCAGAAATAACTAAAGAAAGAATTCTTGTGGGGGCAAATTCCATAGTTTAGCCATGTCCTGTGTGAAGAAGTGCTTTGTTTTTTCTGCCCAGGATCTTCCAACATTCAGCTTCACTGAATGGCCCTGAGTTCTAGGACTCTATTGCAATATTATTATTATTATTATTATTATTATTATTATTATTATTATTATTATTATTATTATTAATTTATACCTCACCCACTCTGGGCGGCTTCCAACAGAACAGTAAAATACAATAACCTATTAAACATTAAAAGCTTCCCTAAACAGGGCTGCCTTCGATGTCTTCTAAAAGTTTGGTAGTTAATTTTCTCTTTGACATCTGGTGGGAGGGCGTTCCACAGGGTCGGTGCCACTACAGAGAAGGCCCTCTGCCTGGTTCCCTGTAACTTGGCTTCTCATAGTGAGGGAACTGCCAGAAGGCCCTTGGAGCTGGACCCGCAGAATGATGGAGGTGGAGACGCTCCTTCAGGTATACAGGACCGAAGCCATTTAGGGCTTTCAAGGTCAGCACCAACACTTTGAATTGTGCTCGGAAACGTACTAGGAGCCAGTGTAGGTCTTTCAAGACCAGTGTTATATGGTCTCAGTGAGCCTAGATTCCAGGCATGTCCAAAGTCCACTTCAGGGGCCTAATCCGGCCCACCGGACGGTTTAATCTGGCCCCTGTGGCAGTCTATCTCCTGGGGGGGAAATCCTAAAAAAACTCAACAGCTTCAATCTTTAAAAAAGCTCCGTAACTTTGGGGTAAAATTGTAAAAAAAAGCTCAACAACTTAAATCCTAAAAAAAGGCAAACAACTTCTTTGGTCGGCCCTCACGCATGTTCACTTCATCAAATCCAGCCCTCTTTGAAAAAAGTTTGGGCACCCCAGGCAATTCCACAGATGCCAGTGACCCTCATCCCAATAGAGGGAACTGCAGATCCTCCCTTCTCCTCTGCCCTCCATTTTCATTGTGGGAAATGAATTTAAACAGGCCCCCATTGAGTGAGCGGGTGCTTAATTGTCTTTCAGAGTGGATGAAGAGCCCCCATTACAAGACACTCATTCACTCTAATTCATCAGCCTCATTCATTTTGCTGACATTCGCTTGGGATTATTTTGATTGTGGGCAGCGAGGGCATTCAGTTGGGAATTCACAAAGCACACCCGCACAAACACCCACACGCACCACCGCGATCTGTCATTAAGTGAGAGAGAACACTTCAGACTGAATTGCATCTTACAGCTGCTCAAAGAGGCTGGGAGTTCATCGTATTTCATGTTAGTTCAATGAAGAGCATTTGGGAGAATCCACGCCCACTGGCGGCCTCATTATCAAAGCAAGGAATGGATCTGACATTGAGGATCAGAGCTAGGAATTGACACAACTGCTGCAGAGTACCAGCATTTTATTTCCATCCATTGAATGAGAAGTCTTTATAGTAGGATATGCAAACAAACATGGGTTTTACAAGAATAAATCCAAGACCAAAAGGCACCCCCAATTAACTGGGCAGCATTCCCCCACCCCAAAGATTGTATGTTATTTTTAACAGAAGGTTGTGCACACACCAAACATTGAAAGCAATGACTTCTACCGAAGAATCCTAGAAACTATAGTTTGTAAAGATGTTGGCAACTGTAGTTTTGCAGCGGTAACCATAGTCCCCAGGATTCTTGGGGGGGGGGGGAGTAATGTGCTTTAAATGGATGGTGTGTACACAGGCTAAGCATCTCATGAAGGCTACAGATGGCAGGCACCGTTTTAGCAAACGCTTTCCCTCCTCACTCTCACATGCAAGAGAGAATGCAGTTTTGAAGACGACACCTGTGGCAATCTGCACACACAGTTTACAAACTCAGTGGAACAATTCTGAAGTGCAGGCACTCCTCAGTTACAGCACCCAGAGCCATGTCCCTCCTAAAGCTATACAACAGACATGGATATCTGACCAATGCAGACATTACGGCTTTAATATGAAGTCAGAGTTTTCCTTACTCCGGCATCCTGCTTCGCTCAACTTCCAGTTTAATTAATAATAATAATAATAATAATAATAATAATAATAATAATAATTTATTATTTGTACCCTGCCCATCTGGCTGGGTTTCCCCAGCCACTCTGGGTGGCTTCCAACAAAGACGAAAAATACACTAAAATGTCACATATTAAAAACTTCCCTGAACAGGGCTGCCTTAAGATGTCTTCTGAATGTCAGGTAGTTGTTTATCGCTTTGACATCTGGTGGGAGGGCGTTCCACAGGGCGGTGCCACTACCGAGAAGGCCCTCTGCCTGGTTCCCTGTAACTTGGCCTCTCGCAGTGAGGGAACCGCCAGAAGGCCCTCGGAGCTGGACCTCAGAACGATGGGGGAGGAGACGCTCCTTCAGATATACTGGACCGAGGCCGTTTAGGGCTTTAAAGGTCAGCACCAACACTTTGAATTGTGCTCGGAAACATACTGGGAGCCAGTGTAGGTCTTTCAAGACCGGTGTTATATGGTCTCGGCGGCTGCTCCCAGTCACCAGTCTAGCTGCCGCGTTCTGGATTAGTTGTAGTTTCTGGGTCACCTTCAAAGGTAGACCCACGTAGAGCGCATTGCAGTAGTCCAAGCGGGAGATAACCAGAGCATGCACCACTCTGGCGAGACAGTCCGTAGGCAGATAGGGTCTCAGCCTACGTACCAGATGGAGCTGGTAAACAGCTGCCCTGGACACAGAATTGACCTGCACCTCCATGGACAGCTGTGAGTCCAAAATGACTCCCAGGCTGTGCACCTGGTCCTTCAGGGGCACAGTTACCCCATTCAGGACCAGGGAATCCTCCACACCTGCCCGCCTCCTGTCCCCCCAAAACAGTACTTCTGTCTTGTCAGGATTCAACCTCAATCTGTTAGCTGCCATCCATCCTCCAACCGCCTCCAGACACTCACACAGGACCTTCACCACCTTCACTGGTTCTGATTTAAAAGAGAGGTAGAGCTGGGTATCATCTGCATACTGATGAACACCCAGCCCAAACCTCCTGATGATCTCTCCCAGTGGCTGCATGTAAATGTTGAAAAGCATGGGGGAGAGGACAGAACCCTGAGGCACCCCACAAGTGAGAGCCCAGGGGTCTGAACACTCATCCCCCACCACCACTTTCTGAACACGGCCCAGGAGGAAGGAGCGGAACCACTGTATGACAGTGCCCCCAGCTCCCAGCCCCTCAAGACGGTCCAGAAGGATGTTATGGTTGATGGTATCAAACGCCGCTGAGAGATCCAGCAGAACTAGGAAACAGCTCTCACCTTTGTCCCTAGCCCGCCAGAGATCATCAACCAGTGCGACCAAGGCAGTTTCAGTCCCATGATGAGGCCTGAATCCTGACTGGAAGGGATCCAAATGGTCCGCTTCTTCCAGGCGTGCCTGGAGTTGTTCAGCAACCACTCGCTCAATCACCTTGCCCAAGAATGGAAGATTTGAGACTGGGCGATAATTGGCCATCGTGGCCACATCTAAAGATGGTTTTTTAAGAAGCGGTTTAATAACCGCCTCTTTCAGCGGGTCTGGGAAGGCTCCCTCACGGAGGGAAGCATTTACCACCCCATGAAGCCCATCGCCCAGTCCTTCCCAGCTAGCTTTTATAAGCCAGGATGGGCAAGGATCCAGGAGACAGGTGGTTGGCTTCACTCATCCAAGCAGCCTGTCCACATCCTCGGAGGTAACAGATCGGAATTGATCCCACACAACTTGACTAGACAGGACTCTAACACTCTCCTGCCCTGGCCCTGCTCCCACGGTGGAGTCTACTTCTTCCCGAATCTGAGTGATTTTATCTGCAAAAAACTTTGCGAAATCATTGCGAAATCATGAAGGGCTCAGTCTATGCTGAGACAGAGACAGATTGAGAGATTGAGAGCAAGATCCTAATATTTAGGGCAGAATCAGTAAGGGATGTGGCCTGAGGAAAGGTCGAGAGAAATAGACAGGGGTCAGCAAACTTTTTTAGCAGGGGGCCAGTCCACTTTCCCTCAGACATTCTGGGGGGCCAGACTATATTTTTTGGGGCGGGGGTAATGAACGAATTCCTATGCCCCACAAAGAACCCAGAGATGCATTTTAAATAAAAGCACACATTCTACTTGTGTAAAAACACCAGACAGGCCCCACAAATAAACCAGATTTAGAAGGCAATTGGGCCAGATCCAGCCCCTGGGTCTTAGTTTGCCTACTTATGATCCAGAGTGTTGCATTTGGGCCCCAGGCCTGAGATTCCCCATCCCCGCCTTAAAGATTAACTCAGAGTAGACCCACTGAAATTACTGAACCAAAGTCAGTCATGTCTATTTACTTACTTCAATGGGTCTATGCTGAGTCAAACTAGCTTTTGGATACAATCCTCGCAGTTTCACTGAAGAGTAAGCCAGCCTGGTCCTGTGTCTATCAGCACTGACATCCTCCTCCCCACAACCTTTTCCTTCCACGCCAACAGGGTCTGCTAGGAGCCCAAGTACAGAAATAAAAAAGCTGAACTGGGTCACACAGCCCTGGCATGGGTTACAGGCTTCTCCAAGGAGAGCTTAACTGGCTTGTCAAGAACTCCTGGTCCACATACGATGGCCACATTCTCATTGCCTGTATAAGACTGCAGCTGTGGAACAGTGACTGATGCCACATTCCTATTGCAGGGGGACGAAACCAGACCATGGGGAAGCTCTTTCAAGGTATCTCTAAAGACGGTCCAGTCCAAATATCTGCTCTGAATCAGGATCCCCCTTCACCTAAACTTCTCTAACATATATGTTCACATGCCGAGTTACAGAACTGGAAGATAATTTGTTATTATTTTTAAACAACCGCTTAGATGTTTTCATGATTAAACAGGACAGTATATATAAATTCTGTTAAATAAATAAAAATATATACTGATTTTTTTAAAAAAAATGTTTTAAAAAGGTATTTATACTCAATTTGCTATATCGTGAGCTGTTTTGTGAAGGTATTCTGCCTTGAATAGCAGGGAGATAAACCTACATGAATAATCAATGTTAAAATAAATCAGTGATAAACATTTAGCATAGCCTATGACAGGAGGTATGATAGTCACTTTCAAATATCTCAAGGGTGTCACATGGAAGAGGGAACAGGACTTGAACCAATGGCTTTAAGTTACAAGAAAGGAGATTCCAACTACAGGAAGAACTTGGAGGCTTTTAACCAGAGGTTGGGTGGCCATCTGCCCTGGATGCTTTAGCTGAGATTCTTGCATTGCAGGGGGTTGGACTAGATGACCCTCGGGGTCCCTTCCAACTCTACAATTCTATGATTCTTTGTGTAATAAACACATTAGAGGGAGCAGCCTTAGGATATGATTACTAATGCAGTAACTGCTTCTGAAGTTTGAGCCCAATTCTCCACCTGCGTCGTGCCAACTTATATTGGACTTTCCCAAGCTGGTGCTGCTCACCAGATGTTTTGAACCACAACTCCCACCAGCCCTCCTGTTAGCATGGCAGGGTTGGGGGTTATTGGTGTCATGACCCAACAACATTGGCAGGGCACTGCATTGGCTGGCCCCGATTTTCTCCGTTTCCTCTGATGAAGCAACAACTTTCATCACGATCAGAGAGATGAGAAAGACTGCAGCATGCTAAATCTAAGTCCCTAGAATGATTCAGCCCTAGAACATTAGGCCCACTCACATCAGGAACATCCTTCATCTTTGTGGCACAGTGGGAACACCCCCATAAGCTAAATATGCCAGGGAAGGATGTTGATTTCTGTGTATTTAATTACAGGGAGCCTCTCACTTCCCCAGCTGATGTGCAACTAATACTGCAATTGAGTTGTCGCTAATTGTGCCTCTTTTGTTTCCTCTTAAGGGTTCGCTGGATCTTTGGGGCCTGGGAATCCATGTTTGGTTACTTCACAGGAAGTGGCAGGCGTCCTGAGAATGCTACTTTTCATGGGACGCAGGTGGCGCTGTGGTTTAAACCACTGAGCCTCTTGAGCTTGCCGATTAGAAGGTCAGCGGTTTGAATCCCCGTGAAGGGGTGAGCTCCCGTTGCTCTGTCCCAGATTCTGCCAACCTAGCAGTTCGAAAGCACACTGGTGCAAGCAGATAAATAGGTACCGCTGTGGCAGGAAGATGAACAGCGGTTCCATGCACTCTGGTTTCCATCACGGTGTTCCATTGCGCCAGAAGTGGTTTAGTCCGGCTGGCCACATGACCCAGAAAGCTGTCTATGAACAAACAACGGCTCCCTTGGCCTGGAAACAAGATGAGCGCCGCAACCCGATAGTCGCCTTTGACTGGACTTAACCATCCAGGGGTCCTTTTACCTTTACCTTTTACTTTTCATCAGTTAAAGTAAAGCTTCTCCCTCTTTTGGATGGAATATGTTTAAACGCAACTATTTCCATACCATGCAGTATGCCTCAGGTTCAGTCCCTTGCTTCTCCTGTAAAGCAGACCAGGAAGCCAGTATTGGGAAAGGCATTCTGCCTCTGAGACCCCAAAGAGCTGCTTCTGGTCAGAGTAGACTATACTGAACTAGACAGATCAATAGGCTGGCCTGGTGTAAGTCAGTTCCCTAAGTTCCAGGTGTAAAGCAACTCAGCCAAGCCATATAAAGGCAAACTAAACGGGGATACATACTGGTTCCAAACTATGGTTCGTTGTTGGAAAGATCAAGTTCCGCTCCCCCTTGGTTCCATTTCTATACTGACAGGTCTGCATCACGCCTCACCCTCTTTCCAAGTTTCCAAGTTTCTGTATTGTTCAAGTGTTTCCTCTGTGGCAATAAGCAAGTCTTTAAGGTTATCTTGCTGAGGGAAGCAACCAATTGCCCAGTGCAGCTCCTTTAGCAAGACAGGACATGACCCTTGATTCAGCTTACTTAGTCAGATGCCAGAAGAGTGTGACAGTAGGGATGGGGGGGTTGAAATTAAATTTTGGTTTATTGTAATCTTGGTAACTTAGTAATTTGCACTTCCTGAAATGATAAGAGAACCAAAACACTGCTAGCATTCAAAATTTGCACTTCTCCCAATTTTGTGACACGGTTCTTCAATCAAATAACGGGTGCACTAGGGGAGTGTGGGAAAACAAATGCATGTATTTGTGAAAATAACATACAAAAATGAATTGTTCTCATGCAAAATTGCTTACTAAAGTGTGCATATTAGGAGGAATTTGCACTAAAATGCTGATGAATTTTTATGAAGACTTTTTTTTTAAAAAAAAAAAAGCATTAGCAAGATGATGTGGAAACTTTTAGCTGGAGTCAGACAACCACACACTGAAAGTCATACCATTGGTCCACTCTACAATAACAGGCAGTAGCCCTTTAGGGTTTCCAACAGCAGATTTCCCCAGCTCTACCTGGAGATGTTGTGAGCTGAACCCAAAACCTTCCTGCATGCAAAGCAGGTGATTCCCCCACTGAGCTATAGAGTCCTTCCCCTCTCTGGGAAGTTGCTTTCTGGGGGAATCAGAGTGCCTTCTGTCCAGAAGTCCTGCTTGTACGATTGCTCATAAAAAATGATAATTACAAATGCAAACGACTCTCCAGTTCCAAAGGAAACCAAGTAGAGTAGCCCAAGCGTTGGGCAACTCTCCTCTCAGAGAAGCGGAGAACATGTGGCCCCATTTTACATAGACTCTTTGTGGCAGGGAGCATCCAGCAAGACCATTTAGAGCGTCTTAAGCTTCACACCTAACAATCTGGTTGGTGACACTGACTGTGCTCCCGTGGGTCCTCATTGTGCAGCAAAATACCTGCTTTAAGTATTAAGAAGGGGTGGCAGTGGCGGATGGGGGGAGAGCCGTTTAATTTTAGATTGGAGAAGTTAGTAGCTGAGCCCCGGGGGTTGCCATGGAAACTAGGCATTGGTTGCCATTTCTCCCTTCCCACCTCTAAGTAATTAGGTAGCAAACCTCCCCGCAGGAGGAAAATAGGACTGGAGCTCAAAATCACATTTGAGCAATTTCACCATCATGTGGGAAATCTTCTGTTAACACACAGTTTCACCTTTCGGAAGGTAAGCTGCTTGCCACTTTATAAACTCACAATATCCCTGGCAGACAGTGCAGGAGAAGACGCTGGGGTATGCCTTCCTGGTGGCATGTTTAAATGTCCTTCTTCCATCAGTCCTGGAGGGAAGATATACAAATACCCCAAACCACAAGCACAAGTGCCCCTACAACTCCGGAGAGCCCGAGTCAGTGACTCATGTCCTCCTGTACTCCTTTGGTCGTGGCATAGATAGATAAAACTTTATTTGCATTTGCTAATAGCCATAGCAACAGTAAAACATTACAGTATACGCAGAAAAGGAAATTTGATATAAGAGCACAATTTAAAGTCCTGAATCAGCAGTCAGTTAGTGGCCCTTTTTCTGATTGCCCCAGCTATGAACCTAGCCACCTTTGCTGTTATCTGCTCATTTTGATCTGATAAAAGAAAGGACATTGTGGCAGCGGCTGAGCGCCCTGCGATGGTTAGTACGAGTGGGGTGATGATCTCGTTCCTCAGGTCTTTGTAGACAGTACAAGACAGGAGGACGTGTGCCACTGTTTTGGTGCTACCGTCTCCACAGGGGCAAAGACGTTTCTCAGGCGGAATCTTTTGGAATCGACCCTCAAGTACCACAGATGGCAAAACATCCAGTCTTACAAGTGTAAAAGCACGTCTGTATTTTGGGATAATAAGTTTGTGCAGCTATGGGGCCAGAGAATCAAAATGGAGAGGTGGAAAATGAACATACCAAGGGCAGAATTTCCTTATAGTGGCCAGGTTGTTCTAATGGTCGTGGCATATGTGAAATCTCTACTGAACCCTTCTTATAAAATCTGCCAGGAGTTGCACGTCTCTCAACTCCGTTCAGCTCGACACGCATCTCTCACTCTCAGTGTGGCCAAATACTGCGCTGCAGTAAACAAAATCCACCAGGAACTGATTCCAAGCACTCCCTGGAATCTCTGACAGGACCACATCTTTTAAGCTGCTGGTGCCCATCCTATTTTACTCTACGTTGTTGTTTATCAACCTCATTTCATTTCATGACCTTTTGTGTTTTGTGTGCTACTTATTTGGATTCCTTGGTACTACTCATTGACTTCAACAATCAAGATTTGATAGAATGTGCTGCTGGGCTATGCATCCCAGCCAGGACGCAAGGCAGAAATCTCATAATTCTATGGCTGGTGAATGTCTGTCCATAACACCTCTCCTTACATGCCTGCCCGTGTTGGCAGTTTCTATTAGTTAGTACCTTCCTTCTGCAGTTTCCAATGAAACAACAAGCTCAGGGTGGGGTGGGAATGGAAACAGACCCTTGCCAGCTTCATTAATGCCACTTCTCAGGGGGGTTTTTTAAACATAAATATAAAAGTATTACAATGGGTGCGTTCACATGGCAGTATACAGTGGTAAAGGTAAAGGGACCCTTGACTGTTAGGTCCAGTCGTGGCCGACTCTGGGGTTGTGGCGCTCATCTCGCTTTATTGGCCGAGGGAGCAAGCGTACAGCTTCCGGGTCATGTGGCCAGCATGACTAAGCCGCTTCTGGCGAACCAGAGGAGTGCACGGAAATGCTGTTTACCTTCCTGCCGGAGTGGTACCTATTTATCTACTTGCACTTTGACATGCTTTTGAACTGCTAGGTTGGCAGGAGCAGGGACTGAGCGACGGGAGCTCACCCCGTCGCGGGGATTCGAACTGCCGACCTTCTGATCGGCAAGCCCTAGGCTCTGTGGTTTAACCCACACCTCGGGTTAAAAACTTAATTCGTTCTGGAGGTCCATTCTTAACCTGAAACTGTTCTTAACCTGAGGTACCACTTTAACTAATGGGGCCTCCCACTGCCGTCGCACGATTTCTGTTCTCATCCTGAAGCAAAGTTCTTAACCCGAGGTACGATTTCTGGGTTAGTGGAGTCTGTAACCTGAAGTGTCTGTAACCCGAGGTACCACTGTATTCCATTTCCCCAATGTTCCCCTAATTTTTAATTTCTGCATTATATTTGAGCTACAAAAGCCACTTATAGAAATCAAGTGGAAGTTTAGGGCTCAGTTCTGTGTCAATGCTTTCAGGAAATCCATCTGCAACCCCATTAATCCACAAAATTGTGGGAGTAAAGTGATGAAATTTGCGGTGGCACGCCAACACAGAGTTCTTTCTTGCTGTTTCCATGGGGGAATTGTGGGGCAACAGAAGCACTGCCCAATGTTGCACGTTGTTGTATCACACCAGATACAAGAGAATCATAGAATTGTAGGGTTGGAAGGGACCACGAGGATCATCTAGTCCAACAATGCCACAATTTTTTGCCCAAAGATTAAGAGTCTCATGCTCTACCGACTGAGCTGGTATACTGCAGGTATAGCAGTGTGAAAGGGTCATTGGACACAGGAACTAGCATTCTAATCAGGCATCATAATCACGTCTGAACGCACCCTTTGTGAATCAATGGTTAGGGCTGACCCGATCAGCCAATCAGCGAATCCCCTCTGCTGGAGAGCAGAACTCTGTATGCCTTGTGACCTGCCCCTGACCCATCACTAAGATGCAGTGAAGGATGCTAACCCATTGCTAGTGTTGAAGCAAGATTCAGCTGCCATTCTGGTTGGCTTCTGTATATGGAATGGGGAGAGGGTACCACTTTGTCCTTGCCCCTCAGGCAGCAAAATGTCTTGAGCCAGCTCTGCCAATGGAGCTGTACAGTTCACCTGCATGTCTGGGGTTGGGGTTAAGGGATGGGAGAACAGTGAAGGAAATAGCCATACTGCAGAGATGGGGGGGGGGGAGAGGGGGAGCAGTCATGGAAAAGAAGGTGGTTATTGTTGCTAATTAATTTAATGGAGTTATTAAGCCGGGTTTTCAAAAAGCAGATTACAGTGTACTCTAAAACAAAGAGTAAAAAGCTAACTAACTAACAACCCATAAATGCAGGGCTGTATGCAACTGACTTCTACCCAGAGTAAACTCACTGAAATGAATGAGTTCTAAGTTAGACATGCCTAATAATTGCAGAGGGTCTATTATGAGTAAGACTAGGACGGGCTACAACTCACAATCAACAATATTCAGGACCTGAGCCACTAATAGAAAAAATAAGAGCAGCAGCAGATAAAAGCGCAATATGACAAAATCAACCAAGTGCAGACTGGATTAAATAAGCCTTTGGCCAGCAAAGGGGAGTGGAATACTTCCTGGGAGAGGCAATTCCAAAAATTTGGTGCCACCCCATAAAAGGTCCTGTCCCTGGTCTCACTTCATAAGAATGCTGTGTGTGCCTGTTAGTAGTAATTAAAGAGACACTCTCCAAGGTGGGAAAAGATTCTCAGATGTGGTTCCAATGCACATCTGAGAATACATTATTTAATTATTCTCTCTTTCAACTGTGTAATGGATTTTTAAACTGCTTTTCAAGAACAATTATCTTCCCAAGGCAGACTAGCAGCTGTTCACAGGAGACGTGAGAAATGCAGGATGCTTGCAGTGGAACCTTTCAGCGTGGCCATCAATAGGCTGAATAACCTGATACTTGTGTATTTAAATGGCATTTCTATCTTTCACACATGCTCACAGACAGCAGGTTGGGAGAGGCACAAAAGTATCTTAAGTGCCATGTGTGAAATATTCCGAAATCCCGGTGGGAGTACAGTGTCTGACACGTCCATAACTGAAAGCTCTTGGCTACATCTGAGCCTCCTTGGCAGATATCTTTCCTGTTTCATGGCACTTAACGCCCACTGCAGGGATTTCTGAACAAGCATGGTTGGCAATGGAAGAAGATGCATGCAGAGGAAGGATGGGGCAAGCGAGGCAGAGGAAAAATGCAGGAAGGGAAGAAGAGCCAGATAGCATCATAGCTCTCAAGGGTATTACATTGTTCTAGGGACAATCTGGGAGAGGGCATTGCTGTAAAGAAGGAAAAGAGCTTTTGTGGGGTGGAGTGGGAAGCTGCAAATCTAGAAACAGTTTAGTCCAATTCCTAAAAATAATCTGAGTCTTGCAGCACTGTGTTCATGGGACTTACTCTCTGGTAAGAACCTATAAGATTGCAATCTTAACAAGTTGAACAAAGAACCCTGCGGGCTCAGATCACAAGTCCATATAGACCGGCATCCTGGTTCCAAACTTTGCCAGCAATTTCTGCTGTTCTCTCAGTGGCAGCTTAACTGAATAGCTTCCCATACCCTTGAACTTTGTCTCCCCTTGCAAACCCATATTATCCCCAAATGCAATGCCAATTTTCAGATGGTAGAAAACAATTTTTCCATAGGTTGTAGATCCCACTCTCAAAGGCTAGATTTAAGAATTACTTTATTCTTTTGCTGAGTCCATTATGGAATGTGTGCTTTTTTCTTCAGTTACAAGGTGAAATGAACAGTTTAAGTGCAAACTGACACAGAAAGATTTGCTAGAGTTATTAATTTTACTCTTTCCCTTGTAAGCCATAGTTATAGTTAAACATGGAACACAGCACATCGTACAAGCAGGTTTATTGCAGAGAAGCACGTTTATTGGACCAGTGGAGGCGGCAGCAGCCACCACCAATGTCTTGTAAATGTCAATTACAACATCTAAATGTGCTCTGCAATTTTCACGCCGAATTAGAGGACCTATAACACCATCTCCTTGCATATGAGATATGGCAGCCAGCCAAGCGCATCCATCACGCATCCGTGTGAGACCTCAAATCAATTCCCCTTTCACAAATTCTCTTGCAGGCAGAGGGCTGTGCAGTATTTCATGGGGATGAAGAGGTGCTCATCAGAGATTTGTCTTGCAGAGAAAGAGCCTGATAAGTAAAGCACCTCCATAGTCTTCCTACATCGCTGCCTATATTTAAGACTGTGAAAAAGACCCAGAGGTGTCTGTAGCCAATGCCCCTTCCCACACAGAATAAATTAAAATATGGTTGCTATGCTGAAGAGGAGGCGGTCCCTGTTCCTAGATTTATTTATTCAGTTTCGCTAACAGACTCATAACTGGTCTTTAAAGAAAGAGTCTTCACAAAGTGGCTTATAATCCATCCATCTACATATCTCAAAACATGGCTGATTAAATATAATTTAAAACAATTTTAAGTATCAATTTCATAACACTATGTTTTAAAATAAACAGCACAAGAACAGCAGTGGCCCAGCATGGATTAAATCAGCTTTCCTGATGCAAATAAAAGCATGCATGGTTTGGAACAGGGACGTCCAACAGGTAAATTGTGATCTACTGGTAGATCACTGGTTCTCTGTGGTAGATCACTGGCTCCCCCCAATGAAGCCCAACAAGTTTGGCTCCTCTAAAAAAAAAAGCTCAACATCTTTGCCCTGCACCCCCAAAAACTGGGGCTTTTCTCCTCCCTCAAAAAGCTCAACAATTCTGACCTGAACCCATAAAAAACAGGGCTTTCCTTCCCCCCCAAAAAAGCTCAACTGCCAGTTTTTAACTCTGTGAGTAGATCGCAGTCTCTTGGGAGTTGGCCATCCCTGGTTTAGAAAAAATGGATAATTCCTCCCCGCACTTCCTGACTCCCTGCCAGTTATATTACAACTTGGAGTCACCCAATGAAACTGACTGGCCGTTAATTCAGAGCAGACAAAACAAGTATCTCTTAGCAGACTGATATGCCTCACTGCTGCAAGATATGATGGTGGTAACTGGCACTGATAGCTTTACAGGGGGCTAGCCCTATTCTCCGTAAATTTGCCTGCCAATGGCTTTTGGCTAGGATATCGTAAACCTTCATGTTCAGAGGCTATCCATCTCTGAATACCACTTGCTGGGAGAGGGTTGCCTTTGGGGCTTCCTGGAGGCTTCTGACAAAGCGCTGAGGGAAGCAGGCAGCTGCAGAATGAGAGGGAACTTTGGTTTGGTCCAGAAGGGCTCATCTTATGACCAGGGTGGGGTAATTTGTTCGGGCCACATTCCCTCATGGACAATTTTCTGGGGGCTGCATCGCAGTGGTGGGTTCCGCCAGAGTCAAAAAGTGAGCAAGGCCAGAAACCAATGTGGTGGAAAGATGCATGTGAACAGCCAAGCAAATGCTAGAGGTTTTTTTTTTTTTTTTTAGACTCTCAGCTTTCCATGGAAGGGACCTGGAGAGGGATTGTGGGCTGGGGAGACTCCCAAGGGCTAGACAGAAAAGCTCACCGGCCATATTCAGCTCTTGGGCCCAAAGTCCCATACCCCTTGTCTTACGGCCTTATTTTTTATCTTCTGACCTTCCACACAGGCTAGCATAACATTCCCCTAGCAAGACTGCCATCTTTGCTCCAGGGAACAGGCTGCTCTTTCACGTCACTGGCACAGCGTCTCCCTGCCTAAATGCAGCATCCAGCCCACATAAGAACACATTCCTTCTGTAGCAAATTTAGAAATGAAGTAATGGGAGGTGGGTGGTGGGGAGAAACGTTTCGCCTGGCATGTAACTGGTCCTTGAAACTTGTTGCTATGGAATGGAACAATGCCTGAGAAGGCTGCCCATGTTAAATAATACATCCATTAACCAATGGTTCGCTCTGAGCACTCCTATGTCAAGATGATGATGATGATGATGATGATAATAATAATTTATTTCTATCCTGCCCTCCCCAGCCGAAGCCGGGCTCAGAGCGGCTAACAACAATAAAAGTAACACAGCATTCTAAAATCAATTCATTCTAAAATCAATTCAGAATCAAATTAATGGCAACCGTTGGGCTAGAGTTCTATCAGAATTATCAAAGGAGGGGGTCTGACTGTGCCTTGGCCAAAGGCCTGGTGGAACAGCTCTGTCTTGCAGGCCCTGTGGAAAGATGTCAAGTCCCGCAGGGCCCTAGTCTCTTGTGACAGAGCGTTCCACCAGATTGGAGCCACAGCCGAAAAAGCCCTGGCTCTGGTTGAGGCCAGCCTAACCTCCCTGTGGCCCAGGATCTCCAAGATGTTTTTGTTTGAAGACCGTAAGATCCTCCATACCAGGAGAGGCGGTCCCATAGGTATGAGGGTCCTAGGCTGTATAGGGCTTTAAAGGTTAAAACCAGCACCTTAAACCTGATCCTGTACTCCACCGGGAGCCAGTGCAGCTGGTATAGCACCGGGTGAATGTGATCCCACGCCGAGGACCCTGTAAGGAGTCTTGCCGCGGCATTCTGCACCCGCTGGAGTTTCTGGGTCAGTCTCAAGGGCAGCCCCACGTGGAGTGAGTTACAATAATCAAGTCATGTGACCGTCGCGTGGATCACAGTGGCTAGGTCAGGGTGAGAGAGGTAAGGAGCCAACTGCTTAGCTTGGCGGAGATGACAAATGTATCCTTTATTTTGGATTGACTCCTGCAATGTGCTTTGCGTGGGGCTGCCTTTAAAGATGCACTCACTGATTGCCTCCCATTGGCTATGGAGAGGATGCTATGTCCTGGTCCTATGCTAGATTCCAGGGAGAAGGGAGATAGTAGGCTGGGGGGGGGAGGGGAGGTAGGGCTGCTCAGAAGATGCAGGACTGCAGACAACTTTGAGTGACCAACTTGCTCCAACAAGGGTTGGGAGCTAAGGCTCTGGCATCAAACTATGTCCTCCAAGCTCCACCTGTCCCATGGAGAACTTCAGGGCCTGAAAGGGTTAACCCCCGGCCTGAAGATGGGCAGTCCTCCTCTGTTCCATAGCCTCCCTCCTGGTGCATCCTTTGTGCCACTGGACCGGTGATGTGTGATGGGAGGCTCAGGAGAAGGCCTTGGTGGTCTACCAGATTCCTCTGGTGGATCCTGTCCCCCAGTCTCAATGGTCCCCTGATCTTCAGGAGCTGCCTCAGAGTCCTGAACCTGATCTTGCTTCTCAGCCGCTGCCTCTGCTGCCAGATTCAGGGGTCATCATGACACAGGCAGGTTTTGCAACCAGGATTTCAACCATGGCTGGCAACCGTGGTTTTCCGGGCAACCTCAAACCATCATTTCCTGCAAACTACAGCTTGCTACCATTTTGGAAAGAGAGAACAGCACAGGATGAGAGGAGGGAGGGAGCCCAGAAACAGACCTGAGTCTCACAGAAGCACAGAGCTAGAGGGAGGGTGCCTTTAGGGCACCTCGTTCAGTCTCCTGCTCAGTGAAAGCAATTCAGTGCTCTAGCATCCCCAACAGATGGCTGCCCAGTGTTTTTCTGAGGATCTCCAGGAAGGAAGAGCTCACCATCTCTCTGGGTAATTGGCTTTGCCATTGAACTGCTCTTACCATCAAGGCACTTTTAATGTTCAACCCAAATCTGCACTCCTGGAAAAGCAACTGCCAGAAAGGGAAGTCCCACCTACATTATGGGCCGAGGGACCCTCTAGATACTGTGGAACTCCAATTCCAATCAGTTCCAGGCAAGCTGGCCAATTGTCAGGTATGATGGGAGTTGTAGTCCAACAACATTTGGAAAGCCAGGTCCTGGTTTTCATTAAAGGCACATAAGCTCTTAAAATGTATTTGTTGTTTAAATGTTTATTTTTTTACCTTTTGGCTCCCCAGGTGGACTTCCAAGATATAGAAAGATATGTTAAAACAATCACACACACACACCCACATACCCTGGGGAGAGGGGAAGAAGATTAAACCCTTAAACATAGAAAATGGTTTTCACAGACTGTTGAAATGCCAATAAGGAGAGGTTGTCCTGCTGGGCAGGGGTTGATCTACCAATTTCAGTTTCTCTCAGTTTATCATTTTTGCAATCTTAAGTTCTGTTCTACACATTTCCACATCAGTCTGCATTTTTTAAGTAGTCTCATGAAAATTGATCAGCAGTTTAATGCAAATCTCTCCTAAAACACACATATTTTATGCCATTTTGGCTACTATATACATTTTTGTAATGCAATGTTTCCTTGCTTAATGCATTTTTTAATGCTATTTTCTGTAATATGTGCATTTTGAGGCATACTTTACCTTCAGTATATGCATTTTAGTTCACATTATTTGGCAGGAGAATTGCATTGCAAAATTTGGTGAAGTGTCAATTTCAAGGGAAGGCTGCATTTCCATTTTTGCATGTGTTGGAACTCATTAATTTGGTAGGTTCACCTTTAAATGCAAAGTGAATCTCATTTCTCCCCAGTCCTTGCTCCTGGGGTTCATGTTCCACTAACCTGGATGCCACCACCAAGAAGACCATATCCCAGTCAAGTGAGCCTCTGATGGCATGGAGAGGTGGAACAAAGTGCTTTGCCTATCTGCGCAAGGAAAGCAGAAATTGTATTTCTGCAAGCAACAAAAGCAAACTCTACTAATCAGATCTCAAAATAAACAAAAGAATGACACAGGAAAAACAACAACAGAATGGAAGCACATAAAAGGATGCCAGAGAAAAAGGAGTAGTGTGGAAGAAGCAAACTAGGGCTTGGACATTCAACCAAGGTCAAACAATTTCTTTGCTTCATCTCGTGCCGGGGCTCAAGTTCAGCTTACAGCATTCTCTTCCCTCTTCCCTTCCGAATCCGGTAACTTTAAAGCTGCTAGTTTCCAAGCAGAAGACTACTGTTCATCAACCTCCCACCATGTTTCAGCCCTGCCTGGCAGTGACTAACGTGGTGGCACAGCAAGCTAAACCCAATTTTAGCAGCTCACAGTGCCAAGCAGAGGGTGTGTTGTCAGGGACTGGGGCTGCCTCAAACAGAGAACCGGGTGGTTTCGGCAGCCAGCGAGCTGCCAGGATGGAGGGTACAGTACAGCACGGCTGGGATGCGCAAGACTCGGGGGGACAGAGTGTGCAAGTGTGCTGTTCTGGTTACACACATACTCACTCAACCAAGTGCTATCCAGCTGCTTCCACTTTGAGGCTAGAAGCTGTGCTTCCATCTAAAACCAGTGTCGCTTTGCACACACACGAGACAGAAAGGGGAAACATTTTGCATCCGTTGCTCCGTGCCATTCGTGTTAAACCCTTTGCAGCCTGAGGGCCTCATTCCCTCCTGAGAACCTTCCAGGGGCCACAGGATGCATGTGGTGGGTGGGTCCAGAGGCAAAAATGAATGAGAACGTTACTTTTGCACGATGGGCTCATTTCTGCAAACACTTACATCACCTCTCTGTCCACCTCCACCCAGGCAAGCAAGAAGCAGTATTAGCAGCCAAGGAGGGTGCAAAGCAGAAATGTGGCCTGGGAAGACCACTGGAGAGAGTTTCAAGGGCCAAACAGAGAGATCTGGAGGGCCACATTTGCTCCCTGGGCCTGAGGTTTCCCATCCATGTTTTAAACCATGCTTATGCCCCACTTCTTTTCCTTGTCCCATAATTCACCAGATCTCTGATTTCACACCATCTATCATTTTACCATACTTTCATTTCAGCAGTGTTTGAAATTAGCCATCCTGCACCAACCAGCTCCATCCCTTGTCATCCATGCACAAATGCCTGCAGGGAGCAGGTCTCTGTGTAGACAGCTGCATGTGCAAAGGCTTCCTCTGGGCAACCTGGAACCCTGCGCAATCAAACGATGCCTTATGAGGAACGGCTAAGGGAGCTGGGCATGTTTAGCCTGGAGAAGAGGAGGTTAAGGGGTGATATGATAGCCATGTTCAAATATATAAAAGGATGTCACATAGAGGAGGGAGAAAGGTTGTTTTCTGCTGCTCCAGAGAAGCGGACACGGAGCAATGGTTCCAAACTACAAGAAAGAAGATTCCACCTAAACATTAGGAAGAACTTCCTGACAGTAAGAGCTGTTCGACAGTGGAATTTGCTGCCAAGGAGTGTGGTGGAGTCTCCTTCTTTGGAGGTCTTTAAGCAGAGGCTTGACAACCATATGTCAGGAGTGCTCTGATGGTGTTTCCTGCTTGGCAGGGGGTTGGACTCGATGGCCCTTGTGGTCTCTTCCAACTCTATGATTCTAGGATTCCAAGTCAACACGCGAGCATTGCGCATGCAGCTGTGTGCAGAAAGGACCTCTGATTACAGATATTCGTGCTGTTTGCGCTGGGGTAAAGCTAACCAGCGCAGCCCCTGCATGTCAGGAAAAGCATGCAAAGAAGACTGCTGCCTGTTTCTATGCAGCCAGCTGCAGCCGGGGGGGGGGGGACTGCTGTTCTTCAAAAGACAGCAATTTGCAAAACAAGGTATTACTGTGTCCTCAGAGCTCCAGAGACATTTGCACAGGAGGTCACAGAGACATCCCATGAGCCGCTTGCCAATGCCAGCCAAAAATCAAAACCATTTGCAAACAATGCCTGGCCGGTTCAATTGCTGTGCCTGAAGCAAACCTTGGCAAACCACACTCCAGCAATAATTATGAAGTGAGGTATTCAGCTCGCATCTGGCACTGCTCTATCAGGAATTCTAGATAGCACAGCCTCATTAGGACTTTTGTTCCAGGTGGTGCGCTCCACGGAAACCACATCTGCGCTCACTCCTACCTATCATGTTGCACCCTCCTCCTAATGCATTTGAAAAACACAACGATCACAAGGTCCTCGCTTTGGCTCTGATCACATCCCCTCCACCTCCAGGGAGAGGCCTTAAGCCACAAAGGCTGCTTGCAGTTGAGTCTTAAAAACCCTTTTCAGTTTCCCTTTTATTTCCCCCACTCCTCAAAAATATGGATCAAGGCAAAACAAGGAATGATGGGAGCTGGCCTGATGTTTGTGAACAAGAACTGGAGCTCAGCGGCAGAGGGCATGTTTTGCATGAAAACAGTTCCAGGTCCGATCCCAGTTAAAAGGATTAGATAGCAGCTGGTGATGGGGAAAGGCTCTTTGGCTGAAACCCTGGGAAGCTGCTGCCAGTTAGGGCAGAAAATACAGGCTAGATGACTGAGTAGTGTGATCTGGGAAAAGAGAACTTTCTATGACCAACAGGGGCCAGGGTGGTTTTAGAGCTGTGTGTCCAGCTCACGCACTGGCCATTGAGCTGAGCAAAGCCTGATAAGCAAGGCGCTGGACTTTGGGAAGGGGGCACGAGGCTCTGACAGGGTCTTCGGGTCCTCCTGTCTCCTTCCCAAAACCTACTTAGCACTTTCCCAGCTTTGGGTAGGAGGTGGGAGGGCTCTAGGACTCTGCCAGATCCCCAAGCCTATCACTACAGGGTCTAAACTCAATTGGAATGGATCAGGCATAGGCAAACTCAGCCCTCCAGATGTTTTGGGACTATAACTCCCATCATCCCTAGCTAACAGGACCAGTGGCCAGGGATGGTGGGAACTGTAGTCCCAAAACATCTGGAGGGCCGAGTTTGCCTAGGCCTGGAATGGATGGATTCAGGTCCGAAAGGCAAAAGTTGTGTCATGAAGCAGAAACAATGGCTCTGCAACCATCTTGCCACCAGGTGGAAGGAATGGGGTGTCATCTCAGTAGGGCTACATCTGGTGGGGGCTGGTCCAATATGGCCCTGCTGAGTCTCAGTGGTTCCCTTGTAGAAATCAGCACAGAGGAAGACGGGGACAAAACTAGAATTTGTTGTCATTGGCTCAGGCTTCCACTTACTGTTTGGGTTCCCTGCCTCCCACCCCGCCAATCGCAATGGGTACCAGCCACTACTTCACAATTGCAAGGGAAGTGTACTTCCCAGATGATGATCTTACCCCACCAATGCCAGGAGTTTGGATTTCCTCCATGGGAAAGTTTTCGGTGGTCAAAGAACAGGCAAAAGGAAAGGAGCAGTACAGCACATGCTTTCCATGCTGAAGGTCCCAGGCTCAATCCCTCACATTAATGGGATGGGAGTCTTCCCAGACGGAAGCCTTGGAAAGCTGCTGCCAGCCAGTGTGGACAAAACCAAGGTAGACTTGGTGTAAGACAACTCCCTACTTTCTCTCTGTTTAGGACTTATCCAGATGGTGTAAAACAACTACCACCAGATTTTCTCCATAGCACTGTACTTCGAAATTTAACATTAAAGAGCTTCCATTGCTTTTACAATGTGTATAGCATTTCTTCTCACAATGCAAATCCATACATGCCTTGAACAGGCTTGTATCAAATTCTAGTCCTACTCAGAGTAGACCCACTGATATTAAGAAACATGACCAAATTAAAGTCATTCATTCCAATGAATTACTCCAGATAGAAGTTGGTTGGATATGATCCTACATCTCATTCAGTTTAATGAGGCTTATTCCCTGGTAAATGGGCTTAGGATGGCTGCACTGGTTCCCTGATGTGAAAATTAGTGGATAGACAACAAAAATTGCTTCATTGCAGAATATGATGGTGCTGATGTATTCAAGCACTGGAATTCTATGGGGTATAAATATTTTTTAAAAAACCATCTCTCTCTCTCTCTCTCTCTCTCTCTCTCTCCCTCTCCACTCCAAGTTTACAAAACAAATCAGATAAATACACATGTCATGAACTTAAGTAGCCTCAGACTCTGCACATGAAGGATGTGAAACATTCAGCAGCAGCAGTTGTGATCTCCTGTCTGTCTGTAATAAATGACAAGGGGTCCGATGGCAGCAGGGGGGAAGGTTAGCTCTGCTTCCCGCAGATTGTTGTTGCAATTAAAAGAGAACATCTGGAATGGCCCATTATCTGTTCACTCTGGGTGAAATACATGCAAATGCCGTGGTGAGACTTCGCTAACGGTGATCACTGTTTTGTGAACAATGCATGCTGCAGCATTTTCCTGGACACCACAGACAGTTGTCTCTTAAGACCTGGACATTACACTGTGAATGGCCGGAGTATTTTCTGCACCAAAACACACCAGTTTCTCAGATGGCAGTTCTAAGAATGCCTTATTGCAAGTGAGCCCGCTTGAAAACAAAAGGGAACAGCGGGTCTTAAAGTCAATTCAAATCTGCACCGACCACATCAAGATGATCACAATCTAGGCATGGTACATTTCACCACAAAGGGATTTTTATCACAGGCATGGCATTCCATCTAAGAGGGGTCCACTTCCACTAACACATAAAATATGTCACCAAACCAACCAACCAATCTAGAGCTATACCTCTTGGCATGCTGCCACAAACAAGTTTCATTATGTATGCATGGGGGTGAGTGGGTGGACAGGCACACTGTGGGTGGGAAGAGAGGAAATCAACAAGAACTACGGTCTCCATCATATTCCCAACATGAGCAAATCCACTCTTTCTTCCAGGTCAGCTGCTTTCAGCATTAGTGACAAATTCCAGAGGAGCGGACGTGTTTGTCTGTTGCAGCAAGAACAACAGAGGTTCCATGTCCGCTATACATTTAAAACAGTATCATACCACTTTAAAGAATTATGGGGACTGAAGTTTTTTAAGGGTGCTGAGAGTCCCCTCACAGAACTGGAATTCCCAGAGCTTCCTGGGAAGAGGGCTTGATCGATCAATTGATGAATCCCTCTGGGAATTATAGGGAAGGGAATAGGAGCCAGAGTCTTGCGGGACAAAAAGACTAACACATTTACTGTACTGTAAGCCAGAGGTTTTCAACCTTTTTGGGTCCACGGCTCCCTTGACCAACTACATTCTTTCTGAGGCACCTCTGTGGGGCTCAGGAGTCCAGTTATATCACCCTTTGCCTGCAGAGCTGGCAGCCTCTCGCCCTTTTTCGAACACCTTCCCTTGTGGAGTGTTCCCTCAGCCTCCTCTCCTCTCTCCTTGGGAGTCCTCTAGGCAGCCGCAGCTGCCGCCCCTGGTCTCTGAGCTGCCCCCCTGTCCCAAGAGAGGTGCCTCCTCACACTGCCCCACAGGGGCCTGGGAAGCGCCCCCTGACCAGCCTGGGGAGCTTGTAACCAGAGCTGCAAGCCTTTGGGAGGCAGAGACACGCAAGGACATCAGAGGAGGGTGGGAAGAAAAGAGGGACAGGGGCCAGTGTTCCACACGACACCCCTGACCATCATTCAAGGCACCCCAGGGTGCCACGGCACACTAGTTGAAAACCACTGTTGTAAGCTATTCATGCAACTGGCTCACAACAGCTTATCTTTTGTAACTGGTCTAGAGGTCCAAACACAGCTTGTTCTAGAACTGATGCCATAAAGAAAGAAAGCTGCCCTACCAGCTCAAACAATTTGTCCGTTTATTATTTATTCTCCCTTTTAATCTACTGAATTTAACCTATTAATGTTACCTATCATCACTTACCCCTATTATCTAGATTCTCTATTATCCCTTTTATCTACTCGGCCAGGAGTTCTCCGGGGTATTCTCTACCACCTGGCTATACAACCCTTTTACCTAGAAATCCCCCAAACAAAAGCTGAGACCTTCTGCATGCCAAGCAGGTGCTCTGTCACTGAGGTATGCTCCCTCCCCCTCAGCACTGAGCTATGCTCCCCAAATCATGCCGCCTATTGAAGATACACTGTATGCAAGTGCCGTCAACAAATGCTGGCTATGTCCAGCACCACCTTATTAGAACAGCCCTGAGTCTCGTTATCAGATGCTCAGGCGTTATTTCTGAAGACATGCACTTCTCCCCTGTGCCCTGAGCAGTCTGCATTCCTGGCACAGGAAACACAATGCTCTCCCAACTGTGAGAACAGCACACCGGGCACAGACTTGTTTTTTTGCGCATACCAATGTGCCGGCACAGGCAGCCCATGTCTGGTGTGGGTGGGTGGGTTCGTTTCTGCAAGAGCTGTCCATGCGCTAAGTTGTTCATTGGACCCACCTTGGGAAACCGTTGCTACCTACCCAAACCCTTGTGATGTGCGGCGCGCGCGCACGGGGCACATGATGGATGCTGTCTGGTTTTGTCTGTCTGCTTCTGTTTACACAACATACCCCTTCTCCGCCCTGCAGGAGACGGCGGTCGGAGCAGCAATCAAAAGCACCCGAATTGGAGCAAGCGTAGCAGCGCACCTGCTTTTTGCGCGCACAAACGTCCCGGGTTCGATCCCCGGCGCGTCTCCAGATAAAGAGTCCGCAACAGAGCCGTGGCCAGCTAGTGCGGACCCTGGCGAGCTAAAATGCTCTGCACTCCCTACGAGGCAGCTCCCGCCGTTTTGTCCCTAATGCGCCACCGAGACGCGCTTCCCAGCCCGGGCTAATCCCACCCCACTCCCCGCGTCCCAGCCTCCTCCCGCCCCGGGCTCGGATCCTGCCTCTCCGCGCGCCGCCCTCACCTGAAGCTGCCTCTTCGCTGCAGCCTGCTGCCACCTCCGGAGCGCCAAGCACGGGCGATCGCGCCGCCGCCTCCTCCTCCTCTCGCCGCGATCCCGGCCAGGGCTGCTCCTCTCCGCCGCGCCGCCACTTGCACGGAATTGGCGAGGCGGGAGAGGCGCCGCGCGCGCGCGCGGGCGGGCGGAGGAGGGCGAGGAGGGCGGCGCTAATTGGCTGCTCCCTCGACTTTGGGCACGCGGCGAAGGGGAGACGGGCGCGCCTCGGGCGCCTCCGGCAGCTGCCCTGCGCGGGACGGAGAGCAGGGGAAGGACGCGCGGGCGGGGGACGAGGAAGGGCTTGCAAGCAGAGGAGTCCCCAAGGGGCGGCACGTGCCGGCTGCCCTCGCTGGCAGGGAGGGAGGGAGGGAGGGAGGGAGGGATAGGGACCCATGTGGGATAGAGACGGAGGGCGGGGAAGGGGCTGCGGGGGAGGAGCGCGGGGAAGGAGCCAGGCTGAGCCAGCTTTGCACGCACCACGTCTCCTGCTGGATGTTGTTGTTGTTTAGTCATTTAGTCGTGTCCGACTCTTTGTGACCCCATGGACCAGAGCACGCCAGGCACTCCTGTCTTCCACTGCCTCCCGCAGTTTGGTCAAACTCATGTTCGTAGCTTCGAGAACACTGTCCAACCATCTCGTCCTCTGTCGTCCCCTTCTCCTTGTGCCCTCCATCTTTCCCAGCATCAGGGTCTTTTCCAGGGAGTCTTCTCTTCTCATGAGGTGGCCAAAGTATTGGAGCCTCAGCTTCAGGATCTGTCCTTCCAGTGAGCACTCAGGGCTGATTTGCTTCAGAATGGATAGGTTTAATCTTCTTGCAGTCCATGGGACTCTCAAGAGCACCATAATTCAGCACCATAATCCAGCACCATAATTCAAAAGCATCAATTCTTTGGCGATCTGCCTTCTTTATGGTCCAGCTCTCACTTCCATACATCACTACTGGGAAAACCATAGTTTTTACTATAGGGACCTTTGTTGGCAAGGTGATGTCTCTGCTTTTTAAGATGCTGTCTAGGTTTGTCAAACAACAACAACAACAATAAATTTTATTTATACCCCGCCCTCAACAACAACAACAACAATAATAAATTTTATTTATACCCCGCCCTCCTCTGCCAAGACTGGGCTCAGGGCGGCTAACAACCAATAATAAAAACAAGTTGATTAAAATACAATTAAAAAGAACAAGATTAAAATACAACATTCTCCCACCTTTCAAACTCTCCCCTTCCCTCCTCCAACGCATCTCCCCGCCCCCGATTGCCGTCAGTGGGGGAAAGGGAGGTGGGGTGCGGGGGTGCGAGTAGCCTGGGTTGTGATTTGGGATGAAAAGTGTGGTATCCATGTTTGTCCTCAGAGTAAACCCTAATGCAGGCATAGGCAAACTCTGCCCGTCAGACGTTTTGGGACTACAACTCCCATCATCCCTAGCTAACAGGACCAGTGGTCAGGGATGATGGGAATTGTAGTCTCAAAAAACATCTGGAGGGCCGAGTTTGCCTATGCCTGCCCTAATGGACATGCCTAATTTAGATTCATTAATTTCAATGAGTCTACTTTGTTTAGAACTTACTTAGATGCAACCTGGTGTGTACTACTTCAAAATGTGACAGGTCAGCATTCCTGCATTTGTGAACCCTCTTGCTCATTCTGCTAGGTTGGCTTCTGTCCTGAAATCCTGCCCTGGTTTCATCACTGAGTGGTAGAGGAGGAGAGCTTCTGCCTAGCTTTGGTGGGAGTAAAGGTAAAGGTAAAGAGACCCCTGACCATTAGGTCGAGTCGTGGCCGACTCTGGGGTTGCGGTCCTCATCTTGCTTTATTGGCTGAGGGAGCCGGCGTACAGCTTCCGGGTCATGTGGCCAGCAGGACTAAGCTGCTTCTAGCAAACCAGAGCACCACATGGAAATGCCATTTACCTTCCCGCCGGAAGGGTACCTATTTATCTACTTGCACTTTGATGTGCTTTCGAACTGCTAGGTGGGCAGGAGCAGGGACTGAGCAACGGGAGCTCACCCCGCCGCAGGGATTCGAACTGCCGACCTTCTGATTGGCAAGCCCTAGGCTCTGTGGTTTAACCCACAGCACCACTAGATGGGGCATCCCTTGGACTGGACCTGGAAGGGTCTTCTAACCTCCTGAATTTGAGCCATGGAGAGCCTGAATTTGATTCCTGGAAATTGGTTTCTGGAGGGGCTCAGCCATGGAACATACGAAAGAATAATTAAGGAAGTCTTTGAGCATGTGCAAAATGCATTTCCTTCTTTCTTCATCTCCTCCCCCCCTTCCAGAACACACAGAAGGGCTGGCTTTCAGTTTCAGCAAACGTTCAGAGGATCAGGGCGCAAGTTAGAGCAGGGAATCTTTCCTCAATGGAGGGCCATTGACCCATGGAAACAGAAATATTCAGGCCTAGGGCCAACAGTGGATGGAGCCAGACCTGCTAGCTGGCTGGAGGAGCTGAAGTCAAATGTGGGTGGAGCCAGAGCCAAATGTGGGTGGGATCATCTTTCTATCTCTCTCTGCCAGACCCTCTCAATCTATTCCTCCTGCCCTCTTTGCTTTCTGCCTCTCATCAACACTCTCTCATCTCCGCTTACATAATACCCATGGCTCTTGTCATGCTGAAACCGCAGCCTGTCTTTTCATAAGACATTCTGGATAATGGCCAAGAGTATTCCCAACATGCACAAACATTTTGGTCTGCCTTTAGCACAAGCGCACTGTAAACACAACCTCACAGCCTCTGCCTTCCACATTGGGGAACGGGATGCTTTTGAGGACAAACTCATCAAGCCCTCCTACGCCGCACCCTCTGCCAGACACAAAACAAGGGGAGGAGACGGGGCGGATCCAGAACAATATTCCCCACTAGACCATGTTGCATACTAATCCCAGGAGTTGTCTGCACAAGCTCCGAAAGGCAAAGGAAATGCTGGAAGATGGCAAAACCGGTGCAACCTGTAGTAACCCCTGGAATTTTGACAGACATTGCACTGAGAGCAAACCTGGTGCAAGCCAGGATTTGAGACTGCATCTGTAAAGCTCCCGGGAAGCTGCCTTTTGCCAGGTCAAGCTATTTGTCTGGCCATCCTAGCACTGCCCACTCTACAGCATGGGATGAAAGGGTTGAAACACTAATATCCACATCCCCATAGACCTGATTGTTATCCTGCCCTTCCCTGTGACTCCTATTATGATTTGGTTTGGTTTGCATTCATAAGTGAACTGACTAAGTACACACTTTTTGAAGCAACATGTGAACCTAAAGAGGGCCAGCCATAGAAATTTGCACATGCAATTCTCCAGCCAGGTAATGTATACAAATATTCCTGTACTTGGGTGCCGTATTTTTTGCTCTATAAGACCCACTTTTTCCCGAATGCAAGCTGTGCAGCTATCCCAGAAGCCATAATAGTGAGAGGGATCACTGTGCAGCGATCCCTCTTGCTGTTCTGGCTTCTGGGATTCAGAATTTTTTTTTTCTTGTTTTCCTCCTCCAAAAGCTAGGTGCATCTTATGGTCTGATATGTCTTATGGAGCAAAAAATACGGTAATTTGTGCAGGAAAAAATCATATCTTCGGGAAAGCAGCATTTAAAAATGCATTGTATTTGGGAAAATTGTTTTGTAAAAATCTATGGATTAGGCAAAATTTCATGTGGAGGTAGATTTGCTCTACAACACTGCTGAATTTTCACGAGGACTTTTTTTTTTAATGCAATCAGGAAATGTGGAGAAAGGAACTTAAGGGTGGAAAAATGAGAAATAGAGAGACCAAAATGGACCGATTTGCCCATCACATATTGTGATGGGGGGGAAATAGATGCACAAGGGAATGTGCAGTTTGGTTTGTTGTACTCGATCCTTTAAGACCACCTAAAACTTTCCTTGTTACTGCACTGTCTGTGCCCTAAGACTGCACACCAAGGGCACACCATTCTCCAGGGCTGCCCTGAAACTGTGGTGCCCAAGAAAGGCCAAGAGTTTTCCAGAAGAATTGCAATGACCTTTTAAATTCAAGCTGGGCTTTGAAAAGCCAGACAAACACGGAGTAACTTTCTTTATAAGTACATTTCCTTTACTGCATTGCATGTTTGGTTCGCACCCCTATGCTAAGCACGTTTACTTGGAAGCAAAGTTTCATTTATTTCAGTACAACTTGCAAATGCATCTGTATAGGATTCCTACAATGTAGCATGGTTTTAAGCATGTCTGCTCAGAAATAAGGCATGCAGAGGTCTGTGGGGATCTCACATTCATTAGTCCTTAGGATTGCAGCTTTCATTACACAGTCAGTGCATCCAAGCCATCATCAAGACTGCCACTATTGTTGGGTGGGATTCAATCCCATGGTGGCAACTTTGAAGAAGGTACATCTTGGGGAGAATCTCAAGGGCCAAATAGATAGGCTTTGAGGGCCACATTCTGCTTCTGGGGCTCCAGCTCCTCACCCCTGATATAGGGTGTATGGGATAGAATTGTTCTGTTCAGCTGCGGATTCATAGATTATCAGCAAACAGCACCTCTTTCCTTTCCTTTGCTGCATTCTTTGCCCCAGGGTGAAGAGCAGTCATTAGCTTACACTGGATGTTGATTCATCTCCTTGGAATGTGCTGACTGAAGGGGCCTGTGGTTCTCCACTGGTGACCCTCTGGTGTCATGCTGTTTGCCTTCTGGTCAGGTGCGCAGCTAGAGCAGCCACACCTTTATTTATTCCTGGAGAACAGAACCAAAATCAGCCACATTTCTGCGGTTTCTGCTTTTAATCAGACCCAGACATCAGTGTTGGAAAGAAAGAAAGAAAGAAAGAAAGAAAGAAAGAAAGAAAGAAGTTCTCTGTGGTTGTGCTTTCAGCTCTTGAAAACACTGAAGACAGCAACAGGGAAAAGGAAGGATTGTAAACAGTGCTGTTTTTCTAGAAAAAGAGGTGCCAGAACTCAGCATGAACACTTCCCTTGTTCTCTTATCATGGCAATAGTGCCCACCTGAGAGATGTTAGAACTGAATTCCAGTGAGTTCCCACTGGGGAAAAAAGACCTGGTTGTACACATGTCTTCAAGTTCACCATGATATGTGCTTCCCCTAGACCAGTGGTTCTCAACCTGTGGGTCACCAGGTATTGTTGGACTACAACTCCCATAATCCCTGAGCTCTGGCCTTGCTAGCTAGGGGTGATGGGAGTTGTAGTTCAACAACATCTGGGGACCCAAAGGTTGAGAAAGGCTGCCCTAGACCATTTATGCTTCTGAATCCCATTTGCTGGAAACTGCAGGAGGGGAAAGTGCTGTTGTGCTCATGTCCTGCACATGGGCTTCCCATAGGCATCTGGTTGGCCATTGCGGGAACAGGATGTTGGACTTGATGTGCCAATGGCCAGCAGGCTCTTCTTGCATTCTTAAAATCCATGGTGGGCATTGTCCTGCTGTTCCCAACTCCCAAACCATGCAAAGCAGCCTTTCTGTTATTTTAGCTGTTGCAGCCTAGCTAGCTCCTTGACTCACTGGCGGTTGACATGCGCTGCACATGGCCACATGCTGCCTCCTTGCCTTGAAAGCAGCCAGACGGGAGCTGCTATTTTGAGCTGTAAAATGGGAAAGGGAAACATGACAGGGTTCGTTTTGTGGGGAGAGCAGACAAACTAATGGGATTCCATTCAGAAGGGGAGAAAGCAAACCAAAAGGAGAAGGCAGTTAAAATGGGTCACCTTTTCCTTTCCATCTTACTGAAGGGGCAGGCAACATATTTGGCCTGAAGGAGGGGATGAGGGGGACAAATTCAGCTTGGTTTGTATTTTTAAGGTAAAACTCCCCTCTCCCACACACACAAAAATTGCACTTGAAATGAATTGTAGCTGCCCTTCAGAATTCACATTTCCCCCAATTTTGTGGTGCAGTTTGCCATCCCAAAAAGGGTTGTGTGTACAAAAGCAGTGGCGTAGCGTGGGGGGTGCAGGGGGGGGGCGGCCGCACCTGGCGCAACATCTGGGGGTTAGGGAAATCCACGGGTTAGGGGGCGCAAATCCATGGGTTGGGGGCGCAAATTACTTGCCTTGTCCCGGGTGCTGATAACCCACGCTACGCCACTGTACAAAAGGGCATATATTAGGCAGAAGTGGGCATAAAGAGGCATATCTGTTTTTTAAAAATGCATTGTGCTTGCGAAAAGTATGTACGTTAGACAATGTTGCATACAGAAAATGTGTATATTAGGAGAAATGCTGATAGTTTTTCATGCAGATTAAAAGAACAACAACTGAGGTGGTAAAGTGAACTGAATTTCAGTTTTGAAAAACGGGAAACAGAGTAACCCAAGCCGAATGATTCACCCTCCTTGAGGTGTGTGTGTGTCACGTCTGGGTATGGGAATTATATAGTGGGCCATAAATAACTCTGCAAACAGGGCATACTTAGAAGCTCCAGGCTACAGGGCCGCCCTTACCATTGGCCAGAGTGAGGCCGATGCTCAAGTGACAGGTGGTGGTGGGTGGGGGGCAGGGGCAAGGACACTCCAGTATTTGCCACAGCACTTGCCCTGCACCCCTAAGCTAGCCTGCTGTCTTGTGCTGTGGTGGGGAATGCTGTCACAACACCAATGTTCAGTTCTCATTCTGGTCAACTTCTGTACATCAGTGGGCAGGAGGCACTATCCTGTCCTTTCATCTTAGGCAGCAAAGTGTCTTGGGTCAGCCCTGCAGAATCACATGCCATGGTGATGTGTCAATGTTTCTAGATAGTGACTGGTTTGTAACTCTATGTAGGGGCTGTGGTGGGTACTCTGAGATGGTCTCTTCAATCCTGGCAGTGGAGGAGCCAAGTAGAAGTAAGTAGACTGGGCTATCATCAGTTAAGAAAAGTTCTGATGGGTGCAATTTGGTCTGTAGTTCAAATTAATTGAAATCTCCCCATGAGTTTTTAATGACTCTTTCATAATGTGTTTGTGCTGGTCCTCCCTTTATTCCATGGCTGAGCAATGTGCTGCTCTTTATCTTCCTTGCTTTCTATCTTGAGAAGTAAGGTAAAGGTAAAAGGACCCCTGACCATTAGGTCCCGTTGCGGATGACTCTGGGGTTGCGGCACTCATCTTGCTTTACTGGCCGAGGGAGCTTCTGGGTCATGTGGCTAGCATGACTAAGCCGCTTCTGGCGAACCAGAGCACCACACGGAAATGCCGTTTACCTTCCCACCAGAGTGGTACTTATTTATCTACTTGCACTTTGACGTGCTTTCGAACTGCTAGGTTGGCAGGAGCAGGGACCGAGCAACAGGAGCTCACCCCGTCGTGGGGATTCGAACTGCCAACCTTCTGACTGGCAAGCCCTAGGCTCTGTGGTTTAGACCACAGCGCCTACCTGAGAAGTAGCCATGTTCATATTTGCATTTCCTCCACCAATGCCTTCTTCTGCGTCCCAAATATAAATTCCACCCCCCAAAAAAACTGCAGATCTGCAAGTTGGAGCTCGCCCTGTCTCCGCTTCTTGCATTTTTAGACAGTCTGACTCTTTTGTACATTGCCTCGCCCTAAAAAAATCACCTGGAGGATTTCTCAGGAAGCAGCAACTCTGAGATGATCTGGCGAAGGAGCGCAGGAGCGCAGGGAGAGTTCACTGGGTTCCCTTGTTCCTTGATAGCTGCACCTCAAGTCAAACTTGCAGGGAACTTTCTCATGCACTCAAACCCAGCCCTAAGCAGGATCTCGCTGTGCATCGTCTGATGAAAGGTGAAGTCCATTCTTCTTGATTTAAGAGGGTCCCTTTTGTGGGGGGTCTTTGTCTCCCCCAATAAAGACCTGACTGATAGTACAGAGTTGGAAGGGATCACAATGATCATCTAGCTCCAACCCCCTGCAGCATTGGGATCTTTCACCCAACTCATGACCTTGAGCCTGTTCCTTTGTTGTGGAGAAAGATGAATTAAAGACATAGGAAAAAGAAATACTGTAGCAGTGGTGTTGGGTTTTTTAATGGCATGCTTTTAACAAGATAAATCATGATTAATAAGATGAATAATGTACTTTATGATGTGACAGGGAGAGGGAGAATGTGGGATGATCCCTGAGGTGATGGCACAAGCCTTTTCACAGGTAATCAGTTATGGCGAACAGCTCATTCCTAGCATTTGGTTGTAGGCATTCATGCAAACTACAGTTATCCGAAGTCAAACTGTTTTGTATCAGATTAATGAGAAAGTTTGGTAGGTGTAGGGCTGGCTATGGGCAACCAAGTGGTCTTTGGTAGTCTCCTTCCTACACTGGTGACACCAGGTTGGCTTACAGTTGGCAGATGGCAGTCCAGCAATGGGTGCTATGGATGCTGCAAGTTATTCAGCCACCATTAATCACCCACAATTCCTCCAACAGATAATCACTTCAGGGCATTGTGCATAATTAAAATGGTATGCACCTCACAGCCACAGCCACCTGGTGTGTGTGTGGCCCCCATCAGTCACACAGCAAGTCACTTTGCTAATGACACAATTGCCAGACTCCCATTTTATGGATCAAGCTAGAGAGGCAAGACCCCTAACCATAGAGGGCATTCTTCAAAGAGGGTGGAACGACAACATCTTCCAGGTCTCCTGGATGGGGAATTTTTTAGAAGGCTTTCATTATGGGGCAGCCTGTCTGAGTAAAGAGAAAGGATAAGGAGGCAGAACTGACAACTGAGGAAACAGATGGAAGGTAGAATTGTTGCCTTCCCCCACAGCCTCCATAAATGGTGCAGAGACTGTTGTTAGAACAATATATCCTGCTCTGCGGGCCTTGAAGATCACAGAAAAAATGGGCAAGGTCAAGCTGTCTTTCCTGAGGCTGGGTGGGCCAAGTCCACTGTTGTAGTTAAGTCTCTTGAAGCTGAGATCAGGGAAGTCGGGACCATAGACAGCTCCTAGCAAGCCCAGATGACTTGAGCTTGTCCTCCAACCATGACTATAAAGGGATGTTGTTTCAGCAGAGAACTGAAGGCTGCTGAAGCTTTTTATAGGCTGACAAGGTCTGTACTCTAGTTGGCCCTGACTACCTGGAGGGGCTGCCTGATTTTGCGCCTGTGAGCTTCTGCAAAGAAAAGATGTTGAATGTGCTGGAGGTGAAGCCGCCTTATGAGACTGAAGACAATGGTGAGTTCACATCCTCATGATGCATTTTTATGAGAACTTTTGTTAGAAAAATGCAAACTGGTGTGGAAATGTGGAGGACTGAACTTAAGACTAGAAGAAATGAGAAACAGAGGGGAACTGAAGTTGACAGATTCACCCACTCCTTGTCCCAACAGCTTAGAGTTAGAGGGAGGAGGTTTCCTGGAAGATTTGAGCCCTGACACCTCTTTCCCCAGAAACTGCTGTGTATATAAACCACCCCCATCAAAGTGGCTGGGTGTCTGAAAGCACTGGTTGCTGTTGGAAACATCAATCAAGGCTTTCATCCTATGCATATTTACCTTGGAGTAAGTGCCATTAAAAACAAGGAGACTTGTGAGTAGAGGAGCATAGGATAGCACTGTAAAGACATAAATATAGATCCTGCAAGCACATTTACTAGAAATAATAGCAAAGATGCAAATCTCCCCCAAATGCACACAAATAACAGATGATGATGTGAGAAGGAAGATCCGGAAGAAATATCTCCATGATTTTTAAAAAAGAGATTTCACTGCACTTTTTTATTAAACGCTATTTATTGTACTATTTTTCTTCTATCTTTTGGAGTAAAGGGTTTACAAGGTACCTTAGTTTTGCTTTTAAATCCCCATGCACATTTTCATTCTTTCTAGGATTTCATTACCCAGTGGCACTGAAATGAGTGCTGTGCAGCTTGACTATGCCATTTTATTTCCCCGCAGTACTCAGGTGCAATGCTCTTTGAGGGGCATGAGGGAAAGGGAAATGGTGGGTGACTCCTTGAACCAGCCACCCAGTGAGTTGGTTTCACCAGGACAGGTGGTTTCTCCTGCCAGGGCACTTTAGCCCCTGACTGAGGCTACCAAGTGGTGGTTCTGGCCCTGGGTATAATGCAATAAATCAGCAAAGCAGAGGAATGAAAGGAAAGGAAAGCAGGACCCAAACAAGGGATTGGAAATCTCTCTTAAGGAGCAGAACCACCAGAGTCAACTGCCTAAAAACTAGAAGCAGCAGAACAAACACTTCTACCAAGGGAGAACGTCTCTTCAGCTTTGATGCCACTGCTAAACCATCCCACAGCTAAAGGAGAAACTTCCACAGTCTGGGTGCCTCTGTTCCAGTACTCCTGATGGCAAAGGACATTTGTTGCCTGAGATGGACAAGATGCAACCCTTATTTCATGGATGGAAGCTGACCAGATAGCAGCTGGATCTTACTTCAACACTGGCAACAGGACAGTGTCCTCCACACCATCTACGGGCAGCAGGTTTCTTCAGGGGAGGCTGCATGGAGCATAGACACAGTTGTGCCCCTCAGCACCTTGCCACTGCTCCCTATTCCCCAGCACCTGCTGCCTGAGGGGGGCAGGAGCCTAACTCTAACAGTAGGGCTGGCCCAAGGTCCCAATGCAAGGCCTCCAACAAAGGTCTTTGAGGCATGGGCTGGTTCTTACGGCCGAAGTAGATGATACATGAGTTATCACCAATGAAGTCCATTGTGGCCATGCTAATGGTAGGGCTGGCTCTTTCCCAAGGACCAAGGAAAATCATGGAAGCATGGGCAGGTTCCCAATGGAGAAGCAGGTGATACTTAGGATATCATCAATGAGGCTCCCTGTAGCCATATTTAAATCCTCAGTACCCAAAGCAAACGTCAGCAGCTGCCCACATCTCCAGACTTCCCCTCTGGATCAAACAGGTGGCTCTCTAGTAGCTCCATCTCAGTAGGAGAAAATTGTCATTTTGCTTCTGCAAAACCCTGAGATTATTTTGTCTTCTCTGAAAGAGCTTGTCAGAGTTCCTAATTGCTGCCGCCCACATGCATCACGGCGTGCCTGCGAGAGGCAGCTAAAAAGAGAAGCTGGCTCTTGCCAGGCTGTCAAGCCCAGGCCCAGAGCTCTTGTTCAGCTCCTCTAATGAAGCCTTGGAGTTCCTGATATGGAACAGCTGGCCCAGAACAGCATATGCATTCAACAAACAAACAAACAAACAAACAAACAAACAAACAAAAACAGAAAACAAGATAAAAACCAATAGCCAACAGAAACAAGGACATCAGATTCCTCCTGAAACAAATCAAGTTTCTTCCAGTTCCCTGAGATGTTTCCCCCAGGAAACAGCTTCCACAGGCCAAATAAAAGGATAAGTGAAATAAGCACAATTTTCCTGGGCTCTCAAAATAGAGATGCCCAAACTGAGTAGGGGTGGGGGCAGGGGTCGAATTTGCTCAATTCCCATTTTAATGTAACCCTATCTAATTTGCATTCCCTTAACCAATAAGCAAACCGGAAGACAGCTATCCTTTGAAACCTGCACTTCCCTGGATTTTGGGATGTAGTTCTTTAGCCAAAAAGTGTGCACAAAACAACATTACATTTGGGAAAATTGTTTGCAAATATGCTTTAAAAAATGCATACGAATTTCCATGAGGACTTTTAAAATTTAAACGTGGAAAGTGATGCAGAAATTTATAGCTCGATTGTTTGCATCACCTTTCCTTCAAGGAGCTCAGGATGGTATACGTAGTTCTCCTCTCCATGTTATCCTCACAGCAACCCTGCAGAATAGGTTGGGCAGAGAGATAGTGCCTGGCGCAAGACCACACCATGTGAGCTTCATCTCTGAGTGGGGATTCACAAGCCTACACTAACCACAAACTGACCTTCAGGTTGGGAAAATGAGACACTGAGAGATCCTGCAATCAGCAGATTCATTCATCCATCCCCAGCATCTGGCTCCACTGGAGAAGCCACAGCAAAAGGAAGCTGTATTATTCTGCCCTTCTGGATCAGTCTAGGTGCTTGAATTTTATCACCCAGACCTGCAGATGTCCCATCTTTGTGAAGGATAAGGCTGTCAATAGCTATCAATGGCTATGATTTCCTTCCACTGTCAGAGGAATAATGCCTTTGAATCCTAGTTGCTTGGCATCACAAGTGAGGAGAGGGCTGTGGCTCTTGCTGGTGGGCTTCTCACGGGCCTTTGGTTGGCCACTGTGAGAACAGGATGCTGGACTAGAGAAGCCATTGGCCTGATCCAGGAGGTTTCTTCTTCTGTTCATTCTGGCTCCAACGGTAGCCCTTAGCTTTTATTTAAAACTCTTGCTTCCTAGCTTTGCACCTCTCTTTGCATACATGCAGAACAGCACTTCCAGCCTTTGACGCAACATATGCTCTGAAAAGCACACCCACACAAAACGACTCGTGCAGCAAACACGGCTCAGCTTGGGCTGGGACGGCTCCTTGCCTCCTTTGCTATGAATATTGTATCCCGTTGCTTCTCCATCGCCAGCCAATGGCTGAATTCTCTCTGGGGGTTATGCAACATGCTGCTCGTCTCTGTACACTTCTGCTTCATTGGCTAGCACCCCCTAAGTCCCTCTGAATAATTCAGCCAAGTTGCTACATCATTTGTCTAAATAATTTAGCTTTGGGGAACCAGAGGCAGTGTAGACGCAGTTAGAGAGGGGTACTCACTCTAGCTCCAATTCAGAGTAGCTGGTTTGTGGGTCGTTTGAAGAAGCAGTTCAATTGCCTCTACCTGCTTTTTAATTCAGAGAGGAAACTGGGCAGAATAATCTGGGCATTTATTTATTTGTTGCATTTATATCCCACCTTTTCCTCCAAGAACTCATGGTTCTCCTCTTCCCTATTTGATTCCAACAGCAGTCCCTGTGATCCCCACCTGTGACCGCCAGCAACCGGTCTTCCTCTGACAAGGGAGGTAGAACATAGCAGCAGTCATGCTTAGTAGTTTGCCTACCACACTCCTCTATTAAAAGAGATTTTTATCTGCCACTTGTGTTGATTAACCAATTTATATCCTAACATTTCTTTAGCCAAGACATGCACACACAACCTTGGCTTTCTAAACCCCTGGCATCTCGCACAAATACAAGGCAGAATCTAACCCACCCACCCCCGGGCCTCTACATATAGGAAGCAGGAAGGTAAGGGGTAGGAAGTCAGATTCCTTTCCGGAGGATCCATAAGTAGATTTTTCTACTGATACTTTCAGCTACGAATACATTTGGAAAGTCAGAAAAATCACAGGACCTTCCACAGCCAAGCTGTATTAGACAATAATCAGAAAATATAAGAGCACCATGCTGTGGCTGATAGTGGTACAGCACTTGGACAGAACATCACCGAGCTGAAAAGTTTGTTTGTTTAAAAAAGCCTTTATTTGCAGAATTAAATATTAGGAGCTTGTTTAAATTCCAGTCAAGCAAAACGAACCATCTCCAGATGTAGGCTGTTGTTTTAGAGCCTACAACTCCCATGATCCCTGGTTAGAAGGACCAGTGGTCAGGGATGATGGGAATTGTAGTCTCAAAACATCTGGAGGGCCAAGGTTGAGGAAGCCTGCTTTAGAGTTTTCAAAAAGCTATGGGTACAATGCTGCCTTTCCTTAACCAAGTGAGAAAGGAAAAAGGCTCCCCTCTTTACCCCCCATTTAAGGAAGAATTTAACCCCCCCCATACATGACGTGGCAGTCCATTTATACCAGGGGTGGGGAACCTGTGAGCCTCTGATGCTGGACTGCAATTCCCATCATTCCTGAACATTAGCCATCCATTGTAGATGATGGGAGCTGGAGTGTAGCAACTAGAAGGGCACAAGGTAGCTACCTCAGATGTAGACATATGTGCAAGTGCTAGTCCGTTGCCCCAAGAAAAGCTCTTCATTGTAGCATGCTCACAAGCGGCACTCGGGATAAAGAGTTGCGTGTACACAGAGAAACGACTTCTTCCAGGCATTGAAGCCCTAGCCAGTGAAAATACAGCTTCAGCGCTCCACTTCTGAAACTGGCCATTGCAGTTTTTAAAAGTTAGGAGCTTGCTCTTCAAAATCAAGATGCTTAGGGCATTTCGGCTACAACCCTAAGCACACGTCCAAGGGAATGAAGCCTCATTGAACACAGTGGGACTTCAAAATACACCCCTGTAGGATTGCACTGAATTCCTGCATCCCAGACCAAGTGGCTTTGGCCTTGTGCAGTGAGCTCCCAGAATGGATCTCCACAGTGCTCTCTCATTTTCAGCACAATAATAAAAACCTTGGGAGTTTTAGCATGCACACACCTTTGGTAACACTAGTTCAATATCCTGGCTTGGCACATACATGGTCAAATGCTCCCTTAGGGGTGGAGAGTCTGGGGCCTGTGAGAGAGGAAGACCACTGTGTTGTTGAGGGTCTGTTTGCATTTCCAGAGGTCATCCTTGCTTATAATAATGTGTAGCTTGGCCCTTATTCTCAAATACCCAATGCACAAGGTTCCCAAACTATCCCTTGTGCCCTTCTCCAAAGCATCACTCGTCGTTGAAAAGACCTTGTACTAGGGGGACATAGCAAGCCTTGAGATGCAGCTACACTTTGATACTGCCAGATGTTGATGCTCCCATCAGCCCCACCCAACATGGCCAACGATCAGGGCCAATGAGAGTTGTAGTCCAACAACATCTGGAGGGCCACAGGTTTCCCACTCTTGCCTTTTGAAACCACTGGGTTCCAGGCGGTTTTTCTTATATAGCAACTGCCCGGTACCACTTGCAGGGAAGGCTCTGTGGGACTCTCCTTTGTAGTTGCCGTCCAGAGACAACTGACCTCTTTCCACCACGATTTATGGGATTGGCTGGCACAAACTGTGGCGACAGCCTCTTTAAAAAGAGGAGACAAGTTCATAGAGGGGCCAAATCTACGGCAGTGACCAGTAGGGCCTGCAGCAAAATGTCGCAGCATGGGTGTTCTCCCTTCCTGCAGGCCTATTCAAGTAGATATGGAAGGGCAATGGAATCCACACAGTGCATCGTTCTATGTTAGCTAAAGGGTAAAGGGACCCCTGACCATTAGGTCCAGTCGTGGCCAACTCTGGGGTCATCGCTTATCTCACTTTATTGGCCGAGGGAGCCGGCGTACAGCTTCCGGGTCATGTGGCCAGCATGACTAAGCCGCTTCTGGCGAACCAGAGCAGCACACGGAAACACCGTTTACCTTCCCACTGGAGCGGTACCTATTTATCTACGTGCACTTTGACGTGCTTTCAAACTGCTAGGTTGGCAGGAGCAGGGACCAAGCAACGGGAGCTCACCCCATCGCAGGGATTTGAACTGATGACCTTCCGATCAGCAGGTCCTAGGCTCTGTGGTTTAACCCACAGCGTCACCCACGTCCCATATCATTCTACGTTATCTGGCCTCAAAATAAAACTTCTCAAGGGGGAGGGGTCCACCCGGGCTGCCAGCTCCAATCCCTGTGTTTGTGGAGCTCAGGAAATGCCCAGGAATTATTCTCCCCATGTTCACTTCCCCTTCAGCGCAGTAGTGCAGGAAGCCCACATCATTTGGTTGTCATCAGGACAGGGAAGCACCGACTCTTGCAAGAACAGCACAGATGGCTACAAGGGCTGTTATGTGGCCCACAAGCTAACCACCTACGATCTAAACCCAAATAAAACAAGATTCTTGCTTCAGAAGTTTTTTTAAAAAAAATTGCAGCCTCAGCATATTACCAGCTGCTTCTGGAAAATCTCCATGACCGAATGAGAGGAGTCCCGGGCCATTGCATACATGTATGGCTCAGCTTCCTTTATTCTGTGCTGCCTCGTCATTCTATAAGGCAAGTTACATGCACTAAGTTTTGACGATGAGTCTCTCCTTTAAGACTTTTCTTGCAATCTGCATCTGGGGCTGTATGTGACTAATTTCGGCTCTCTGGCTAATGTGAAATTGCATTTATTTTTACTTTTTCTCGGTAGTGGTGCCTGCCTGTGGAATGCCCTTTCATCAGATGTCAAACAGATAAACAACTATTAGAAGACATCTAAAGATAGTCCTGTATAGAAAAGTTTTCAATTTTTGATGTTGTAAGCCTAAGGTGGGGCAACCCAGTCAGATGGACAGGATATAAATATTTCTATAAAACTAAATTTTTACTGATTAATGTACAAATGTCCTACAGCTTTACTGATTAGAGTGCCATAGCCTACACATCTGCTGAAGGCACATTTCAGACTCCAAGTAGGCTATGTGAGTTGTGCCTCTTTCTCTCTACGGTATTTAAGTGCATTATCAAAGTAACTTGGCAGCTGAAACAAGTCATCCAAGGTGGCAGCAGATCGAAATAACCTCCAAAGTCAGGGAGGGTGAATTATCAATGGCAGTCATCCAACTTTGAAGTTGGCTGGCAAGATACACCTACTGAGCCAAAGATCATCCCTGGGGCGCTACCCAGGAGATCCTTTTCCAGAATTGAGTATTCCAAGCTTCTGGGCATAGAACGCTCCCTTGAGGAATCTGCTAAGAGGAGCTTGTGATGGACCCCCCAGAGAAATCAAGAATCAACCACTTCTTAAGCAGAGAACAGAGTCTCATTTTGTTTACATTTATTGTTCATGTTTAACTTATTCAGATATCACAGTTTTCTACATTAAAATATTTCATGCTATCTCCCCATCCCCACAATTTCCCCTCCTCTGTCCAGAGAAAAATAGAATTGACACAACTTTGATGGAATGCGCTAGAGTAAAGAAAAGGCTACTGCACCCAGGTTACAGAGCACACAGACCAAAAAACAGCACAAGAAAGATCTGCATAGGAAAGCGCGTTGGGAGGGCTGCATGGTGGGTGGGGAAGATGCTGGAACCACCACAGTCTACGCGGCCTGAGCCGCAACAAACCCTTCTGACCAACTCCCAGCCATGATCTAGGACGTTGCCAACAGTTTGCGATCTGGGTCGCTGAAGCTGGGGTGTAGAATAGCCTGGAAAGCAAAATCAAGGAGAAGACACAAAGATCCTGTTTGCCTCCGGGCATCGAAATCAATTCCATATAAGCATTTGGCCGCCATCAAGCTGTTTTTCCCCCAGTGTACGATGGCTAGCCAACTTCACAATCGGAAGGCGGTTTAAAAACAAACCCAAGGTCGGTTCAGAACCCAGTGTCATCCAAAGGACTGCTTAATAACAGAATTTAAAATATCCTCCCTTCGCACATTTGATTTGCCATCACCCTTTCCTACCTTATTGGGTAATGTTTGATGAGACAAGTTAAATCGGAGGGTCCATCGCTTTCAAGGGATGAGGTTATATTCTGTGATGCGCAGTCTGAAAGTGCTGGGATATCTTCTCAATGGCATTATGAAGGCTGACACTGCTCAGGATAAATTTCCATTTGCTATGGGCTCAGCCACTTTACCAGCTGGGTTCTCCAGTCGCAATGATTCTGCAGTTCAGGGTTGGGTAGGTAGAGGCAGGATCCCTATTCAGTTTCGTATTATGTCCACCTCTACACAAAGTGGCGGTGGAGACAGTGAAACAGGCAGGTTAGACTGGCGGAACAAGCAAGTGGACCTCGTGCCAAGTTCTTGGAAGAGGTAGGAATCTTGTACCTGTTACTGGGCAAGCACCAGGGTGTGCAAACATTGCAATGTCATTGCTGCGTAATTTTCTCAGCCATAATTGAAGCTAGAGGTGATTTGTGGGTTTGACCTGCCACCAGCCACCACTATGCTCTGTTGTGTGTGCCTCTTTCATGCCCCCTGTGCCTCTTCTACACAACAGAACAAAGGGTGGTGGAACTTTTGACTGGGCAAAGGCAGTCTGGGCTAAGGAGAAGAGGACTTCTTTAACTTTTATTCAACTACACCTCCCATGTGACTTTATTACTTTTCTCACAGTGCAATGGGTAGAAAACTCCAGCCTCAAGGATTTTCTTCCTCCAAGACTGCCTAAATTAAAAAAAAATATTCCAGTAAACCAAATAAGAGTTGCAAAAGAACATTTTCCCCTCTCTAAATGTAAACAATTCAAGATCCTAGTGCTTGAGAGAAGGGGCGCATTTTAAACTCTGTTATCAGCTTAACACATCAGGAACACTGGCACAAATATGTCACTTATTCTTGGTTTAATTACAGGGATGACAAGTAAACACCAACACAAGGGAAGAAAACCCAGCGTTTCATGGAAGGTGAAGGTGCAGCTAGTGCTTTGCTGTGGAATCTCGGGGATAAAACTCTGCCAAGGTGCTCTGAGGGATTCTCTTCAGCATCTCCTTGGGGAAGATACGTAGCAGCTGCCAGCCGATGTCCAACGTCTCATAAACAGTGCGATTTTCGTAGGCCCCTGAAAGAATAACCGCTGGCATGGTTACACACTGGTACGGACCCTCTCCCTCATAGTACTAGAACTTGGAATGCTCCAATGGCACTGAATGTGGGAAGATTCAGGACGGGCAAAATGAAGTACTTTTTCAGGTGGCACCTAGTTAAACTTCGGAGTTCACACTCGCGAGAGGTAATGATGGCCACCAACTGGGATAGCTTTAAAAGAGGATTCATGGCGGATAAGGCCATGAAGCTTTTTAATGTGTAATGTTGTATTGTGTTTTTATGTATGTTGGAAGCCTCCCAGAGTGGCTGGGACAACCCGGTCAAATAGGCGGGATACAAATAAAATTATTATTATTATTATTATTTATTATTACTACTACTACTATACTGCTACTATTATTAATCTACTTCCACTCTCAAGAAACAGTATGCCTTTTAATATGCTGGGGATTGCAAATGGGGAGAATGCTGTTCTGCTCGAATCCTGCTTGGAGGTTTCCTATAGACATCTATTTGGCCACAATGAGAACAGGATGTTGGACTAGATGGGCCTTTGGCCTGATTCAACAGGACTCTTCTTAAATTCTCATGTAGGCAAAGGACCCCCCCCCCCGGGAGGTTAAGTCCAGTTTTTATGACAGTAAGGTAGCTTTTCCCTCTGAGGGCGATGCACAGGGCAAAGGTGTGGCTGGGTTCTCCAGCGCACACTGGAACTAAACAAAAGAGGGATGTAGCTATAATGGAGCAAGGAAACCTGGAGAAGGCCTGCTTCCGCATTCCTATAGCTATCATATAAATAGCTCAGATGGAAGCATCAGAGGAAGGGAGAAAGGCTGAGGGTTCTCCGCTCAAAGAGCTTAATAAGAATGCCAGAAAACCAACAGGTTGCACCTAAACTCTGGGGCTTTCGACTCTGGAAACCTCGCAGGTTCTTTCTTTCCTTTTCTCCCCCACTGATGGCACAAGGAAAATCTAGTTGCCCTCTAAGAAGGGATTGGAACATGCTTCTGAGAGGTGAAGAAACAGTTATGCAACACTGAGCATCTGATGAATGGTATACCTACCCTGAGCAATGAAGTTCCTCTCAAATTTCTGCAGGAATTCAAGATAGAGAAGATCATCAGAAGTAAGCGCTTCCTCCCCTACAACAGCCTTCATGGCTTGGACATCCTTCCCAATGGCATAGCACGCATACTAGGGGGAAAGGAGAGTGTGGTCAGGGACAGGTAGCCAGGATATGATTCCCCAAGCACTAACAGATTTAACTTGTGGTCCAGCAGCTGATCTTGGACTGCAGCTCCTATCATGCCTGGTCATTGGTCATGCTGGCTGGGCTGGCAGATGGAGCCCAGCAACATCTGAAGGGCCACGTTCATGCCCCCACCTCTTTAAAATTAGAAATCCTAAAAGAAACAACTTGAAGTTTCACAATAGCTTGTCCACTATGTCACCGCCCACCTTCCAAGACATGTACAGTCATACCTTGGGATACAGACGCTTCAGGTTGCGTTTTTTTGGGGTTACGGATGCTCTGAAACCCAGAAGTACTGGAACGGGTTACTTCTGGGTTTCGGCAGTCGCACATGCGCAGAGGCGCTAAATCGGGCTTTGCACATGCGCAGAAGCACCGAATCGCAACCCACGCGTGCGCACATGCAGCGCTGCGGGTTGTGAATGCTGCGGGTTGCGAACATGCTTCCTGCACGGATCACATTCGCAACCCGAGCGTCCACTGCACTTAAAAGGGTAACAGTCACACCTACCAGTTGGTTTGAAACCTCAGCGTGATCCTTCCTGGTCATCCCCTCTCCAATAGCAGATTTCATCAATCGAGACAAAGAGGGAAGTACGTTGATAGGTGGGTAAATCTGGAAGGAGAGACGTGAAAATTAAGAGCTGCAGGAGCTTGGGACAGGTTGTTGTGACATGACGTTAAATGGTTTGATTCAAAAATAATAGCATAGGAACAGAAAGCAGACATTTCCCTGTTTGATACCTCCCTTGCACTTCCCTGGCTTGTAATACAGTGGAACATCGGTTGTCAAATGTAATCCGTTCTGGAAGACCATTCCAACTTCCAAAACGTCCAACAACTGAGGCGCAAAGGACTGTCGGCAATTTCAATGAGGAAAATTGAAGAGCACACCTCAGAAGCCGTTCGACTTCCGAAATGTTCGGCTTCCAAGACACTCGAAAACCGATGTTCCACTGTACAGTATTATTAAAAAGAATTCCTTCCTCCCCAGCTTCATCAAGGAATACAGCTTTGAAGTAATACATCCTTCAGAAGAAATTTAGCCTTTAAATGTAAGCTGGCAAATTGTTTTATGACTGTTTACCTTATTTATCAGGTTCATTGCTTAGACATTTTTTATTAACCTGTTTATAAATACTTAAAATAAAATAAACATTGGAAATCTTTCAATGATGTTGGGCACCAAATAAACATTTCTGGCGCTGCTAACAATGCAATATTAATTACTAAACAACCTAGCTGAAACACCTTACCATAATGCCTGTGCCTTTAAGACACCCCCAGTTTTGCCTCTTGTAATCAAGTCTCATGAGCACCCTGATAATACAAGGCAGACAGCACTGTATGACAATTGCTGTTAAAACTGCCTGTCTCAAGAAGTACAGAGGAGTAGAAGGGCATGACACTACATCCTGAAGACACCCTGAAACAATCTCAAGATAGCATACTGACCTGTCTGTTGTGCAGCTGTCTGTCTACATAGATCTGGCCTTCAGTAATGTATCCCGTCAAGTCAGGGATGGGGTGGGTAATGTCTGAAAAACAAGTTACATTTATTTATTTGCTTATTTCATATAATTTACATACCACTAGGCTGTAAAAAAAAAATCCTCAAAGTGTTTTAGACTATAACATGAGGGAAAAAATACCATACACTAAAACATACAAGACGTTAAAATACTAAAACAGATTAAAATTCACACCAGCTTTTCTAAGCATCTTGTGCTTTCAGATTTCTTTTAGCTGCTGCAGGTGATGTATCATGATGCTGTAATGATCAAGACTTGACCGAGCAGGAAGACTGATTTTATCTCAGCAGCATGGGTAACAGAATCATCTAAAGTCTTTGAGAATAGGGATTTTTGTGGTATTTGGGGGAAATGTAGCAAGTATGGATTTTGTCTGTAGAAGTACAAACAGGAGGAAGTAGAGGAGGAAAATACTCAAGACTCTAATCTGGATAATGAAAGCTGAGGGAAAAGAAACCATTAGCTACTGGAGGAAGAAAAACTCTCTCTCCTTGCCCTATGGGAGGCATGGCCAAACTTGGGCCCTCCAGCTGTTTGATGAACTCCCATCATCCCTAGCTTACAGGACCAGTGGTCAGGGATGATGGGAATTGTAGTCCCAAAACAGCTGGAGGGCCAAGTTTGGTCATGCCTGCCCTATGGGGATATGCAAACCTGGTCTCAATATGTGTCACTGGCTTGGTTTACACAAAATGCTAAGCCAAACCTTGGCTTAATGGGACTGCAGAGATTTGCAGGATCGTGTAGTGATGCTTGTAGTTGCTTTGCTCTTCCATGACAATTTTTGCTTTGGCACTGAGCGAAGCCAAGGTTAGGAAAACATGCAAAGTCAGACCTTAGCTTAGCTCACCATGGCAGCAAAAACCACTATGGAGGAGCAATGTGGCTGCAAGCCCAGATATCTGCATGGCCTCACTAAGCCAAGGTTTGGCATGATGTAGAGTGCAAACCAGGCATGCAATGGGGGTATACATTGAATTTTCACCTCTTTCTCATTGCTGTTTTAAAAAAATCCAAAAATTAAGAAGGCCTGATGTTTCTGTCTCTCTCCAAATATTTTTGCAGAGCGCTTGCTTCTCGCTCCACATTTACTGGAGGGGAAGTCTAAGAACTTTGTGATTTGGAGGAAACTTGGGAGAGGTTTCTTTCCTTCTCCCGCAATTCTTGCAAGTCAGAAGACTCTTCAGGTTTTCCTCCAGCCATCTAGCAATGACAGAAGCCTTATGCATCTGCCAAGTGAGTGGCGATAGAACGGGTGCTGAGGAAAAGCGGAGCTTCACCTGGTATCTGTGGACTAGATGGAAACAATATGGTAGGAGCAATGTAAGACAAGGACTCACCATCATTGGGCATGGTGAGAATAGGAATTTGAGTAATGGACCCATTCCTGCCTTCCACTCGCCCAGCTCGTTCATAGATTGTGGCCAGATCAGTGTACATGTAACCAGGAAAGCCACGCCGGCCTGGTACTTCTTCCCTGGCTGCTGAGACCTTTGGGGAATTAGAACAAAAGCAAAAGGTTAGCAAAGGTTGGACTTACAGGACAAGCTGCAAAATCAAATGGGGGAAAAGGAAGCTCACGATCTGACAGCATCAAAACTCCTTAAGTCGTTTTTGAAATGGGCTTCTGCTCTGCTGATCTGAAGACCACTGACCACTTAACCCTTATCTCTCCATCCTGTCTGTCAAACTTGAGTCTATCAGGGCCTTTTTATGACCAGGCTGTTGCCCTCCCGATCATCCCTGACCATGGACCATGCTGGCTGGGGCTGAAAGGAGTTGTAGTCCAACAACAATGGTCACAGGTTCTGTACCCTTGGGTTATGGGATGAAGGATAATGTTTATTGGGTACAATGCAAAGCACTGTATAATAGCTTGCAGCAGCAACAAGCGCAGTCTGCAGTGATGAGTCTAAAGGGTGTGTTCAATTGCAGCTTCGCAGAGTGAAAAATGTCTCATAAGAAGTGATGAACAGAATTAATGGGGAAGTGCCCCTTGATGAAAGGTAATTTATTCCATTTTAAACTCAGATACCCAGGTGTGCAAGTATATGGGCCAGTGTCAACTCCTGCCTAATCCCCCTCAATATTATGGGCTGTCGGGAACAATGAAGATGAGTTTGGGGTAGTATTTGAAAAGGTTGTCAAAGGCCATTTTGAATTTTCAAAGCACCTCTGCATTAATGTCCTAGTAGAAAACACAAAATACATGCATATTGGAACATTCAAAGGTAATCATTATTCACTAAGAACCATAAACAGCAGGTTCTTCAAGCACCTCACAAGTAATCAGAAGTCCAGTAACTCAGTATCCTCCTTCTCCAGGTTTGGTTAACTTATTCTGGAGCAATTTGTGAGCTTCCATGTCATCAAAGGTGCGATTCAAGCTTCCCTAATTAATGAATTTCGGCCTTTTGACAAAGTACTTGCATGCAAGGCAAGGACTGGTCTGCTGAATACAGTAAATAAAGTACCTCTCTCAGCGCCTCTGCATAGGAGCTCATATCCGTCAGAATAACCAATACATGCTTTTCACACTGATAAGCCAAGAACTCTGCTGTGGTTAGAGCAAGACGAGGCGTGATTATGCGCTCAATGCTGAAAAAGAGCAATGGGAGTCCAATTAATGTGGATGCAGAATGGGAGGTGATACTCGGCACAAGCCTAATGCCTACTTCTGAGAAAGAGCAGTTCAGAAGGAGAAAGGTCTAGTGCAACAGTCAATATGCATAAGGAGTTGTTTAGTGGTTAAAGAGTTAGCAACATTTTCTACCACCTGTGGTAAAGGGTTGGGGACCCTTTCTCAGACCAAGGGCTGCATTCCCTTTGGAGCAACCTTCCGGGGGCCACTTGCCAGAGTTGGGTGGGACCAGAGGTATAAATGGATGGGGCAACAAATATAATTTTTGCCTTTGTACACAGTAGAGCTAGTTACCACACACATTATTATACCCCCCGCCATCCTCTATGAAGCAAGAAGCAATTGTCCACGTTAAAGGGCATATTCCAGTCTAGCAAAAACATTTAAGGGGGTTCATGGTTGGAGAGAGACTGACATGCCAGACAGACAGGCTTGGAGGAATGCATTTGGCTCCTGGGCCTGAGGTTCATTTCCCCCCCAAGTATCAAGAGATTGATACTGAAAGTACAAGCTACAAACAATGAATCGGATCTTTCCAAATCTGATCAGATGTGCTTTCATAGCTGGGTGGCTGGAAGCAGCTGGCTGTGACTGAAGGCCTGATTGGGCAATACTCTTTGAGTGATGGCTTTCCATTTGACAGGAAGCAAATAAAGTCCCATTCCATCCCTCTTACTTCCTAATGTCAGACACCACCAGGTGTCCTTGTGTGTATAAGGCACACACACATAAAATTAGGTCAGAATGAAAACAATCCAGAAATCAACAAGGCAATCTTAGCCTACATGTGTTGCATTTTAATGTGTACACTCAAGTCATATGTTATGCTGAAATGAGATAGGCCAGGGTTGGATGGATCAACCTATCCCCCCCCCCAATACTCGTTTCATACCTGCACAAACCCAGCTCCATCTCATCATTCTATTTATGGGTTTTTTTTCTTGCCTTAAAATCCATCTGTTTAAATAAAGTACTTACGAGGTGGTCCAAGGGCTGCCTTTTTCTTGCTTTAACTTTTTAAAGTTTCCTAAAGCAGCTGATGCCTCCTGCTGGCCATAAGGTTAAAAAAAGCAGTTTCGAAATGCTTCCAGGAAGCAACTTTGCATCTTTTCCAGAGGCACTTATGGAGGCAGCCATCTTCTTCTTGAGGGATGACTCATTATGATGTACAGCTGCTTTGTGGGAGTATTTCAAAATAGTGGGTTGTTGTTTTTTTACTGTGTGGCCATGAAGGAAATGTTAGCTGTCCCAAGTAGCATGTTAGTGAAATAAAAAACAGCCCTCAGACCACTTTGCAAGTACATTACACACCCCTATATAGAAAGATTCATTGATTATGTGGCTTAATCCACAAATCTATGTTCTGATCCACACACGGGACTGTGGGGTTGAAATAGCTAGATCCGCTCTGAAATGTGAAGCAAACCCGAATCTTCCCCCATTCTCAGGATACGCACACCAGGTGGGCAGGAAAAGGTAGCCAAGAAGAATGCAACCTGTTTTCCACATTTTTTTAATATGTAGGAGTAGCAGATTTGGTTGTCGACTGTCAGCTCCCTGTTACAAGTCTCTTTCCAGGACTCAATTTCAATTGAAAATATAGATGGAACAGGTGACAACATTCCAAAAAAGGCACTCAATATTTTTCTGTATGCAACTGCTACAGCTAGAATAGTATATATGAAAAAAAGGAAAGAAGAAGAGATACCCACAAAGGAAATTTGGCAGAACAAATTGATAGAATACACAGAATTAGTAACCATGACCGTGAAACTAAAGGAATAAGAGTGGAGGTGTTTCGGAAATTTTCTTAGAACGTATAATATACAATTTAACCTACAAGTAGGAGTTAACGTATGAGCAGCAGGTAGCATCAAAAGAGGAAGACTTGAAATGATAATGGGTCAAATTATCAGGATATGCAGCAGATCAAGATTCCTCTAGAATGCCATAGAGAGATGGACTGGGAAGTCTTAGGAAAAGAGATAAGCGGTGGATACTGTATAAAAGCTGTTAAAATTGCATAAATAAAAGTTTTTAAAAGGAAAATATAAATGGATTAGGCATTTGAGTGCCATGTTACAGCCATCTTCCATTCTGTCCTAGATGTATATGAGAGACTTGGATGTTGTTTGAGAAGCGAAGCTCATTGTAACAGAGAAATTTGTTTTCCTAAATGTTTACCATTTTGCCAAATTTCTATCCAACTTTGCACAATGACTGCATTTCAATATAGTCTTTCGAAGAAGGAGACAAGTTTCTCCATTTCTCAGTTCCCTACATTTCCTCCAGCTCTATATAAAGTCACATTTTTTTTGACTTACGTTGGATCATTGGCCAAGTTCAGGAACAGACACACATTATCCATGGAGCCATTTTCTTCAAAGTCAGATTTGAAGAATCGAGCTGTTTCCATGTTCACCTACAGCAAAGCATCAACACTAGGTCAGTTGCAAAGCCAAGTATTATTTAGACCCAATTTATGAAAGTTTCCAAAATGTGGACAGCATAAAAACGGATGGGTTTCTCCAGTTCTGACTGTTGCTTATCCTTAACTAAGGATGCACATGCTGTATATTCTCATATTTGCCTCTTCAATCTGTCAAAACGATATAAAGCCAATGTGTTGTCAAGCAGTGGAGGGTGGCTCCTCCTTCATGCTTTGATAGATAATACAAAGTTAACACAGCCGATTTAACACCAACAGTTGTGATTATTAAAAGCAGAGATAGTCCTGTCGATGTTGCTGGACTCATCCCCTCCCCCCCTTTCCTTTCTCCGTCTGTGATGGAATTCCTATTTGGGGACTTCCCTGGCTTTTTTCTGGCCCATGTAGGACCAGCCTGGATAGTTGGCCTTGGTGAAGATTTGACGTTTTCATCCCCCAAAAGTTTTTGATTTGAGTTTCTACTGAAATGAGGCTGCATTTTAATGTTGTATTTTAATCTTGTTTTTAAGTTGTATTTTAATCAATTGTTTTTATACCTGGTGTTGGCTGGGGAGGGCGGGGTATAAATAAAACTTATTATTATTATTATTATTATTATTATTATTACTACTACTACTACTACTCTCACCATCCTATGACCACTGGCCATGCTAACTGGGGCTAAAAGGTGCTGGAGTCCAACTAAGGGAGCCAATGCTACATTTTGTACTTCTCCACCCTACCCCATTTTTTCCTTCCCTTGCCCTTTTGCTCACCTTTCCTGCTCAATAGTGGTGAAAGAGGGAGCAGACAAAAGAGCCAAGGAAAACGAGAACTGGAGGAACTGCAGCTCACATTTAAAACTGGAAGTTTTAAAGGGGAAGCACAAGTCCTCAGGTTGTTATAATATAAAGCATCTGCTCCAAATCCCTGAGAACAATTCTTTGGTGCATGACCAAAGCATAGAAGTGAAAACACTACTTTGCAGAGGAAAGAGATCATTTCTCAATGGGATGCCAGCTTTCCCATCGAAACTAAGGTCTCAACTCTTAAAGTGTACCCTGGCTAAGTTCTTCTATACATGTGAACAAGGAATCCTGTTGCAGCTAGTCTGAGGACCAAAATTAGAGGTTTTTGAGATGAACATATACTGTGTACTTTGTTTCATAGATGCCAATTCCATAGCACATTAAATAGCTCATGCAGAATTATTTACATAAAAGTACCTCCAACTTGGGCAGCAAAGATGGTGACAGATAATGAACTGGAATACTCAGTTTGTATGCATTTAGCTACTTACTCCCATAGCAGCAAATACAATGGCAAAATTATCTTCACTGTAGTCCATCACATCTTTGGATTTCTTCACCAAGCCTGCCTGGCGACAGATCTGAGCTGCTATCTGAAAAAGGATATTCCAGAGTCACCCATGTTTTCAATGTACAAGGCTTTAATTTCTAGGAAGATTTCCAAGGGACAAGAGAAGGGGACTTGAGAGTCTGCTTTATCATATATGAACTATAAGAACAAAACACAGGGCAGTATCCAAAGCGCTTGTTGCATTCGCGCAAGGATTTACACATGCCCAAGGGAACTTCCTACCCTTGCCGCACATGTGTCTTGCACCCCCATCTTCTCTGGAGGTGCTGGAACCCCCTAAATAGATTTAGGGGTGCACAGAGAGTGACCACTGCACGTGCACAAATCCTTGTGTTAGCAGAACAGGTTCCTTAGCGCTTGATTGGATACCACCAAAAGCATGCTTACTCGTCTTTGACAGACTGCTAAACACAATGGTTACTGTATAGGATGTACTCAAATACGTAGGGTAGTATGTTAAGACGCCTGCCAAGCAATAAAATGTGTTCATAAGAGATGCAAATATCATGGGGGTTAAAAAAAACTATCAAAACATTACTAAATCCAACCCATTTTTTTAAAAATGCTTATTCGGTGTTTTAATACCTAAGTTTTGTTTTACTGTATTTTTTGTTGTACAGGTGTATTTTTTTTATTTCATTTTTTTATTATTCTGTAAGCTGCCAAGCATTATAGGGCAGCCTGTAAATAACGTAAATATATTTTTCTGTTTCAGGTATGCCCAAGGTATATAAGGAAGCTGCATTGAATATAGTCCATTTGGTCCATCTATCTTAGTAGAGTCTGCACTTACTAGTAGCAGCTTTCTAGGGTTTCAGAGAGGGATCTCCCCCAGTGAACAAGGTAATTTATATTTCAGAAGCGTTTATATCCTCTTATTTAGCCAATAAGACCTGAAGAACCTCAGACTTAGAATCTAAGAGGCATGGCCCATTCATGCATGCACAGTAGGCCACATCTGCCAATGTTTCATCCCAAGGGCAATAAAAACTACCAGGAGCATGAGAACCAGGGAGAAGGAGCAAGGATTGTGGTATAGCATCTGAGTACATCATTAAGTGGCACCAGAAGGTATTTGTTTCCTCCAAAGTATTAGTCTGATTCCAATATTACACAGAGCACACACATTAAGATTATTCTGCAGCACAGGGTATATCCGGAATACCCCACCCTCTGCAGACTATTAGCACTCTTTGCACTGTGTGAATCTGGGTGTTCCAGAGGCCAGCCAGGGCTTTGACAGGAGCGCCAATCATATCAGCTATCTGGAAATCCTTTGGCTACATCAGCTTATGAGGCTTATGAGGAACGGCTAAGGGAGCTGGGCATGTTTAGCCTGGAGAAGAGGAGGTTAAGGGGTGATATGATAGAGGAGGGAGAAAGGTTGTTTTCTGCTGCTCCAGAGAAGCAGACACGGAGCAATGGATCCAAACTACAAGAAAGAAGATTAGGTGGAATCTGGAAACATTAGGAAGAACTTCCTGACAGTAAGAGCTGTTCGACAGTGGAATTTGCTGCCAAGGAGTGTGGTGGAGTCTCCTTCTTTGGAGGTCTTTAAGCAGAGGCTTGACAACCATATGTCAGGAGTGCTCTGATGGTGTTTCCTGCTTGGCAGGGGGTTGGACTCGATGGCCCTTGTGGTCTCTTCCAACTCTATGATTCTATGATTCTATGATCAGCCTCCAAGGGCAGACTATCTTAATAGGTCCCCCGCCTCTGCAGAGGAGAAAAAGTGCTGAAAGCTTAATATCAGCAGGAAGTGATCTGGCCATGACAAGGGACTGGTTTCAATATCCCCACTCTTCCTGATCACCCTCTTCCTGTCCATTTCTGTGCCACCTATAATATAAAAAACTCTAAGCCGTATAAAAAAAAACACAAAAGCTGCAGTAGACCACTATGCCATTTTAGAATGTGTGGTGGTTTTTTTGGGGGGGGGGTGTCATTTGGGTTGTTGTTTTCATTTTGATTCTGTATTTTGTGGTTTTATTTTCTGATTTTATTCTATGAACCGCCCTGCCTGTATATGAGATCTGCGGGTATATGAGACCTGCGGGTATAGGGCGGTACAGTATATAAATTCAGTAACAACAACAACAACAAAAACTGAGCATTAAGTCCTGCTAAAACACCTACCTCATTGTGGGGCAACCCAGCAGCAGAGAAAATAGGAATTTTCTGTCCTCTGGCAATGCTGTTCATGCCATCTATAGCAGAAATGCCAGTCTGAATCATCTCTTCTGGGTAGATTCGACACTGAGGATTAATTGGTTGACCTATTTCATTTTGACAGGGGGGAAAACATCATTTTCAACCTGCATTTTCCAAGAAGTTAGATTCAAGTTTCAGATTCAAGAAGTTAGATTCAAGTTTCAAATCCAGTGTTCCACTCCTAAGTTCTGAGACTTGCACACTGGAAGGAAACTTTCTCAATGTTCTATTTACAATAAGGTTTTCTTTAAACAACTTTGCTATTTCTGACATTTAATCTAACATGGTGTGTAATATTAAGGGTTCAGCATGACCTGAGGGCAACATACTATTTATGTGCTATGAATGAGTCTGTGTCTGGAGCCCTCTACTGCCAATGCTGATCCTAAACAAGGAGAGCTTTGGGAAACTCATTCTGGTTTCCTGCAAACAAAACCATCATCTGAGAAGCAAGCAGTTACTTAAACTCCTGTCTGTACAATGGGTAATCACTAAACTGTTTTGTATTTATGCTGACTAGCACCTTTCAAACACTAAGCTGAAAGTACATCTCTCTGAGAAATTAAAGGGCAAACCTTATGTTAGCAATGTTATGGTAAACATACCCATGATATCAAGGTAATCTTCAGCCAAGACCATAGGGCCTCTGTCTATGGGCTTTCCTGATCCGTTAAACACTCGCCCTGCAGAGTAAAGAACAAGAGAACATTTGTCCGTGTTACCAGGAGACCAACTATATTAACAGTATAGCTATCAGTGTACTTAGAAGCTGGCCAAGGACTAGTGATCAATCCAAGAAAAAGGATCTTGTACTTACCAAGCATATCTTCAGATACTGGGGTTCGAAGGATATCCCCAGTAAATTCACATGAGGTTCTCTTAGCATCAATACCTGAAGTTCCTTCAAAAACCTAAAAAAGAGGCAAATATTTTAGTATTTCATATTTGGGCTTAATCTCACTGCTTCGATTTGCATGGACAAGCTCTGCAAGTGAATGAGTAGGTAGGTAAAATAGACTTTTTGATGAAACAATGCGCAGACAACACACTGTATCATTAAACAAATGAAGTTACAATCGGTTGTCTCACAACTTGCTTCTTTATTCCTTAAGCAACCAAGTTCTATTAATTCTTAAAGTCTTAAAAAGAGGTGACAAACAGCCATTTATTTATTTTTAATACAAAGAAAGTGCAAAAGCAAAAGTATGGTTATCTGGCGCTAGAGTTTGAAAAGCATTTTAAAAGCATGAATACTAAAGCAACACGTAAAACAAATGGGATTTTTTGCAGTAACTTACCTGGGAATTAAAAAGTCTTCTGGCCACTGGCTTCCAAATAAAATATTATGTGAAACTTGCAGACACAGGGCAACCCTTCCAAGACCAGCCATTTTCTCCAAGAACAGATACACAGGAAATAACATCAATTCCATCAAGCAGGTCACCCCACCATTTACCTGAACTACTGCTTTGGATCCACTGACTTCCAGCACCTGCCCGCTTCTCTTTGTTCCATCCGGTAGTGTCAAGTGCACAATCTCTGCATACCTAGGGAACTAAGTGACAAGTTAGGAGGTCAGGAGGCTTCCATCAGGAAAAGAACTGATCTACATTAAAGACTCAAATCAAGAACAGTGAGAAAGCACAGATGCCAGCCTCCTGGCCAAATTCAGAAATTATAGACAGGTGTATGTTAATGTTGCTTTTCACAACTTAATCAGACACATTTATTCAGATCGGAACACGGTCAGCCTTTTGCTACTGCTTTGTCAGTCATAGAGGTGGCTTGTTTGCGCAACCCCAGTTGTAACAGCATTATTCTAAGCCTAACAAGCAGTACTGTCTAACCTTCTTTCTCTTCCATGACATACAGGGCACACTTACTTAATTTTACCCTGAAAAGGGTATAGGTTTTTATATGCCTCCACAACTCAAGTGAGAACAGAGGATCCATATAATGCTGCTCAAGGTGTACGTGTGTGTACACGTTTCAGAGGAAACCTTCCTCTATGGCAAGTCCTATTTGTGATCTTCCACAGCACATGTAGACTGAATAGGAGGACAGGTGTAGAAGCTGACATAGCAGCGCTGATAGCTCCTGCTGTACTCCCACAGGGTCTCTGCACCAGTCAGATAACTGGCTGGGAAGAGCCAAGTGGGGCAAATTTTACTTTAACAAAGACTTTTGAACATGGATTTTAGCCATTAATTCCTATCATGCAATGAAACAGGACACAACCCAAAATTATTGTTGATAATTTCAAGGGTTTTGCTTGGATGCAAGAATGTTGCAATATTTTGATTCCAAAGTAATATTTAAAAATCCACGTTACATTTTGAGTTTGCTTAAGCCACAACCACTCACTGCAATGGTATTATCAAAATGGGAAATTCAACGAGCATCGTTGAGAGAAACCATTTGTTGCCTCGATACTTTATTACGAAAATACTCTCGGCAGTGGGAAGACTCAACTGCCCTTATGCAAACCTTGAAGGAAGGATCATTCCCATTTTAGGTTGCCAGGAGAATCTGCAGAATGCCAGTCACAACAAGGCCTTTTTACGGAAACACCCACAAAAAGACAATGTTACCTTCACTTGATCCAAGATTACTAGTGGTCCATTGACTCCAGATACTGTCTTATATGCTGAAAAACAACCAGAGAGAGGTATTTTTTAAGACAACTTAGTAAATTTCTGATTTGACACATTCTGACAGAAGTCATTGTGCATGGTTTTGCAATTATAAAGGCAGCAAGAATATCAAGACATTCTCTGCTCAACATGCCAGTGTGATCCTTTAGGCTATGCTTGAGAGGCTGCCTTTGGGAGGCAAAGCGCAACCCCCTGGGGAATGTGTTGTGTTTAAAGGAATGTCACTTGTCCAGGAGTACTAAGTGGTGCAACATGGCTAAGAAGGCCAAAGGGCCCCCTCATTTTACCACTTCCGTGTGCTGCTACACCATTCACCCATTACATTGCTACCCTGGTTTACAAACTTAATTTGTTCCAGAAGCCCGTTCTTAAACCAAAGCGTTCTTAAACCAAGGCGTGCTTTCCCATAGCAGCAGGGGACTCAATTTACAAATAATAATAATTTTTATTTATACCCCACCCTCCCCAGCCAAGGCCGGGCTCAGGGCGGCTAACAAGCAATAATAAAAACAAGTTGAATGATTACAACTTAAAAACAAAATTAAAATGCAACATTAAAATGTTGAATCCTTAAAATATTAAAATGCAGCTCATCACAGGAGGAGAAAGGAAAAATAAAAAATAAAGAGAGGGAGGGAATCAAATTGGCTCCAAGCCAAAGGCCAGGTGGAACAACTCTGTCCTACAGGCCCTGCAGAAAGAAATCAGATCCTGCAGGGCCCTGGTCTCATGAGGCAGAGCATTCCACCAGGCCGGAGCCAGTGTTGAAAAGGCCCTGGCTCTGATTGAAGCTAATCTAACTTCCTTAGGGCCCAGGACCACTAGGGTGTTGCTATTTATGGACCTTGAGGCTCTCCGTGGGGCATACCGGGAGAGGCAGTCCCATAGGTACGAGGGTCCTAGGCCGTTAAGGGCTTTAAAGGTAAAAACCAGCACCTTAAATCTGACCCTGTACTCCACTGGGAGCCAGTGCAGCTGGAAAAGCACTGGGTGAATATGCTCCCATGGCAGAGACCCCATGAGGAGCCTCGCTGCAGCATTCTGCACCCGCTGGAGTTTCTGGGACAGCTTCAAGGGCAGCCCCGCGTAGAGCAAATTACAGTAGTCAAGCCTGGAGGAGACCATCGCATGGATCACTGTGGCCAGGTCAGGGTGGGAAAGGTAAGGGACCAACTGCTTGATGCGGTGAAGGTGGAAAAATGTCGTCTTGGTTGCTGTAAAATGGAAAAATGTTGCTGTAACCTGCGCCTCCATGGAAAGGGAGGCGTCAAGGATTACACCCAAACTCTTAATGGAAGGCAATGGCACTAATTGGGCCCCCGCAAGAGAAGGGAGTTGGTCCCTCATCCCCATGCCATCCCGACCCAGCCATAGGACCATAATGGAACATACTCAACAGGAAGCGGAACATGTTCTGCTTCCAAGGCAAAGTTCACAAACCAAAACATCTACTTCCAGGTTTGCAGCGTTCTTAATCCAAGTTGTTCATAAACTAAGCTGTTCTTAAACCAAGGTACCACTGTACTGTATCAATTACTAGCTAGCCAACTGCTGAAGCTGGTAACTAATTCTTTTTAAATTCAGGAGATGGGGTTGTTGGCAAGACTAGAGAATAATTTCAAGTCCCAGATGCCTGAATCACATTTCCAGACACACACAATTTATCCAGCTCTGGTTATAATGAGACCTTATTAATTATCCTTTTCATTACACACCCTGTTTAGTGTTCAGTTTGGGGAGAGCTATGCAGTGGGTAAGATCCTGAAACACACTGCAGTAGCCCACAGTGTAGGAAGGCACCAAACCTTCAGCTAAGCAAGTGGGCATCAGGACAATTTAAGGTACAAAGCTATGAATGTTATGCTATTCTGCTGAAACCTGCACAAATATCTTCCTTTGGGGAAAAGGCCTTTTAAGTGAACAGCACAATGCTTGCAGAGAAGCTTACAGCAGGCCTCGTTTGTTTTACACTGTGCTGTGATGCCAAAGAAGACATCTCATACTGACACAAGAGCCGAGATCCATAATAATCTTGGGGGCAGGATCTCTGGCACACAGAATGTTAAGACAGCAATGCCAAGTGCCCTCGGAGTCATCCATTAGTTGAACTCTACAAGCTTAAATTTCCTTCAGCCAATGGCTAGGAAACACAATCCTATCTACGCTGCCTTGAGGTATCTGCACCATCTCAAGTGCCTGGAAAGAAAACTGACTGACAGCATGGAGCTGTGTAAGAGTCTTACTGCAGGGTTAAGCAGCTCTGCAGAGTGCTGGATCAAAAGACACACATTTCAAGAACTCCTGCCTCTCTAGTTACCATATTTTTCGCTCTATAAGACGCACCAGACCATAAGACGAACCTAGTTTTTGGAGGAGGAAAACAAGAAAAAAATATTCTGAATCTCAGAAGCCAGAACAGCAAGAGGGATCGCTGCGCAGTGAAAGCAGCAATCCCTTTTGCTGTTCTGGCTTCTGGGATAGCTGCGCAGCCTGCATTCGCTCCATAAGACGCACACACTTCTCCCCTTACTTTTTAGGAGGGAAAAAGTGAGTCTTATAGAGCAAAAAATACGGTAGTTAACTATTATGGTTCCGAACACTGGCAATAACCTGCTTGTTGTGTTCAACTCAACACATTCTACTCTTAATCAGGAAAATGTGTAACGAAGTTGCATTTCAACCAATATTAGTTGAAATTGAAAGAGGGGGCAGGCAGCAACAGAAGCAAGATTCCCAAGCAAACTCACTCTATCCTTGACCTGGTCCCATACTTCTAGCAAAATAGAGCTTCTTGTCCACTTTTTTTAGTCCACTTGTTGTTTAGTCAACTCTAGCGCCATTTCCCCCAACCAAACAGGTGGATGCTGCACTCTCTTCCCTGTCTTTCCAGGCCATTGGGAGAAGAGGGTTTAAAGCCTAGCTAACACAGTCGTACGTGGGAGTACAGTCATACCTTGGGATGAATACGCTTCAGGTTAGCCAAATTTGTGCTCCGCGGCGACCCGGAAGTAACGGAGCACGTTACTTCCGGGTTTCGTCATGCGCAGAAGCACTGAAACGTGACCCACGCACGCGCAGACACGGGTTATGTTCGCTTCGGGATGCGAACAGGGCTCCGGAACGGATCCCGTTCGCATCCCAAGGTACCACTGTACATGAAACTGCTTCAGGCCATTTGTCCGCATACGCCAGCACCATCTTACTGATGATGCAAGTTGGAGAAATTCTCCAAGGGATATTTCCCACCCCTGCTAGCCTAAACCCTTTAATTAGATGTGTGAGGGACTAAACATAGAGTTCCTGCATGCCAAGCTTACACTCTACCAGTGAGATGGGTGGACTTTTGCTAGCAGAAGCTGGAGTTGGGGACAGAGCAGCTCTGTAATAAAGGCTAGAGACATAAGAACAGAGGGGATGATGCCAAGGAGTTGCAGAAGCAGATGTTATGGCAACCAAAGCCAATTCTAAGTTCTGCACTCTGTTTCTGCCCACCCCTGGTTTATATGTGCATAAAAGACTTGGGAGTTTTTTAGATCCATTTTGTTTTTTACTAGAAGAATGAACACCAATTGGAGCTGGGTGCAAAACAGGGGCGGTGGAGATGGTGGTAAATATAGAATTAAGGAACAAGGTGCCTCCCGCATACATGCATGGCCTATTTGTTTTCAGTATCAGAACTTTATTTACAGTCCTGCCACACTAAAACCCAGTCCTGATTCCATCACCCAACGTTTTCCTCACCTCAGCTCCCTAATTTAGAAGGGGGGGGGGAGCAAGAGACATATTGCAAGAAAATATATTTTTGCAGCTGTCAGGAGTTAAGATTGGAGTGCCTTCTCAATCTTTAATTTTATTATTCACTCGAAGGTTGTGTGTGCTATGGGTGTACAAAGGCTTTGTACAAAACCAAGCCAAATCAGGGTGCTTTGGAATGTCTGGGGGCTTAACAGAAGTGATATAGGATCTCTCTGAAGCCTAATCTGAAGTGGGGAAGCCTCACCCCGAAAATCTCACAGTACTCTGTTGCTAAAACGCACACTGTGTGTGTGTGTTCTGTTAACTAAGATGTGCAATCTCTCTCTCTCTCTCTCTCTCTCTCTCTCTCTCACACACACACACACACACACACACACACACATATGACCTTCTCTATCATAGCACTAATATTTTGGAACACTGATATTTTGGCTAAGGACGTTCACCTGAACACACTGCTGCTCATTTCTTGGTATGCTGCTAATACCCATCTCTTCTGATAGCCATTTTAGATGCTGCCTTTTTAACTGCATTTTATCACTGCTGTTTTTAGTCTGTTGTACCTGCGCTGTAATTTTTAGTTTTGTTGTAATTTTCATAAATGTATTTTTTTCTGAGGGGTTTTGCTAAAAGTATTAACCACCCCAAGTACAGTATATTTTTAATGCTTAAGACTGTGCAGATGAGATATGGGTGGCGGAAAGGACCTGAGAGTGAACAATAAGATTTATTTATTTTTCTTTAAGAACTGGCAAAAAATTATAGCTAAGTTTATATGGCAGGGGAAAAGGGCCAGAGTCAAGTTTAAATATCTTACGGACACCAGAGATAGAGGCGGCTTCGCAGTCCCGAATATAAGGCTATATTACGAGGTAGTTTGCCTATGTTGGATAAAGGAATGGGCCATTTTAAAGAACGCAGACATGCTAGATTTAGAGGGCTTTAATATAAGATTTGGCTGGCATGCCTACTTGTGGCAGGAGAAAGGGAAGGTCCACAGGGGCTTCTCCAACCATATCATCAGAGGCCCGCTACTGGAAGTCTGGAATAGATATAAAAATGTAATTGAAAAGGGTACCCCCTGGTGGCTCTCCCCGATTGACATTGTTAAAATTAAGAAATTAAATATGACAGGGGAAAGGTGGACGTATGAAGATCTATTAGTTAAAACGGAAGAGGGATGGAAAATTAGGCCTTATGAGGAGATGAAGGATAAAATTAAGGAGTGGCTACACTTTCACCAAATTAACGCACTCTGGGGTGAACATAAAAAACTAGGGATGAGTGGAAAAAAATCGAAATATCAAGTGGAAATTCTAGAAAGTAGTAATAAACTCTTATCTAAAATGTATAAACAGTTACTGGAATGGGACACCAAAGAGGACGTGGTGAAAGGCGCGATGGTTAAATGGGATAGGGACCTCGGGTACAAGGTGGATCTCAACAAATGGCAGACTCTGTGGGAAAAGGGTATGAAGTTTACGGCCTGTGCAACCCTTCGAGAAAACTTAGAAAAAATGGCGCATCGCTGGTATCTGACCCCGGCAAAGCTAGGAAAGATGTACAAGAATACCGATAATATATGTTGGAGATGTAGAGATAAGGTGGGAACCTTTTTTCATGTATGGTGGACTTGCGATGTGGTTAAGAGATTCTGGGGGCAAATTTACGAGGAATTGAAAAAGATTTTGAAGTATAATTTCCCTAAAATTCCCGAGGTGTTTCTTTTGGGCATGATTGAGGAGGAAATAAAAAACGTAGACCAAACCTTCTTTCAATATGCCACGGCGGCGGCAAGGATTTTAATAGCACAGAAGTGGAAATCTCCCGAAATGCCCTCGATTAGAGATTGGCAAGTGAAATTGTTTCAATATATAGAACTAGCGAGTTTAACACAAAGAATTAGGCACCGTAATATGGTCAAATTAAAAAATGAGTGGAACAAATTCCTAAATTATATTGAGATTAATCTGGGAATTAAATATATAACAGCAGACAGTAGTTAACACTTACGACGTTCAGAGTGTAGAATCATTGATAAAACAACTGCAGAAATTGTATAAGTTTATGTAACCCAAAACTGAGTTGGACGGAGGTCTTGTTTTTTTTCTGCTTTTTTCTTTTTTTGTTTTGTTTTTCCTGTACTCCGTTCTTTGTCTGTTCCTGGCTCGGTATTTGTACTTGTATGTATGTATGTCTTATTTTAATATCCTTTTTAAAGCATGTTTAATAAAGTTTAAAAAAAAAAAGATTTATTTATTTTTCATCATTGCCCTTCCAAACAGCATACTTCTCCCCAAGTGTGTCAAATGCTTCAGTCTCACATGATCTGCAAATAGAAGTGTTTTAGTGAGACAGAAGGCTTTATCAGGCTCACACGGCAGCAGAGTAATCATTAATCACACAGGGAAGGGATGAGCAAGTCAGATTATTTCTAGAACAGGATAATCAACTAATACGTCTAGAACTGAAATCCCATGTACCTGGGAGTTAGATCCATTAAATATAGTAGGACTTGGAAATAAGTCTTTCAGAAATATACACAGCATTCTGCTGCATGGTTACAAACCACTCAGGCATAAGCTTCCTTGAATTCAATGAGACTTGCTTCTGAGTACATATGCAAGGGGCAAGACTCTCGACCGGTTTGAGTTTTGAGTTTTCCCAACAGGACCCAGAAGGGCAGGTGTGTTATGGTGCTAGTTGGCTTATAGCAAACACGAGGGAATATCTTGCAGCCCCTTAGAAACCAGGATTTATTGGTTGTGGCCAAGAGTCCACCAGATATACAAAGCGTCATCCAGGAAGAGAAAGTGTTGAGGAATCCAAACCCCTCTCCCTTCCACTGCTTATTTTAATGGTAATCTTCACTAAAATGGAAATATTAAAACATCACTTCACTTCTAAAAGTGTTGAGCATTTTTAAAATGTTATGAAAATGATATACAGATGGTACATGACCCCAGTCAAACTTGCAAAAATATACCATTTGTCCGATAATAAATGGTGGAAATGTAAAGTAAGCGAAGGAACGTTCTTTCACCTCTGGTGGACCTGCCCTAGAGTGAAGGCTTTCTGGGAAATGATATATAATAAGCTGAAAAGGGTATTTAAGTATACCTTCCCTAAGAAACCAGAGGCCTTCCTCCTGGGTATTGTCGGCCAGAGGGTGTTAAAGAAGGACCGAACATTTTTTTTGTATGCAACAACGGCAGCAAGGATACTCGTCGCTAAGCACTGGAAAACCCAAGATTTACCCACACTGGAAGAATGGCAGATGCAACTGATAGACTATATGGAACTGGCCGAGATGACCGGCAGAATCCGAGACCTGGGAGAAGAGACGGTTGAAGAAGACTGGAAGAAATTTAAGATTTACTTACAAAAAATATTGTAAATTGTATGAATGTTAAGAAGGATGCTAGATCATAAATAATCTGGCACCACTAAGTTAGATGGTGTTATGAAGATAAGTGAGATTTAAGAAAAGATAAATTTTTGGATAATTATTAGATTACATTTAAATTTTTTAGGATTTGAACAAAGGATATCTAAAATTAGAGGAAAAACATGGGAAAATTAGATAATAAGATTGGAAACAAGGCGATAAATTGCTGGAAATTTTTTTTGTGTGTGAGGAACGCAGGAGCGGGAGATGTGAGGAAGTCCAAAGAAGTTAAGAAATTATGTTAAGATACATGTTATATTGTTTCTTCTTTTGTATTGTATTCAAAAATTGTTAATAAATATTTATAAAATAAATAAATAAAAGTGTTGAGCATTTTTACACACACATAAAATATGCTATCTTTTTTGTTCAAGGTTTCAAACATGTTTTATATATGTTCAACTTTTAAAACTTTAGAAGCAATGTTTCAATACTTTGATTCTGATTAAAGTTACCATTAAAATTATGCCTTAGGGAATGTTCTTTTCTTTGTGTTGGCGACAATATGAATTAGCAGGGCATAGGTGGTGAAACAGCAGTACGGTTTTGTTCATTGCAAGTATGTAAGTATATGGTAGCTGTTATGTCAACAATGGGATATTTACACTGTTAGTAAGTGGTAACAAAGTCTATTGATATACAATAAAAACTTTCCTGTAACTCAAAAAAAGATTACTTTGAAGATACTCGAGATAAGCTCCTCTGCCTTATAACAACAGATGATCAAACAAGAGAATCACCCCAAGATTCTAGCCATGTGCTCCATTTAGTCAAAGATACACTAATAATTTTTTCCAACTACCTGTCCCATTACTAAAAAATAATCTGTTGGGAGTCTTACAAACTGAGTGTATTTCAGAAGTGTCTCAAGAGAGAACATCTGGACCATTTTTTGGAATCTATTTGTTTTAATTTGCCTTATTTTGTGCATGCTTTTCAGGTTACTTTTCAGCTCAGACTAAAATGTAACTATCACCTAAAAATGTGTTGTTCACCTTTATTTATCTTTGCTCAGCTATATGTAGAGAAAAATACAAAGCTAAGCAGATAAGAACTGCAGCTTTGAGCTCCTACTGCCCCCAGTTACCGGTAAATGCTTCAAGTTGGATTAAAACACTGCTTGCTTCTCGGCTCAGCTAACACAGCCATGAGTCTGGGGAACTCTTAACTCGTGACAGCTTCGTCAGCACTCAACCCCCTTCCCTGAGCAAAGAGCTTACTTCCTGTCATTTCTCCAAACAATCCAATTTCCTTGTTTTATCACTATCTGCAAGTTAGTTACCATCACACAAACAGCTTGGACAGCTGGCTCAAGGCCTATATTCTAAGACAGAAAAAGAGAAAGATTGCCTAAGAAGGCCCAGCCCTAACCAATGGGCCCCCAAATCTCACCCTCCCAACCAAAAACCCCCACCCATGTATTTGCAGAAAGAAGCATTATTAGCAGATTAAGAGACTTCTGCCACATCAGCTGAAAAGCCTTCATCACATATGCAGGTCTACATGCTGGTGACTTTTCTAGGTCTTCCTAGCACTGGGAAATCATCTAAGGAGAGGCAAAGTACTTTCTACACCCCCCCAGCCCCCTTCCTTCACAGTGCCTGCTTCAGATCCCACTCCCCACAGCTGACCTCCTCCTACTTGTCTATTTCCCCTTCTCTCTGGCAGAATACTTTTTAAAGCCTTCAGGATGCCTGTGTGATGAAGCTGGTGGCACTGAACCAAGGTGTAAAACATCCAGCTGAACAACACAGCTGCTGGGAGGACACAAATGGGAGGGCTCCCAACACAGAGACACCAGCCCTCATGTAGATGTGGAGAACAATGAAACCTCAATATAATCAGTGGGCTTCCAGCAAGCTTCACTTACCTGTCCCTAGATAGCTTCCTCAGTCTTATTTCTGCACTAGAGGATAACAATACAGTATTGCAAGGAAAAGGTAGACCCCCAACAAGGAAAAAGGCAACTAACAATGATGGCAATAAGCTAGAATGGAAAGCTGGAGGCAAAATGAAGGAGTTTTTGTTTTTCAGTAACTAGAGAATGGTTTATAGCATCTTCATGGAGACAAATTATTCCATCAGAAGCAATTCAAAAGTGTACAGGGGAAGGCTGGTCCCTTTTTGCTACTGTACCAGAGTCTGACCACATGTACCATTGGCACAACAGAGACTGTTCGCTCCTGCACCTTGTACAAGTCTGCAGAGTCCATGCAGCAAATCTCTGCTGCTGCAAGGTTGGATTTCCCCTTTCCATGAGTTTCGCAACCGTCACACATCCCCTGATTTACAGTAACCAGATCAGCATATGAACTTACATGTCCTGCTTTGAATATAAAAGACTACTGATTTTTTGAGAGAATAACCAAGATTTTTGCATGCCTACCATTTGGACAATTATCCACCTTGTTTTATTTTGGGGAAGGGCCAGAGCTCAGTAGCAGAGCACAGGAAGGTTTAAGGTCCAGCACCTGGTAACCCCAGTTAACAAAGTCTTGGGAAAAGAGAATGGGAAAGGCTTCTATACAAGACCCTCAAATGTCCTTGCCAGCTGAAGCAGATAATAGTAGACACTGTGGCCAGATAAAAAGCTGCCCTATACCAGATCAGCCTATGTTGCTTCTGTCCTCCCCTCAGCATAAGTCGTCCATCAGGACAACTAAGAGAGTTTTTATACCAAAACAAGGCTGAAATGAATCAAATAATTAGTCTCTGCCTGAAGGTGCACTGCAATCACAAACTCACATCCAAGAAAGCCATAGTCAAGGGCACACTCACATTCATTAACTCCTTGGACCATGCTGGTCAATCTCCTGCTCAAAGCTTTGAGCCAAAAAAGACACAAGGATCAAACACCCAGGACTTAGGCTACAGCTCTCCAAGCACCCTGTCATATCCTCATGCCGTAACAAGTTAAATCCATCCAATAAAACAGGACTAGATGGTGCTCTGGATATGTCCACAGACTGAAATAGGATAACAAATTGTGATGAAAATGAGTAATTTAAACTCAAATAAAGTAGCAACTATCACACCAGGCATCAGATAATTTTGTTGCTGTTGTTGATTATCAGATATTAGTATTTATGTCTTTTCGTAGGTCAGAAGGAGGCTCCAAGCAACAAGAAAGATGCCTTCCTAATGGCACAGAAACAAAGGGAATTGCTATACGGAGTCGGACCATTAGGCCATACAGCTCATTATTGTTGACCCTGACTAGTAGCAGCTCTCCAGGATTTCAGACAGGCTTCTCTCCCATCCCTACATCAAGATGTTCCAGGTTGCACACAAGGCAGATGCTATAGCACTGAGCTATGGGTCTTCTGCTGTTATAGAAAGCTGCCTTAAGCTGTATCAGATCTTCAACCCACCTAGCTCAGTATTATCTACACTGACAGGCGGCAGTTCTCCAATGTTTCAAACTGGGGCCTCTCTTGGCCCTACCTGGAGATGCCAGGACTTGAACCTGGGAATTTCTGCATGCAAATCAAATGCTTTACAACTGAGCTACTGCCCTTCCCTCACTGGCAGAATGAGAGAACAATGATGGCAGAAATGAGTTATTTCTTCACAATCCCCTGTATTTGGCTACATTTACAGATGCCCCTACTTGCATTCAAGCTGTCTCCCTACTGGCTTCATGGCCCCAAACTCTTGGCTAAACCAAGAAGGTGCTTAGGAGCAATTGTGTGTAATGTCAGTCATCTATGTGTCCCATAAAGCAACTCGGGCACTGAGAGACGTGCCAGCTTTTCTGAGTGGTCTCAAGCACCCTTCAGATTCCATCAGCTTCTGAAGTGAGCCATTTTACTAGGTCTGCCACAGAGGGAAGTCACTACTTAAAATTCACCAGGAAGTTATCTAACTATGACAAAGGAGTCATATGTATTTCACCCTCCCTCCAACGACTGAGACTGAGAAGTGTGGTTTGGACAAACCCCCAAGAGAGTTCCACAGCTGAGATGAGGGGCAAGTCACACACATCCTTATTTTTAGGGCCACAAACATGAGGTTAGCAGGAAGTGCTGGGAACCGTAAGCAGGGAGAATGTGGTTGCACTGAGGTCCTGCTTGTGAGGTTCCCATTGTCATCTGGTTGGCCACTGTGAGAACTAGACAGGCCTTTGGTCTGATCCAGCATGGCTCTCCTTAAGTGAGCACCTCTAGGCAGACCTGCACTTTCTGTGGCCTTTAGATGAGATTTGAATGTGGGTTTCTCATATCCTAACTCAATCTTGTCAAGGTAAAGGGTAAAGGGACCCCTGACCGTTAGGTCCAGTCACGGACAACTCTGGGGTTGCGGCGCTCATCTCGCTTTACTGGCCAAGGGTACCTCTTGAGAAAGTTTGTTTTAATCATTTTCAAATTGCGCAATTTCCAAGACAGTAATTTAGAGATTAAATCAAAGCTTTCATTATTGTGGTTATGAAAAAGAGTTTTTTCAGCTCATTATCATACATATAACACTGCTTAGAAATGCCTTAAATCAATAATATTTACATAGAGAGATTATACAGGAAAGCAGCCTTAGTCGCTGCAGTTTTCCAAGGATCTTTTAACTACCTATTAAGACAATTGCATAGGACAGTCATGTGCTGTGGCCTCCGGCCCAAGATAGCTTTTTACTACGACGGATGACCTTTGATTTGTTACAATCTACTGATTTAAACAAACATTTATCAGTGAGATGTACATGTTCTCTGCTTCATCCTTGGGTACTCAGACCCAATACTAGGACCGGTAACCTCACATAATTAACAGCAGTATTTTGATTTAAAGTGCCACAAGAATTTAAAGTTGTCATGTGACAAAACATAGCTATTTAACATTTCAATTTCTACACCAGCAGCTCTGATGTTAGTCCTTATTTCTGGAAGCAGTGCCTTCCTGGGATGCATATCTACTTAACACTTCTATCCCTACTAACTCAGGTGTCAATAAATCAACATAACAAAGGCTTTGCGTGAGCTATTCACACATGGCAAAAAGATAACATTTATCCCCAAAGCATTTTCCACTGTAATGTTAGAGCTAGACACCCCATAATGCAAAAGCCATCTTGCCTCCATCTGCTGCTACACATGATTCTGCAGTGTACCACATGACCTTGAGATTTAGGCTGAGCAGATTAGTCAACCTACAGAATGTTTCACAACCACCTACTTTCATTTCCCATTTAAAGACAATCCACAATGGCCTTGCTTGGGGATTTTTGTTATCTTAAATGAGAGGGGCTTCTAGCAACTTCATGGTAATAGAATACAGTATACACAGAGTCCAGCATCTGTCCTTTATGTGGTCTCTCTTGTATACCAAGTGGCACCAATCAGCACAGCCAACGAAGTAGCCAAGCAATGAGACTGCATTGTGTAATTTTTCCCTTTCATAAAAAGAGCTTCCTGCACCAACTGGCTGGAAGGGAGGACACCTGCCATTTTTATTTTTATTTTAAAAATAAAGGTTACCTAATTCAGGTTGCAGTTCTGAACACATTGACTGGGGATAAGCTCCACTGAACTCAACCCACGATAACATCCTGAGTGAACATACCCAGAATGACAAAAGTTTACTCACTTAAGCCTCAATTAACTCAATGGGACTTACTTCTGAGTAGGCATGGCTAGGATTGTGCTGTCAATTGTCCAGAGACTTATATTCACACACCTAAAAAAAACCCAGTGGGAGATGAATTTCAATACAATCCCTCTTGTCTCCCAGCTCAGGAAGCTTTTATTTGATGCCACTAGTCTACCGTGCCCCAATGCAGAACCAATATGGCAGATGCTGCCGTTACACTGACATGCAGTTAAATCCTAAGCATGTCTACTTAAAAGTAGATCCCACTGTGCTCATTGGGGCTTATTTCTAGGTAAGTGGACCTCAGCCTGTAGGATTGCAGAGCACCCAACTTACATGTTGCACAAATCACTCTTAAGAGACATGATGACAGCAAAGCAGCTGTGCCCACTGCTTGCCCCCCACGAAAAGTGCAAACCTAGGAAGAATAGATGTGGCACACTGTGGACAGAGAACGGAACAGTCACAAATTGGGAAATGCTTCGGATAGGGTGGGGAAGAAGGGAAAGAAGAAGAGAAGGGAGGAATGAGAACAAGAATGCTTTAGAGGTGGGCCCACAGGCCTTGGACCTTGGACCCCAAAGAGGAAAAAATAAGGAGCAACCGCTAGAGAAAAAAAGCTGAAGGGCAGCGGAGGAGGGAGAAGAGAAGGATTATTTATATGCATTTATTTTTAGACTCGTTACCCCTCGGGGCAGCGCCTTGTCCTCTCCACTGAGGGTGCAAAAGGGTAAAAAGGAACATACGGTATGAATATAAATGATAATGCTGTTAAGTCATCCCTTCCCATCACTGCTGCAGCCACTAGCCGGCGTCAGCCATAGGAGGGGCTACATAAACCCAGCTCCCGTCAAAGACCACCTTCTACACAACACGACGGCTCTTCTGCTTGCTAGGATTTGGGAGGAGGAATGACATTTGTATTACTGGGGTGTGTTGGGGGGGGGGTTGGCCGGGGAGGGAGAGACACTGTTGAGCAATCCACAGAAAAACAAGGCAGCAATAACAACCGCGATTCCGACTGTTCTGTTCTCTGAAAGCTGCAGGACCGAATTTCCTAAATAATAATATTATTTCTCTCCTCCCACCCCCCCCCCGGATAATCCCCCGCAGGGAGTCCGAGGAAGCGGGCAGGTGAGGCGGCGGGGGGTCCCCTTTCCCTGCCTCCCGGCGCCGCTACTCACTGAGGCGGGGCTGGGAGAGGTAGTCGCGGGTGACGGCGGCCGCCTGCTCCCGCGACGCCCCTCCGCCGCTCAGCTCGGACACGGCTCCGTTCACCATCCCCCGAATGGCCCGCAGCGCCGCCATCTTGTCGCCGTCTGGGCTGCGGCGCCACTGCGCAGGCGCTCATATAGGCGCTCCTCGCCGGGTCCGGCCCTCCCTCCCTCCCTCCCTCCTTCTCCGGCCCCGCCCCTCCCGCGAGCCGGCGGGGAGGACCCGGAAGTAGCAGGAAAGGGAGGCAGCGGGGGGGGGGGGGGAGAGGAGCTGGCCAGGGTGCTGAGCGGAGGCGGGCGGGAGGGAGAGGGGGGGCATCTCTTTTCAGCCAGAGCTCCACGGGGAGCTCCTGGGACCTAAATCCTGGACCTGAATGAGATATATATCTCATATATATAAATATCATATATTATCAGAGAGTTTGGCAGTGCTCCTGAGCATGTGCAGTGTGCCAGCTCCCCCCTGCTGTGTATTAACTGCAGTTTATCTATCTATCTATCTATCATCTATCTATCTATCTATCTAATATATATAATGATTTTCCATTTTATACATTTCAATACTTTTACAATCATATTAACATTTCTTTTTTTAAAAAAATAATATTTATTAAAGTTTTAAAAAATTACAGAAAGAAAAAGTAAAAATACCACATAAACAAAAACAAAACAACATTAAAAAAAACCAGAGAAATGAAACCCATTAAACAAAAACAAAAACGCAGAAAAATATATATATCAGATCTCCTTATTACTAATCTTTCTTTAGCTTATTTCCTTGACCTCCTCACACCTCCCTTTTTTGTATTCTAGGTCAATTATCAATTTCAGCAAATCCTTTCCCTCTTTTAAAATTTTTGTCCTGTAAATTGTCTTAATATAATGTAACTTTACTTTTCCTCCTTTCACCAATTAACAGTTATTCCCAAATCCTTTAAATCATTCCTGCTAAAATCATATAATATTATTCCAACATCCTTCTAACAGATATTAATTTTACAATGTTTCTGTAAATAGTCTTTAAAATTCCTCCAATCTTCCCCCACCGACTCTTCTCCCTGGTCTCGGATTCTGCCAGTCATTTCCACCAGTTCCATATAGTCCATCACCTTCATCTGCCATTCCTCCCGGGTGGGTAAATCTTGTGTCTTCCAATACTTTGCAATAAGTATTCTTGCTGCTGTTGTAGCATACATAAAGAAAGTTCTGTCCTTCTTTGGCACCAATTGGCCGACCATTTCAAAACTTGACTTCCTTCCCCCTCTTTCTGCGGTTCCCTAAATTTATTTTTTACATTTTCTGCATACAGTCATACCTCATGTTGCGAACGCTGCGGGTTACGTCTTTTCAGGTTGCGTCCCATGGCGACCCGGAAGTACCAGAAAGGGTTACTTCTGGGTTTCGCCGCTCATGCATGCGCAGATGCGCAAAATGATGTCATGCGCATGCACAGAAGCGGCGAATCATGACCCATGCGTGCACAGACGCGGGTTGGGTTCCATTCAGGTTGCAAACGGGGCTCCGGAATGGATCTCTTTCGCAACCAGAGGTACCACTGTATACAAATTAACTTAATTTGTTCATTTATTCATCTACTTTAAACATATACAGTAGTACCTCCTGTTACGTAACCCTCTGGTTACGTAAACTTCAGGATGTGAAAGTGGAAACCCAGAAGTATTTGACTGGGTTTTGCCATGTGCACATGCGCAGAAGCAGCCCCCAGGTTGCAGAAACGTTGGGATCTGACCGGACCTCTAGAATGGATCCCGTCTGCAACCAGAGGCACCACTGTACACTGTACTCTGCAGGTTATTACAGTAATCCTGCCAATGTTCTTATCTGTTTACAGTTTATTTGTAAATACTCAATAAACAATTTCCATTCTTTTATAAAAAGCTTGTTATCTTGATTTCTTACTTTTTTGGCAAATTTTGCCATTCATGCATATTCCATAAGTTTTTGTAAACATTCTTCTTTTGCTGGGACTTCTTCTTTCCATTTTGGGGCAAGTAACATTCTTGCCACTGTAGTCACACACATGAATAAATTTCTATACAGT